>NC_080064.1:17629657-17929789 GCF_949987535.1 Balaenoptera acutorostrata | reverse complement strand
GGCTTAGCCCCAGGGAACACCCTGTCTAAGAGGGGAGGCACAGACTCTTCCCTAGGGAATCCTCCAGTCTGATGGGGGTAGACAGGACACCTACCACCAGGGGCCTCCTAGTCTAATGGGGGAGGCACAGACCCTACCTAAGGGATCTTCCAGTCTGATGATGGAGACATGATGCTTACCATCAGAGAACTCTAAGCTGAGGGGGAGACATAGCCTTGGCTCTGAGGAATCCCCCAGTCTACGAGGGAAACACGCCAATCTGATGGGAAGGGCACACGCCCTGCTCTTGGTATTGCCCTAGTCAAGGTGGGAGATGTGACCCTTACCCCCAGGGGTAACTAATCTGATAAAGAAGACGTGGCCCCTGTTCCTGGGAAGCTCCCACTTGGAAGGGAAACCAGGGAGAGGCCCACCCTGTCTGAAAGCAGACAGAGCTTGTGCTTGGGGAGCTAGCAGTCTGATGGGGGACACAGGACTTCTGCCTGCCGGGAGCTCCCTGTCTGACCAGGGAGACACAGTTCTTGCCCTTGGGGATTCCCAGTCCAATGGAAGAAGAGCCCTCAGCCCCATAACAGGAAGACAAAGCCTTTCCCCATGAGAGCAGCTCTGCTCTGGGGCCTTAAGTGGCTGAGACAGTGCCTGGAGGGACACCTTCCCGCCTTCCCGCCTGGGGTCCGCACTTCGGCACTTCACTGGGCCCCAGCCTGGGCTCTCACCCAGCTGCGAGTTCCCAAGCCCCACTGCTGGAAGGGGCTGGGCAGGGCCATGGAAAGTTGGAAATGGAAGGACACAGGCCGTGTTCCCTCCACAGACGCTCACAGGCCAAGCTCACTCGCAGGCTGAGCCTTTGTTCACGCTTTTGTGACCCCTCGAGCACCTTTCGTCTCTCTGTCCATCCTCTGGAACCTCTTGCCGTGGGCTCTCCCTCCAGCTGCAGTGTTCACATTCACTGACTCTCCCTTGGGCCCTCGGGGACAACCTGCCTGGACAAGTGCCAGGAACTCCCGGCCCTCTTGGTCTGGTCTCCCCAGTGGGACTGAGAGCTTGTTGAGATCAGCCACCGATTCCCTCCTTCTCCTGTGCCCCCCTTGGTGTTGGGCTGGCTTCGTCTGGGGTAGACCCAACAGCAGAGTGAACCCCACTCACCTATGCTGGGCCAAGGGTGGGTGCTGTAACAGGATCTCATTTCTTTGTCATGATTATCACATGTGGTAAGTAGGGTTATTTCTACTTTAGATGAGGGAGTAGAGACCAGAGAAATGAGGTCACCTGACCCAGGTCACACAGACACAGACCCAGACCCAGACCCATGCTTGTCCACACTGTCTTGAAACATGAGGACCCAACAGTGGCCCAGGAGTCCTGGGTTTTGTCCCAGCTCTGCTAACTTGATGTGTGGTCTTAGGCAAGTCACTGCCCCTCTCTGGGCCTGTATTTCCCCAACTGCCAAATGTGACTTTGGGGGGGCGGGGGCAAGTGGTGGGAGAGGTGTCACTCTCAAGTGGGTGTTCTTTGTCCTTTTGCCTCCCTCAGATTCTCTGGGCCAAGTCTGCACAGGGCGGGTGGTGTTTGCCAGCCCAGGGAGGGCTGATGCTGTGAAGGGCAAGTGTGCGTGGGGAAGGCTGAGCTGGACCAGCCGCTCCTTCAATGGCGGCTCTGAAGCTCCCTGCGTTGCATTTAATTTTTTTTTTTTTTGGTGGCACCATGTGACAAAGTCAGCCCCTTGTTTCAATCACTGCTCTTCTTCAGAACTTAATTAGAGCACTTAATTAGAGCACTCTGCCTTTCTCCCCTCTCTCTAATTAACATGCAGAGGCCCTGCAGCCTAAACACCCCAAATAATTGCGTCCGGGGGCCCTGCAGCCCAGCCTGGCCTCATTACTGGCAGGGTGGGGATGTGCGCCCAGCCGCCTTCACAGATGGAAAATTGGTGACAAGAAAGAGCCACAGAAAGAGGCCTGACCCTGGGGCCCTGCCTATTGAGAGCACAGACCTGAGGGGGGTGGGGGGATGCAGCTCCTTGGGGCAGCAGCTGAGTCCCAGCAGAGGAGCTGGGATGGGGGGAAGGGAAGGGATGGGCTGTGGGAGCCCAGAGCCCTCCCCAGAGACCAGGGGGATGAGGAGGGACTGATACTAGAACTAACAATAATGACGGTGACAGTTACTATAGCTACCTGTCACTGGGAGCCCACTCTACGTCAGGCACCGTGCTAGACACTTGGCAGGAGAACCTCACAACAGTCCTATGAGGAAGACATTATTATCACCGTTTTATAGATGAGGAAACTAAAGCTCAGACAGGTTAAGGAACTGGCCCAAAATTATACAGCTGGTGAGTGGCAGCACTGGGACAGAATTTCAGGAGTGTCTGACCCCACAGTCTGTATGTAACTGCTGGGCTGGTTGTTGTGGGAAGAAAGAGGAATCTCAAATTGTGCCTGATCTTGTTCTTGGGAAGCTCACAGCCTCCATGGGCTCAGACCACTGGACCCCAGGCAGTGTGATGGTAAGAGCTCAGGAAGGGGGAGCCTAGTGTTACGGGGACCCAGAAAAGGGACCCAGAAGACTCGGTCACAGCCCTGGATGCAAACCTGAGCCCTCATCACTTACTAGCCATAGGGTCCCTGGCAGGTGGCTATAGCTCTCCGAGCCTCAGTTTCCGCACCTGTAAAATGGAGGGGATTCCTCCCCATAGGACTGGAGATGATGTATGTAAAGGTGCTTTGATATAGTACGACACGCAGTGGGTGCTCAGGAAATGACAGTTCACATCCTCATCTATAAAATGGGGGTAGTGTGTGTACCACTTCTCAGCCTCGCTTTTATTTATTTATTTATTTGTTATTTTTTGGCCACGCTGTGTGGCTTGTGGGATCTTAGTTTCCCAACTAGGGATCAAACCCAGGCCCTCGGCAGTGGAAGCGCGGAGTCCTAACCAATGGACCGCCAGGGAATTCCCTCAGCCTCCCGTTTAGAATTCTATGGGATAAAGTCTGAAAGCATCCAGCATGTTGTCATGGTAACTAGCACTCCATCAATGGTAGGGGACCAGCAGGGTGGGGCAATGAGAGGCCAGGTCCTGGGACCTGAAGGAGGGGAAGGGGCTGGAATTCGGCAGGGCGGTGGAGGCGGGGCATCTGGGCCCTGCAGCAGAACCCGAGGTATCCTGGGAGACCAGGCAGGGTTTGAGGACCACTGACTCACCCCTGATGGAGGATGCACAATCCAGCCCAGCTCCGCCGTCGCTGTGGTTGAGTCCATCAGCGTTTCTGTGGAGACAGCAAAGAGTCATCACTGAGCTGCCTATGAAGCACCGTCAATCACCAAGAACCTACCTCCTGAGGGCCTTCTCTACAGAGCGTTACTTTCATTGCTCCAAACAATCATCTGGATCGAACCCTATAGCTACCCTCCCTTTAGGTCCTGCCTCTCACTCCATAATCCCACCCACTCACACACTCCAGCCAATCATCTGATTCTATTCCTCTAGACTCCACCCCTTAAGGTCCAACTCCAGCCCTTTCACACATGGTCATGCCCCACCCTCTTAGCCAATCACATCCCTCCAACCTAGGTATTGCCCCTTTGCTCCTTTACTGGTAGGGAAGGGTCTTAATCTGGGGTCTCCTGGATGGGCTTCAGAGAGTCCTCAGGAAATCTCAAATTTTAACTTCAGACTTAGGGTTCTGTTCGCTTTTCCACTTGCATCAAATTCTCAGAAACTGGAATGTTGGCCTTACAGGGGCCTCCCTTGGGTCCCAGCCAAGCCGCATCAGTTATCCCACGTTGGCCCTCTGGCCCACACCTCCTGTGAGGGATACCTTTCCCCCTTCTCCAGGAACTTGGGGTTCTCCATTGTGTCCTCATCCCTGGGCCCCCTCCCCCAGGGCTCAGCCAACTCTGCCCCTAGGATAGGGCCCTGGGGATGGAGGGGTGTTAAGGGGTGAGCACTGTGTCCAGTGGGGCCAGACCATCACCTGCCCTCTGGGGGTTCAGGAAACTCAGATCAGCTTCTGAACCAGCCAGGCCCCACTTGCCTCCCCTTATTCCAGCAGCTGGAGGAAAGGAACCATACAGCCAATGACAAAGGAGACCCACAGGGCCAGAGAGATCCCCAATCACCCCCAGATCAGGCTCAGCACCCCTCCCTCTACCCCTTTCCTGCCACAGGGGATTCAAAATACTTTTTGAACTGAACTGCAATGCACTGAGAAGATTTAAATTGCTCAAGTATTCAATCAACAGATATATCCTGATGCCCATTATGTACCAAGCACTGTACTGGGTACCCTGAGGGAAAAAACGGTGAATAGCAAAGCCCTACCATGGAGCAGTTCACAGTCTGGTAGTGGAGATGGGGTATGAATACAAATAGTTGTGAGAGGGTAGGCGGAGAGATCTAGAGGATCACAGCTGGACCTTCCACACCACCTAGATCAGCGAGAGTGAGTGAGAGGCATGCTTGCTGCTATGCTCCAATTCTGTGCCCAGGACACATCACTAATCAATCCCCACACTGTGGCTACACAATGCTTCTCACCACAGTCCTCCAGGAAACTAACACCCACCATTTGAGATGCTATCCCTGGTCTAGTCTAACTGCCTCATTTTAGAAATAGGGCAACTGAGGCACAGAGAGGGGAAGAGACTTCCTAAAGATCACACAGGAGTTGGTGGCAGAGTGGTAGGTGAGGGTCTCCTGCTTCCTACCCTATAAACTTCTAGACACTTAGTTTGATGGCCTGGGTTGGATGAACTAGGGCAGAGAGAGTGGGGGCAGGGTGCACAGTGTCCAGGCCTCTGTGAAGGTCGAAATGGGAGTAACAAGGTCTTGAACTAGGGCAGGGGAGGTATGGATGGGAGGGTGGGATAGAAGGAAGCATTTAACCAGAGGTGACCCCAGTCAGACCTGTGAGCTGACAAGAGAGGATGTGGCAGTGTCCTCATGACCGCCTGTGGCTTGTGTTTGCGGTCACTGTGTCCCTTTGCACTGGGGGCTGGTGAGGGGGGAAGAGGGTGCCGGGGACAGTGGAGTCCAGTGCCAAGGGCATCCTTCTGATGGCAAATTGGAGGGAAGTTGTATTGTGCTGCTTTGGAGCTGAAAAAAAGGGGTCCTTTTCACACTCCGAATGCTACAGATTTTTCCTCCTGGAGAGAACAAGGGCTGAACTTTTAACCTGTTTTCTCTCATCGGCCTCAGCCAGAGACGCGCCAAGCCGGGCTCTCTGCCTGGGCCCGAGGAACAGCTGCTGGGAGCCGTGTGGAACAAGGGAGAGAGGAGACTCTGCTTGGGACCAGAAAGGGGTCGGGCGGGGGAGGCAAGCCGCCAAGCAGGTGGCCCCACCCCTTGGCTGGATTCTTGGGCTGACCCAGAGGCCAAGCACTAGAGGATTCCACAGCCCAGAGGAGGGCCTGTGAACTGACATCCTCATCGCCTGGGTGGAAACTCAGGCCCAGAGTGGGCAAATGACTTGCCAAAAGTCACACACTAAAGGCTGGTCCTCAAACTCTGGGCTCCCAGGGAGCTCAGGCTTGGGGGTTCCACTGCCCCCTCCCCTCAGCCTCCTACCACATCTGGAACCAGCAAGGGGAGGATCTCAGAAGGACAGGAAGTCCATACGCAGGCTGGTTCACAGCAAGAAGGGGCTAAGAGGAGGGTCCAGCTTGCATGTCCCCTGGGAAGGACACAGAAGGCCGGCTCCTCCTGGGCTTCCTTCTCACCAAGCTGGTCCTGGGCTCTGCCTTGAAGGCTGCCTCTGGGAAAGCTGTTACCCCTGGGGCCGTGGCAGGAGGGAACCCCGGGGTGCTCTCCCTACAACTTCCCCTTGGCCTTTTGCCTTTCCATGTCGGCACCTCCCTCCACCCTCTGCAAAAGAGGCAGCTAAGCAGAGCAGATCAACTGGGGTCGGGAGGTCAGACTTCAATTCCAATACCCGCTCTGCCACCCACTTGCCTTGTAACCTTGGACAGGCAACCTTTCTAAGCCTCAGTTTCCTCACCTGGAGAATGGCCATAATACCCTCCGAGGGCGGACAGGAGGACGCAAGGAGACGGGAGGTCTATGAGCTTGCAGCCCAGCGCAAAGCAGATCATCAATAAGTGGCAGCTATTCTTTCTTAGATTGAGTGTGGTGCTTTTTGGCCGACCCAGTGCCTGCACACACCCACTGTTTCCTTTGGGCTCATTAGGTGACCCCTGCAAGTGAAGGCGAGTCCAAGCAGCTCCCGCCACACCCCAGACCATGCTTGCCAACATCTGACAAACATCAGCTTCTCGCTCAAGGGCCGCAGCCTCTGGGGAGCCCCTCCTGGTCCGTCTGATGCTGCTTTCCTGGGATGCCCTGGTTTCCTCTTTGCTCCTCTCAAACCAAGCCCCAAAGTCAAATTCAGTTTCCCGGGGAATCTGGGGTCAGTAGTTCTTGCCTCAGGAGCCTGGGTGGGTTGAAAAAGCCAAGCCCTGTTTCCATCACCAGCACTTCCCTCCTCCCTGTAACACCCCAGACTTTGCCCCTCTGATCTCAAAAATCTACAGAGGGAGAGAACTCATGTTCACTGAGACAGAGACCCTGTCCATTAGGAGCCAGAAACCCTCACCAACATTCTCACAATGATGCTAAGGGATAGTTGATACTGTCCCATTTCACAGATGGGAAAACTGAGACTTACAAAGGCTTAGGAACTTGCCCAAGGTCACACAACTATTCCATTCACACGTGGTGCTCCAGCTGCAGATTGTTTGGTACTCTCTCACACACACTGTTCCTTCTGATCTTCTCCCCTTCTACACCTTCTTTACCTGCCCCAGGACCCAGCACAGGGCTTCGCACTTAGTAGGTCTTCAGTTGAAGGCTGAAATCCCCTTCCCTCCCCTAAAACTGTAGGGCTTGAACACATGCTCCATCAGGACACCATCCATGACTTCAGCTGTTTCCACCTACAGCCTGCACTGTTATTTAATCACAAAATTTCTTCTGACTCTTTTTCTCTTAAGTGCAGTTTAAAGAGGAAAAAAATTATCATTATTAGAAATGGGAGGGGCTTCCCTGGTGGCGCAGTGGTTGAGAATCTGCCTGCCAATGCAGGGGACACGGGTTTGAGCCCTGGTCTGGGAAGATCCCACATGCCGCGGAGCAACTGGGCCCGTGAGCCACGATTACTGAGCCTGCGCGTCTGGAGCCTGTGCTCCGCAACAAGAGAGGCCGCGATAGTGAGAGGCCCGCGCACCGCGATGAAGAGTGGCCCCCACTTGCCGCAACTAGAGAAAGCCCTCACACAGAAACGAAGACCCAACACAGCCATAAATAAATAAATAAATTAAAAAAAAAAAGAAATGGGAAACCAATATCACTTGCCATAAAAGGAAGGAAAATAAACATAAGACCATTACAATTAAAAATGTTCGTCTGCAAACTAGCTAACATCATCTCACTTCCTACAGTTTGGGGACCACTAGGCTCCACCAAGCTGCCTGTGAACTGCTGGAAATGTCCCCATCCCCATCCCCACTGTGACAATGACAATCCCGCGTGCAGGGGAAGCCATTTTTGTTGTACACAGATGATTGATTAATCACCACATGATGTGACAAAGACCGCAACGGGAACGTGTATGGGGTACTGTGTGTGATGGGAATAGGGTACAGAAGGAGAAGAAAACAAACAATTCAAGGACAGCTTCTTGGAGGAAGTGACATGGAGAAAGGCTTGAAGAATGAGTTAGAAGGGAGTCAGGAGAGGCTGAGTGGGAAGGTTGTGCAAGGCAGAAGGGACAACAGAGGCAAAGGTACGGAGGAGACAACAGCATGGTTTGTGGGAACAGATGTGTGGGGGGCAGGGAGTGGTGGGAGCTGAGGACTGAGCTGGAGAGTTGGTGCAGGAGCCGCCCAGTAAAGGTCAGCGGCTCTCCGAGGCCCCCTTGCTGGACCACACCCACCTGCCCACATCTTTCCCAGCCCCCCTGGTGCCATCCACACCCCCCATCCTGCCTGACACTGCCCTTCCACTCACCTCTGGGCACTCCCACCCCAGCTAGCCCTGCAAATGTCCAGTTCCCAAGCCCTGGATGCTCTAAGTGACCATTTAAAAATCCCAATAGAAAGATGAGGAAACCGAGGCTCTGTGGACAAGAGTCCTAGCATCCAGCTGAAAGCTGGAACCAGGGCCTCCAGCCACCAGCCCAGAGTGCCTTTCTTGGTGGGAAAACAGGGTCTGGGCCCTGGGAGCGGCTTTGGCCCTTGCCCCACTGCTCCCGCACCCCCTCTGCTTCCTGGAGACTGCACAGAAGGAAGCAATCAGGAGGCCCCAATTGCACAGGCTGGGGAGGCCCGAAGACCCCTCTGGCTATGTGTGAATGAGCAGTGCGCATTTCAGAAATATTTGAGCTAAAAGGGGAGACACACTGAAGTCGTTAGCGTTGGGCCAACAGGAGGGTGGCTTTGCGGGGCTCTGTTTTCAGGCTGGGGTGGGTGGTCGCCCTCTGCTCCCCAACCCACCCCTGGTCAGCTCTGTCTGACCCCCCTCTTGGGTCATACTTCTCTAGGGCCACAGATACTGTTCATCTGCACTAATGACAGTAGGTGAGAGTTCCAAAGACACGAGGAGGAACATTCATTAAGCGCCTGCCATGTGCCAGGCAATGAGCTGGGCACTCTACGTATGGCCTCAGGCTCATGGCAACCAGTGGGGTACACACTATTAGCCCCATTTTTCAGATGCGGAAACTGACATCAGAGAGGTGAAGCGGCCTGCACAAAGGCTCACAGGCAGGGCTAGGATTTGAACCCACATGTGTCTCATTCTTCCTCTGTGTTATTTTTAGGAGGCTGCAGCTATAGCCTTAAAACACACACACACACACACACACACACACACACACACACCAGGACTTTTTGTACGCTCTCCCTGTATATGGCCCTGTGTAAGGACAGGAGGGGAAGGAGGGGGGAGGGCAGCAGGGGAGTGGGGCACAGACTGTCTACGCTAGAACCTTGGTTCTGGCAAGCTCTAGTGTGTGACTGCAGGCAAGATCATCCTCCTCTCTGGGCCTCAGTTTCCCCATCTGTAAAATGGGTCACGTGAGAATTAAGTGACATCATGTAGGTGAGTCCTGTTGATCTCCAGTCTCCCAGGGCCCTCATTCTGGGGGAGTGCTGTGTCTGCTTCCCTCACCACTGTAACCTTAGCACTGAGAACTGGTTCTGATACACAGTAGATATATTCGATCTGCACATGGCAGCTGGGTGAGGTTTCTAAAGCCCATGTCTGATCATGTCTTAACTGAGCTTAATGCCCTTCAGAGCTCCCACTGTCAGTGAGATAAAGTGCTAGCTCCTCAACAATGCATTCAAGGACCCTGCTGGCTGGGCCAGCTAATTACCTTCCAGCAGTGTCCAGCCATCCTGAATTTCCTTCTGCTTGCAGAAGGTACTGTTTCCTTGGGCCTTGGTGACTTGACTGTTCCCAATTTTCCTGCTTGGAATGTCTGGCCCTTCCAGCTTTATAGCCTGGCTAACTTCTCTTCCAAAACTTAACTCAAAGGTTCTTTCTTCCTGGCAGCTGTTCCTGAATTCTCCTGGGTTAAATAACAAGATCATGGTCATTCAACACACATCTACTCTACCTCCTGTGAGCCAGGCCCTGTGCTGAGCACTGGGGACGCAGAAACAGATGAGCAGGTCCTTCCCTCAAGGAGCTTCCAGACTAGTGCCTGACACGTGAACTTTCTACAGGGAGAGGCAGAGTGAAACAGCTGGCCAGGCCACGAGCCAGGAAACCCAAGGGAAGAAAGGATTAGCTTTGACCAGGGAATCAGCAAAGGCATCTCAAAGGAGGTGGCATTTGAGCTGGGAGAAGAGGGGAAGGGCATGCCATGTAAAGGGCATGACAGAATCAAAGGCATGGAGGTATGAAACTTGAGGGGCAGTTTGGGCAACAGTAAAACCTGAGGACTGGGTCTCAATGCAGGGCTCTGGGCTAAGGGTTTGCCATTCATTATCTCATGGTATCGTGAATATTGATAAAGTAGGTACTTTATTGAATCTCCCTTTACAGATGGGAAAACTAAAGTTAGGAGAGATTGTTCAAGGTTTTCATGGCCGGGCAGTGGTGGAGCTGCATCTGCCTTACACCAAAGCCCATGTTCTTAACCACTGCATCATGCTGGAGTGTCTGTCCCATGGGGTGGGAGCAAAACGCTTTGTGGATGGATCTGGTAGCTTGGAATGGGGCCAGACCTGTAGGGCTTCAAATGTGGAGCTAAGGAGTTTGAATCTTGTCCCAAAGATCCAAAATGGGGCAATGGGGAGCTATAGAGGGTTCCTGAGGAGAGTAGTGACATGGTCTGTCCTGAGAACATGGTCGATCCTGAAGATGGACAGACACCTCGTAGCTATTCCCTGTGGTCTTTGCTCCAGACTGGCCAGCAGCCCACAGCTCAGGCAGCCCATCAGCCTGGCACATGACCCAAGCCTCAGATGCTGCTCTGAACCCTTCCCAGCAGCTCTGGCTGCTCCCTGGTGGGGCCAATGAGGCTGAGGTGATTCAAACACAAGCCTGTCTGCCCCACCACAGCCTGGTGAGATCCTAGCTACAGCCTGGAGGCCAGACCTGGGCTATCAATGGCTGGGAGCTGGAGCATTCTTTCCACGACCCATATTAGAATTCTAAGAGGAGGGCACAGTCAGGAATCAGCAGATAAAGTTCAAGGCCATCGATAAGCTAGGTAATTTGGCGAAGTCACTTCACTTTTCTGAGCCTCAGTCTCTTCATCTATTAAATGGGGATCACAACATCCTCACTCTGTGTACCTCACAGAGCTGCGTAGAGGATCCAAGGAGGAACTGGGTGCAAAGGTCTTTATAAAATGCGAAGGCTGGGCCATACGAAGGCAACAGTGAAAATCACTAACACTCACAGAGGAAGACAGTGGGCTTCACTGACCCTGTCTCATTGACATCCCAGAGCAAGTAATGGAGAAACCAAGGCTTGGAGAGATCAAGGACTTCCCCAAGGCCATACAGCCAGTAAGGGGCAGGGCAGGATGGGACCTGTTCGGTCTGAGCCCGGAAACTACCAGGCTATGATGCCTCGCAAATGGAAGAGGAAAAAATTAGAGCATTCATGTACCATGCCCTCAGTGCCAGGTCTTGAGCAAACACTCTGCACACCCTGCAAGGCTTGCACTGTTATCCTCATTGTACAGATGAGGAAACTGAGTTCAGAAAGGCTAAGAGGCCTGCCTAAAGTCACACAGCCAAAAAGCAGCAAAGCTGGATTTGAACCATCAGCCCAACTGGGTTTCCCGTGGCCTCTCCTCTGAAAACCAGGTGAGGAACAGTGGCTAAGAGGGTCTTGGGGTCACTGGTCCAAAGCAATCAAGTAGGGGGTGGTGATGCCAGAGCAGCCCTGAGAAGGCTATGGATCTTATAAGGTGAAATCTGCCAAGAGGCAGCATGATATTTTTCCGGCTCGGCCCCCTGCTCCGCCCCCAGGCTCACGGAAAGGGGACCCAGCTAATGTAAAATCCTTCTGCCCAACGACTCTCCCAGCACATACCCCTCCTTGTCCTCCTGCCGCTCAGAGGCCCTCCTCTGCCTCGGTTGCCTGCCTGGAGCCTGTTCTTGTTTTCTCAAGCCTGGCCGGAGGAGTCCCCACGACGCTGGCTCCTCCACTCTGTCCCCCGCCTGCCCACCGCTGGCCTGGGCATCCGCCAGCGCCGGCCGCCTGGCTGAAACCCAATCCTCCGGGCCAGCCGGGGTGCTCGCTAACAGCAGGCCGCATTGTGCGGCCGGGGCTTTGGGAGAGTTTGGATTCGCTGCTTGGGGACCCACTTAACCTCCGCAAAGGACAGGATGATGGATGGGGGTCTGGGAAGGGGTTGCTTGGGGGGTGGGGTGGGCGGTAAATGAACACCAGGGCTTTCTGGGGAAGGGAAAGAAGGGAAGCGGGGACAGGAACAGCCCTGCACACAGAAGAGCTCAGTCAGCCCTCACGACAACCTTGAGGGATGCCTGTTACTCTTACTGGTCCCATTTTATACAGAAGGAAACTGAAGCTCTGAGAGGTTAGGTGACTTGGCCAAGGTCACACAGCGAGTCAGAAAACGAACTCACTTCTATTGCCCTTGAGTCTTCCTGACACACCAGGCTGCCTCTCACAGCCAGCATTTGTCCAATGCTTTTTAATTTTTTTATAAATTTATTTATTTATTTATATATATATTTGGCTGCGTTCGGTCTTCGTTGCGGTGCGTGGGTTTCTCATTGCGGTGGCTTCTCTTGTTGTGGAGCACGGGCTCTAGGCGCGTAGGCTTCAGTAGTTGTGGCACGCAGGCTCAGTAGTTGTGGCTCGCGGGCTCTAGAGCACAGGCTCAGTAGTTGTGGCTTGTGGGCTCTAGAGCGCAGGCTCAGTAGTTGTGGCGCATGGGCTTAGTTGCTCCGCGGCATGTGGGATCTTCCTGGACCAGGGCTTGAGCCCATTTCCCCTGCACTGGCAGGTGGATTCTTAACCACTGCACCACCAGGGAAGTCCCAATGCTTTTTAATTTTTAAGGCCCTTTTACTTAAATAAATCCATAGACCCTTCCCACATATTAAGTAGGTAATAAAAATATAGTGATGGCAGCAGGCATTACTGAGCACCTACCATGTGCCAGGTCTGTGCTGAGCACTTTTTGACTTTATCTCGTGAGACCCTAAAAGTGACTGATTAGTTGGGAACATGAGTCAGAGCCATTTTGGTTTTTTTGGCCGCACCGTGCAGCATGCGGGATCTTAGTTCCCCAGCCAGGAATCGAACCCGTGCCCCCTGCAGTGGAAGCGTGGAGTCTTAAGCACTGGACCACCAGGGAAGTCCCTGTCATAGCCATGTTTTAAAAAAAATTCATTTTATTTATTTTTGACTATGTTGGGTCTTCGTTGCCGCACGCGGGCTTTCTCTAGTTGCAGCGAGCGGGGGCTGCTCTTCATTGCAGTGCGTGGGCTTCTCACTGCGGTGGCTTCTCTTGTTGCGGAGCACGGGCTCTAGGCACACAGGCTTCAGTAGTTGTGGCACGTGAGCTCAGCAGTTGTGGCTCGTGGGCTCTAGAGCGCAGGCTCAGTAGTTGTGGCACACGGGCTTAGTTGCTCCGCAGCATGTGGGATCTTCCCAGACCAGGGAGCAAACCCGTGTCCCCTGCATTGGCAAACCACTGCGCCACCAGGGAAGTCCCCCTTGCCATAGCCATTTTAAAGAAGAGGAGACACACTCAGGTAGGCAGTTACTTCCGGGACCCACCTCGGCCTGACTAAGGGAGGCAGGAGCCCAGGCACCCCAGGTGTTTACAGTAGGCACCCCTTCTGAGCGGTTGCTAAATATTTTGCATCTCCCCTCTGCCCCCTGGACAGACCTCCCACTCTGCAGTCCAGCACTCAAGGCGTTCCTCTCCCTGCAACATTTCTCGCCCTTCTGACCTGCCCAGGACGCTCATACACATCCTTCAAGACCCATCTCAAATGTCACCCCCTCCTAGAAGCCTTTCCTGATGACCCCAGCACTGGGGTTTCCACAGTCCTACGTGTACCTCTCATTGTCACCCTTGTCACCCTGCCCTGAGACTTTTACTCATCAGCCCAACTGGATTGTGAGTACAACATGGGCAGGGCAGAGTCTGGATCACTGTGATAGCCCTCAGCCTCTGTTAAAGCCACGTACCCCCCACCTCGCCCCGACCCCCCCAGACTACCCAGACATCAAATGCTCTTTTCTGCTTACACCATCTGGGTGTCTGGATTTTTCCTCCAGGAAATACGGTTACTGTTGTCAAGGCGGCTCCATATATTATATAATTCAAAGCACTTACTTAGTGCCAACGACTGTGCTGTCACTCCTTTGATGCTCGTAACACCCTATGAGATAGAACTATTATTGTCCCCATTTACCCATCCACCCATCATCCATCCAACTATCCATTCATCCATCCACCCTCTCACTTACACCATCCGTCTACCACTCCACTTGCCCTATAACCTACCACCCATTCATCTACCTGCCCATATACCAAGCTTCCCACTTAAGTATCCAATCATCAGGCATACATTTCCGCCATTAAACCAACTTCCTTTCCTTCCATCATCTCTTGCTCCTTTTCTTCCTATAGATGGGGGAAAATGAGCTTCAGAGAGGTTAAGCAACTTGCCCAACATCACATAGCTAGTAAGCAGCAGATCCAGGAGTTGAACCAGGTACACTTTTAACCACTCTGCTATGTGGTCTCTCACTTTTTTCTCATTTCATTTTTAACTGTCCTGTTGCATGCAGGTTTAATATGACAAGTCACTTCAAATCCTTTTGGATGTGTGTGGAGTATAAATTACAGATCAATAAGACACAGGCCACTGTAAGTCCAAGCTGGGGACTGTCAGGTTGGAGTCAATTAGGAAGCCTGCTGCAAGACCTGCTGGGACCAGATCTCTTTGCCTAACTGGCACTGGTTTCTCCCAGTGAAGGACAATTAACTCGAATCCCAGGACCCAAACCACACCTCTGCTTCTGGGCAAGATGTCGGGCATTTAGCCACATGAAATTTTACTGTTCATTCACTCACCCATTGACCCACACACCTACTCATCTATCTACCTTTCCAACCATGCAGTCCTTATAATCCTCCATAAACTATCCTGCCATCCACCCACCCAGCCATCTACCTATTTACCGATTTGCATGCCTATCTATGCATTTATCCATCCATCCATCCATCCATCCATCCATCTTCCCTCTGAGCCAACCTCCCACCCATCCTTTTTTCCTTTTCATTCATCCATCCACCTGACCATTCATTTACCTGACCATTCACATCACTCACTCATGTCTAAAAATCTGCCACCTATCTATCTCCTCCCATCTATACAGACTGCATTTATTGAACACTTACTATGTGCCAGGGCTGTGCTAAGTACTGAAAATCAAAAATAGACACTGTCACTGACCTCTAAATGTGCTGCTTTGGGATAAACTCTAAACCCTTAATGGTTCCCACCCCCAATTCCCAAGGACTTCCCAAGTTCCACATTCTACCCTTGAATTTGGCCCCTTGCTCAGGCTGACATCCTGGGTTCTGTCCTGCTGCCTCTGAATCTGGTTTCCCTCTGCCTCCAGATAACCCCCTTCACTTGGGCCCCCCCTTGGCCTGTAGACCTGGCTTCCCCCATCATATGAGACATGGATATGGCTGAGGCCCATCGCACCCCACAGAGGACCCAATGAATGAGAACTTGGGCCCAGATCCAGCCTCACCTCCAACTCTGACCCCCTGTTGCACAGTGTGGAAGCAGGATCCCGAGCATAAACAGACATAACTGCATAGCAGAGGAGGGACCCTAACCCTGCCTGGGAGTCAATGGAGACTTCTCAAGCGTGTGACACCTGGCCTGAACCCCAAGGTACTGAGCAGGAGACAGCCAGGCTGGAAGGAGGGAAAGGGAGAACTGAGAGGAGAAAGGGTGTTCTGGGCACAAGGAACAGCTTGTGCAAAGGCTGGGAGGAGAGGACAAGCATGGCCCCTGCAGGGAGCTGCACGAGGGAGGAGGAAGTCCTGGGAGAAAGAGAACTACGGACACCACAAAGAGCCTCGAATGCCAGGCCGAACGGCCAAGACCAGCCCGAGGGCAGCAGGGAGCCATCGAAGGCGGGTGGCCTGATTCAGTTGTCACTGCATTCTCTGGTGTAACCGATCCATTTTATAGATGAGGAAATTGCACCCTTGGGATCAGAGAGGTGCAGAGGGCTGCCCCAGGTCACACAGTTGGTCAGGGGCAGAGCAAAGATTCCATCCTACGTCTGACGGCTCCAAAGCCCTCGCTCATTCTGAAAGCAGCTGCTGTCTCAGAGGAGCTGTTTCCAGAACGCCTGCAGCCCTCCTATGCTAATACTCCCCTCCAGCTCTGCCTCTGTGGCCCTCGGTGGCAGCGTCAGTACGGTGACAGAACTCCCAGGGCATCGTCTCTGCTCAGTGAGACTCCGCCTGCTCCCTCTCACTCCCTGGGCTCACTTGCCAGCCGCACCTGGCACCTCGGGTGATTAAGCAGACACAGCTCTGCTGGGGCGTTTGCTAACGTGCCCCTGTTCCCCATCATCATCTTCATGATCAGAGCCTCCACGTCTTCATCATCAGTTACCGTTCATTCCCTACCGTCCCCGACATCCTGAGGGGCGATGCCAGACAAAGAGCCAGGCGGGCCCAAGAGCTTTTCACTACTGGGGCTCATGACATGACAGCACAGAAGGTTCATGACAGTGGAAAGGCCTGAGAAAGAACAGGACTTGAAATGAAGGGTCCTTAGGGTGGAGAAGACACTAAGGAAAGGGCTCTCTGAGTCAGAGGCAGGGAGGAGTCTGGCCAGGAGGCGAGGGAGTATGACCCCCACCAGCAGCATCTCCATCACCATGGAGACTGTTTACTGAGCACCTACTCTACGCCAGGCACTGTGCCATGCAAGGGACATCCAGGAGGGCATCTGAGTTCATCTGAGCCTCCCCAAACCCTTCAAGGGGCATATAGTCTCCATTTTGCAGACAAGTAAACTGAGGCTCAGTGAGGACAAGTCAGTGGGCCAAGATCCCCTGCAAATTGGTGAGGAAGGTAGAGTTTGATTTCTGGGCTGCATGACCCAACTCCTTTCATGACCCTAAGAAGCCTTTTGGGAGTCCACAGTCTCAGGTGAGGGTTGAAGCAGGTGGTGGGGTTGGGAAGTGGGGGCTTCCATGGCAGCATGGAATCAGGCAGCAGGCAAGGTCTGATCCGGAAGCGGGAGGCTGTCCCCAGGGAGGGGGAGTGGACAGGGGACAAGGCCACCTGACACCCAGTCCTGTGCTCTTCCTACCACAACCTGTGGGTGCCTTTGCAGCCTGAGGAGTGTCAGGAGGAGGGCACTGCCGGCTCCAGGATGTGGGTTGTGACAGTCACATGAACTGCAATGGGCTTTTCTGGGCTTCCGTGTTGGAGAGGGTGCAGGGGATGGCAGAGGAGACTTCTTGCCTGTGCGAGAGATCACTCCACGGAGTCGCAGAAGGCTTCCAGGGGGAGTCAGCCACAGTCCTGGGAGGGCAGAGCCCTGCTTTCTCACCTGTGAGTTTATAGGCCTCCAGGCCAGTGCTGCCCTGGGAAGCTGACCAGGTGCTGATGGGCCAGGCAGCTTCTTCCATCACCTGCCCTGAGGGGACGATCCAGACTGGCCTGACTTGCAAGGCCTTCCGTGGGCTGCCCTGGCCTCTGACTCCCCCCATGCCACGGGGCCAGTCTGTTCACTGTCAGAGCCCGTGCCTTCTTGTCTCCACTGTCCAGCCTTTGCTCTTGCCTATACCCCTGCCTGAAACACCTTCTCTGAAAAGACAGGGCCATGGCAGGCAGGCAGAGCAGCAGAAGCGAAGCCCAGGGCAGGAAAGAAGAGTCCCTTAAACATTCTAGACCTCCTTTTGCCTCCTTTACCAGCCCAAGCCTCTTCCTCTGCCCACCTTCTTCACCTGGAAAAGTCCTCTTTACCCTTAAGACTTAGATCAGGCATCTCTTCTTCCAAGAAGCCTTCCCTGACCAACACCACGCCCCCACTTTCCCAGCCTGGGTTAGATGCCCCTTCTCTGGGCAACAATTTTCCAGAGTGTATCTGATGCCCTTTCCTAACCTGGTGTTTAGATGGGGGCAGGAGTGCTGCACTGTTGGTTGCTGGGTGGAACGTGGTGGCCCCTGGTGTCCAGTGTGGCCAGGAGACAGCTCCCCGCAGGCACAAGGAGAGGCCATGTCAGATGACAAGCAGGTGGTCTGGGCCAAGACCACAAACACAGCGGGCCGGCCCTGCCTCAGAACTGAGCCAAGGAGCAGCCCCCTCAAGCTGCTAGCTGTGCCACTCAGCTGGTCCACCTGGGAGCTGGAGACCACAGGACCACTGGCCACAGTCAGGCCCAGCTCCCGGCCCCGATCAGCCCTCAGCTCCCCAGGCCCACACTGGGGTTCCTGCTCACTAGGAATTCCATGGTTCCGGTGGTGGTGGCAGCAGCCTGGGGCAGCCCCGGCAGACACGCTGACGCTGGGAGCCGGCTCAGGAATTCCTGCTCTGATTAAGATATTGGATCTGGGGCTTCCCTGGTGGCGCAGTGGTTGAGAATCTGCCTGCTAATGCAGAGGACACGGGTTCGAGCCCTGGTCTGGGAAGATCCCACATGCCGCGGAGCAACTGGGCCCGTGAGCCCCAACTACTGAGCCTGCGCGTCTGGAGCCTGTGCTCCGCAACAAGAGAGGCCGCGATGGTGAGAGGCCCGCGCACCGCGATGAAGAGTGGCCCCCGCTCGCCGCAACTAGAGAAAGCCCTCGCACAGAAACGAAGACCCAACACAGCCAAAAATAAATATAAAAAAAAAAAAAAATTGAAAAAAAAAAAAGATATTGGATCTGGAACCTCAAGCATCTCGCTGCGCTGGGATAGGATGCTTCTCTGAAGGGGTTAAGGTGTGTGGTGGGTGGTCCTGTACCCGCGTGCTGACCGATGCTCCCACTCTCTTCCCCGCTGGCCTTATCCTCCCCATACCCGCTCCAGGTCTGCAGCCTCAGTGAACTCATCTGGGAAATGGGAGCACTAAGCAAGGCTTACTCACAGGTATGGATACAAAGCTCCTAGCACAGGCCTGGCACAGTCAGCTTAGCCCAGGAGAGGTTAGTACCACAATTTTTTATCACCTTTCATTACCCAGAGGCCAGTGGGACTGAGAACAGCTCCCAGAGAAACCTCTGGGGTGGGGTGGGATGGGCAGCTGCATCCTGACTTCTAGCTGAGTACCTACTACTATATGTGCCAGGCACTGTGCTAGCTCATTTTCATGGGTGATGCCATTTGGTCCCCATTTCACAGATGAGGAAACTGAGGCTCAGAGAAGGGCGGTGACTCGTCTGGGGTCACCAGGGAGTTAGTGGCAGCACTGGGATTCTCAGCATCATCTAGGGCTTCCTGCTGCCTCCCATTAAAGCTCAGAAAGTCCCCCATGCTGGGCCTGGTAGGGAGCGTTAACTTGGCCTTATTTAAAGTTGCAATTATCTGTCCCATTTCCCTCTGGTTACAACTGAGCTCTCCAGGGAGGTGGGAAGACCCTGATGGGGGATGCCAGGAACAGGGAGTTTCTAAGGAATCCTCCCTGAGCCTGGGAATGAATGAGCATGGAGGACATGTGGTTTCCTGTTCCTGGGCCTCTCTCCCCTTTGCCCCACCCCAGGGAACTGACCAGGCCAGCACGGGGGACTGCGAGGGGCTGTCCCAGGGTGGGCAGGCTCCTTGTCCTGCAGAGGCTGTGAAAGGATCACACCAAGGGCTGAGGCACAACGATAGCACCAGATGTAGAGATGGAAAGACTGAGTCAGCCTGGGGATTGGTCCGAGATCCCACGGCAAGGCAGCAGTGTGTGGGTGAGACAGATCTAGAGAAGGGCCCCTGAAAGCTCGTTGAGAGGGAGAAAGATAGAACTGGGGAAGGGCCCCGGGGATGGAGCAGAGAGTAACAGTGCTCACAGGCGTGGATCTGGGGTTTTCAGTGGGCCAGTGCCTTCTGAAGGCCTTGCGGGGGACAGAATGCCACAGATGAAAAGCCTCAGAAAGGAAGGTCTGGGTCTGGGCCCAACCTGTGCATCGGCCACTCAGTGGTGTGACCAGAACTGGTTCCCAGATTGTTTGGCTCCCAGTCCCCCACCTCTCACCGAGACGCAGGATTATTCAGGCATACGCACCCACTCTGCTCTCCCACATGCGGTCTTCAACACCCCTGCCCATGTCCTCTGCTCTGATTTCAGCACACTCGCTCACAGCACACCTACTGCCACAGTCCCTGCCGGGGGAAACACAGACTGGCCAGGGTGACACGGAGCAGTGGTTCTGGTACCCGCCACCAGAGCAGGGAGCAGACGCTGGGCGGTGGGACGAGATGGGCAGGAGAGCGGGAGCCTGGTGGTGGGAGCTGGTGGTGGAACCCAGATGTTGCTGGGTCCAAATGCCAGGGAAGCAGCATAGGCTGTGGTGTTTCTGGGGAATGCAGAGTGTAGGTTCAGAAGTTAGATCTTGATTTGAACCCCACTTCCTAATCCAGGGACCTCAGGCCAGACACTTCCTTTCCTGTGACAGTTCACAGGTCCGTGAGCTGTGGAATGGGAATCACATTGGTACCTGCCTTGCAGGTGGTTGTGACAATAAATGAGATCATGCCCAGAAAGCGCTCTGTCCAGTGCCTGGGCTCAGCAAAATATAGTGCTCAGTAAAATACTGTCTATCATTAATATAACTCAAATTTCTACACAAATTGGCACAAAGCAGTCACTTAATAAATGGAGATTACGGACTTCCCTGGTGGCGCAGTGGTTAAGAATCAGCCTGCCAATGCAGGGGACACGGGTTCGAGCCCTGGTCCAGAAAGATCCCACATGCCGCGGAGCAACTAAGCTCGTGCGCCACAACTACTGAGCCTGCGCTCTAGAGCCCACGAGCCACAACTACTGAGCCTGCGTGCCACAACTACTGAAGCCCGCGCACCTAGAGCCCGTGCTCCGCAACAAGAGAAGCCACCGTAATGAGAAGCCCGCGCACCGCAACGAAGAGTAGCCCCCGCTCGCCGCAACTAGAGAAAGCCTGTGCGCAGCAACGAAGACCCAACAACGAAGACTCAACACAGCCGAAAATAAATAAATAAATAAATTTATTTAAAAAAATAATAAATGGAGGTTACAATATCATTACTATCAACGTTAGCCAGGCCCCTCTGGTCGAGGCTAAGGCAGATGCCAGCTTTTCCACCCATGGTAGACAGACTAATGGTCCCTGTGAAAATGTCCACATCCTAATCTCCAGAACCTGTGAATGTTACCTTACATAGCAAAGGGGACTGCAAATGAGATTAAACTAAGGATCCTGAGATGGGGAGATTATCCTGGATTATCCAGGTGGGCCCAATTAATCACAAGGATCCTTTTAAGAGAGGCAGGAGGGTCAGAGTAAGAGCCGAGATGTGAGGATGGTGGTGGAGGTGGCAGTGACGTACTTTGAAGATGGAGGGAGGGGCTCCAAGCCAAGGAACGCAGGCAGCTTGTAGAAGCTGGAAAAGGCAAGGAAAGAGACTCTCTCCTAGAGCCTCTGGAGAGAGTGCAGCCTGCTCCCCGCCCCCCCCCCCCACCCCCCGCATCTTGATTTCAGCCAGTGAAATCCATTTCAGACTTCTGACCTCCAGAACTATAACGTAACAATAAATCTGTGCTGTTTTAAGCCAGCATGGTCACCTCCCGCATCCCAGCAATTGCTCCACCCTCAAGAATGCCACATGCTCACTCCCCGCCACTGAGAAAAAGCCCAGCCTCTTGCTGAGAAAGGGCGGTGGTGGGAGTTTGGGGGGTTCACGGTTGTGGATGAGGAGAGCCCTCTCCTCTGGCATTTCCTGTCCTGCTGGCCCATGTGCCCATCTGGGAGAGGCTTGGGGCTCTGGAAGGGCAGATGCTGGGCCCAGGTAACTGGACACCCATAGGCCCAGCAACAGTCTCTGTTCTGGATGGATGGGAGAGCAGGATGGGGGTGGGCTACTCTTGGGGCTACCATCTATCTAGTGCTTACCATGTGCCAAGCTCTGCCCAGGACCCAATCTTCCCAAAGCACGGGAACTATTATCAGCCCCATTTTGCAGATGAAAAAACTGAGGCTCAGAGCAAGTTGCCCAAAGCCGTCCAGCATGATGTGGTCTGACTTCTGCTTGCACAGGCCCAGCATGGGCAGCTCTGGCCCTCCCTGAGTGCCCTGTCCAACCCCAGGCCGCTCAGATCTGATAGACCTACCGGGCAGTGGACCTCAGCTGCAGACAGAGCTGGGGGACCTGGGGTGACCCCCTTGCTCCAGCACTCTCTGGGCCTTGGGGGGTGAGAATCGGGCCCCTTTGT
This sequence comes from Balaenoptera acutorostrata, assembly GCF_949987535.1. Lineage (NCBI taxonomy): Eukaryota > Metazoa > Chordata > Mammalia > Artiodactyla > Balaenopteridae > Balaenoptera > Balaenoptera acutorostrata. The sequence continues at coordinate 17,907,867 of NC_080064.1, read as the reverse complement.
CTGACTCACAGAGGTCTCAGCACGGTAGCTAAGGTCACAGTTGCCCTGGAGGTAGCTGGACCCTTCAGAGAAGGAAGAGCCGCTCTGGGAATCACGGAACTAGCACTCCTGGATGGATGCCAGGCCTTCCTCAACGTGAGCAGCTGCAGCTGGTGCAAAGCAAGCCCTCTCCCATCCGTATGACCTCTCTCGGGCTTCCTACAGCTCGTCATCACATCCCCATTTCCCTGAAAATAACAGTGAGAACACTTATCATCATGGCCATTCATGGAGACCCCTCTGTGCCGGGCACAGAGCTACGAGCTTGCTGTCCTCTCACGCATCCCCAGGAGGAAACTCCTAAATCATCCTCATTCCCAACTAGCCACGGGGCTTCAGAAGCCCACTCACATGCCACCCCCTCGGCCTGCTGAGATCCTCACTGGGCCGAAGAGGAGATGAGCCCTCAGAGGTCCTGGCTTTTGCTCAAGGCCCAGTGAGTCAGTGCAGGGGTAGTGTGTGTGTGTGGCGGGCAGGGGGTGGTGGGGGGTGGTGAACCCAGGTCTCCAGGCCCCAGAGCCTACCTTCCTCTCGGCCACAGGGTGTCCCTCCTGTGACCTCCTCAGGAGGCAGGGGCCCCAGCTGAGGTCCCTGGGGACCCAGGTCGAGAGTCTGCCCAGTAGGGTGATATATGGCTCTAGATCCATCTTCTGTGGCCTCCAATAGGACCCCAAGACCCTGGACACCAGCAGCTAGGAGCCAGGAAGCCAGAACTGGGGGACCCCAAAGACCCTTGGTGCTCTGGGGATGCTGCCTGCACCCCGGCCCCTCCCAGGAGGCGTTCGCCTCAGATGACTTCCTGGTGGCATCGTTGCCAGGCTGGGAGGTGTGGGAGGGGGCAGGCTGGGCGTCTCTGCCACAGCAGGCCTCAGAGCCCTGCTCGGAATCCCAATTGAGCTATTTTTAATGTGCTTCAATTTTCATTTTCTTTTATTGGAAAACACAGATGGTGACTTGCTGCCCCTCACACACACTGAGCAAGGCGCCTACAGGGACAGAGATGTGCCGTGAGCACGTGTCCGCCCCTCCCGCGGCCGGGGAGCTGGAGCAGCAGCCAAGCCCTGAGGCTGCTCTGAGCCTCAGTTTCCCCAGCTGTAAAATGGACTGGCTGAGGTGGCCCCCGAAGCTTCTGCCAGCCCCACAGTTTATGAGGGTCTAGACCAGACTAGGGGAATGCGGCTCCAACTGGACATCGCAGCCAAGGGCGTCCCATGTAAGGGGCGTCACTGCCAGGGAAAGAGAGGTGAAGGAGAGGGAGGGAGGAAGGACAACTGTTGGCCGTGAGGGACTATCTTATTTAACACTTCCAGCCATACTTTGAGGTTTTCCCACTCCCATTTTACAGATGAGGAAACGGAGGCTCAGCAGACCCTGTGCCCGGCCCGAGACTGCAGTAGCTGGGAAGGGGCGGGGCTGGGCCACTGACCCAGGTCTGTGTGAGCACATCTCCCATTCTCTTTCTCACATCTTTCCAAATTGCTCCTGTCTAGATGCTCTGTTATTTACTTTTCTCATTATGAAAGCAATACGTGCTCATTAAAGACAATTTGGAAAATGTGGGAAAGTCAGAAGGAAATGTAAAGTACAAAATAATCATCATCTCCCCCCACATCGTCCCACCACCCCTATACAACCACTGCTAACGTCCTGGCGTGTTCTTTCAGCTCTTTGTTTTTTTTCTTCACGTAATTTGCGATGCTTTTAATACCGCTTGGTGGTGGCACAGGGTAGCAGCTGGCTGTGCATTAGAATGGACTCAAGTGCCTTTTAAAAACACCAGTCCTGGCTCTCCCTTCCCCCATAAGATGGAAAGAATCAGAATCTTGGGAGCAGGCTTGCAAGTGGCAGCTGGGAATCTATATTTTCAACAAGCTTTCCGGGTGACATCGAGGCAGCCAGCCTGGATCAGCCCACAGACCTGCACTTGGCAAGAACACAGGCTCCAGAGACAGTAGGAGCCACCTGGCTTGACCACACGCTGAGCTGTGTGGCCTTGGGTGAGTGAATTTACCTCTCTGAGTTGCAGCTTCCTCATCTGGAAAAAATGGATGCTCTTTTGCAGGGTTGTGAAGAGAATGAGAGGAAAAGGCCAAAAATAGCATCTTACATTCACCTGAGACATTGCTACCCTCCCAAGGCTGTCATCATTACTGTCCCAAAGCCACTTTCATAAGGGTCCTAAGGCCAATTTCCTGGGGTGCAGCTGGTACAGTGGAGAGGCCCCCAGAGGAGAGAAAAACGGATTCTAAAGTGGGGAGTGACCACCACAGACCCTCAGGTGTGCTCAGCCGGCCTGGCTTCTGTCTCATCTCCCCCAGTCCTATCGGTCCTCTGGGACAGTGGGCATGTGTGAACCACAGGCACATGCTGGCGAGGCAGATTCCTGGGGGCTCAGGCTTTGGAAGGGGTGAGAAGCTGCCCCCTGAGGACAGGGGGGCGCCACCTGGAGCCAGGGAAGAGGGGCACAGGTGGGGCAGGAGGATCTTTGAGAAGCAAAACCATAATGTTTGTTGAATAAGACCCTGCCTCTGCCCGCCCAGAGCAACTGTTCCACAGTACAAGTCACTCAAGGATTGTCTCACAGGTGAAGTTCCCAATGAGACTGGTGGTCGTTTCCACCAACACTTACTGAGAACCTACTATGTGCCAGGCTTCCGGGATGAATCTCCTGCCTTCCCCCCCCCCCCCCCCCAGCTCCTGCCTGCCCCACCTACTCCATACACCAGCCACTCCTGTCCTTAAAAACCGGGCCCCCACTGCCAGGCCCAGAACTGACCTCAGCCCAAAGCCTCCCCCAGCCCACCCTACCTGCCAAAATTCTGCTCAGCCTTCAGGGCCTGGCTCAAAAGTCACCTCCTAGGCTCCCTCAGTCCCCCTTTCTGTGTGTCCCCCCGCCTCCACCCACACTGAGATATAACTGTTTCTGAATGCCCCACCTCCACCAAACTGTGGGGTCTAGGAGGGCAGGGCTGGGTCAGATTACGCTCTTTCTGAATAAGCCAAGCATGAATGTCTTTAAGCCTCAGTTTTCCTAGCTGTAAAATGGGATAGTCGTGTCATCTGTCTCACCTGCCTCAGAGGTTCGGCATCTCTAGCAAATTAAGAGGATGTGGCCGCATTTTGAAAACTAAAGTGCATAAGCCTTTGGCTGCTGGGGAGAGAGAGTGTTGCATGGGTGGGATTTGGGGCAGGTCCTTGAGGCCCCCTTCCTACACACAGCCCCAGGCCTGCTGTCAGCTGGGCCCAAAGTCACCTCTGCAGGCTATGGGCTGCAGGAGCCATCAGGCTAGTGTGGCTTGGTGAGGGGGCCCCTCCAGAGGGTGCAGCTGTCACCAAGGAAGGTGAACTGCTAATCCCCCCTTGTGAGAACAACACTCCTCACACCCCCTCTCCAGTGTGTCACAGAACACACTGCAGGGGTGGGGGTGGGGGCACTGCTTTGAATCCTCTGCCCAAAGGCTCAGGGACACATAGAAGGGTAACCGAGACAGAGCCATGGAGGGTGTGACTGGTGTGGCCATGGGCCCCATGGGCCAAGGTTCCTTGAAGATGACAGCACAGTGCTTCACAGTTTGCACGTCACTTTCTCCTTCATTGTCTCATGCTTTTCTTACAACAGTCCTGCAACGTGGGCATTCATCCATTCATCAGGCCTTCACTGAGCCCGTGCTATATGCTGTATGCGGCCTCACGCTAGAGGAAGGAGCTCCAGCCCCCAGGGCAATGCAGATAATGAGGGGGGTGGCGACAGGAAGGACAATGGGCAGACAGACCACCATTAACTGCAATAAAGGGTAACAGGTACCACAACCAAGGGGTACGGGGGTGCGGGGCACGCCAGGGACACACAGCAAACAGGCAAGCGTCAGTGTCATCTCACAGGTGACATAACTGTGGTTCAGCGAGGCCGAGGGTTTTGCTCAAGGTCCAGTGGTGATTAGTGGCTGTGCTGTGCCCTTCAGGGTGCCTCGTGGCAGGTGAGGAAGTGAGCCAGGAAAAGACCTGGGGAAAAAATGTCCCACACAGAAGAGCGAGCACGTGCAAAGGCCCTGAGGAGGGAGCATTCATTGTCTAATTCCATTTTCTGGTGTGTTTATTAGCCAACTAGTGGATGGGCACCATGTGTCCTGCTTTGTGGATGTCCCTGAGCCCCACTCGGGAGGCAGTGCCCATGCAAAGGAGTGCCAGCTGCCCCTGGACACCCAGACCTGGGGGCCCTCAATCCAAGGGCTGCCTGGTGCCCTTACGAGGGGCCGCCGTCTCCCTGCCCTTGTCCAGCCGCCTAGGAAGCCCCCTCCTAGGAGAAATCATCTCCCCTCCGTGTTGCTTCACACAATCCTCCCTGACCCTCTGCCTTACCAGGCTGGGGTCCTGGACATCAAGCTGTCGGGGGCCATCCCCCAGCTTTTGGGATCCCCATACCTTAAAAATAATAGCTTACACATAGTGAGCACAGTCTGGTTTTTAATAACACTAGGATCACCATTACACAGATGAGAAAACTCAGGCTTAGCTTTCTTTGCCAGCTAGTCAAATCTTAACATACTTCAAGGGCCACTGCCTTTGGGAGACCCTCCGTGACTGGCCCAACTCACCTCCATGCTCCCTAGAGCATGTCTTCATGTGGTCAGCACAGTCTCCCCACTGAAGCTGGGGTCTCCGGGTTGGGGGGGTGGGCAGGGCTCTCAGCAGAGAGAGAATGACCCAAGCTCTGAGCGCCCTCAGGCCCTGGCAACGAGCATGGAAAAGCCCATCCACCACCCACGAGCATGGAGAAGACCCTCCCTTCTCTCCCTGACATCGCCCCCTTGCCATTACTCTGAATTTTAAAAACACAGTTTTTAAGTGGGGAAAAAAAAAAAAAAGTATATGCTTATTATGAGACAGTGAAACATCGTAGAAGAGTAGAAAGTGAAAAGTCACAGCTCTTTCTCCGAAGGCAGTCACAATTAGATATCATTTAGACGTTTCACTGTGCGTAAAACGTACACAGAGAGGCATAAATGCATATTTATGCCTGTGAAAGTCACAAATGGAATCATACCCAACATACTGTTTATAACCTACTCTTGATGTTTCAAAGACATCTTCCGACCTGGTACAGGAGCTGCCAGCGCATTCTTTCTCCTGGCGGCTTGGGAATTGAGTTGGGACAGCCTCTTCACGTCGAAGGTTCTCGTTTGTGGCCTCTCTCTACTCCCCCCCGGGGTGTCTGCGATGGGAAACTGAGGCAGCAGGTGCCAGCGCCCGGCCCGGCCCGGCCCAGGGCAGGCTCTCAGCAACGGCGACGGAGTGATGGGGTGGAAGTGGGGTCAGAGCACGTCCGAGGCTGGAGAACATCCATCCTCCCCTCTCCCTCCAGGCCTGTCTCCTGTGCTGCCACCCCCTCCTGCTTCCCCCACACCTCATAAATCTGCAGGCGGCCGGGACGCCCTTCGGAGGCTCCCAGATAAAGCCAAAAACTGGCAAAGGGAAGGAGGGTTGGGTCTCTGGGGCCCAGTCAGCATCTCAGGCCCTGGGTCCTGATCTGGCCGGACCCTCTCCGGGGTCCCGGGGGTCCATCTGACTGAGGGTCCCTGTGCGTGTCTCCGGGACCTTTCCCATCCTGCCTCTGGGCTGAGCTTCCTGCCTCTTCTCCGGACCCTTCTGCTGTCCATCCATCCTGAAACCGCAGCTGCGCAGACCCTTCCCAAACACCCCTTTTATCATGTCACTCCCTGCCTGTGGCCTGCTGGTGGCTCCCCAGTGCCTGTGGGAGAGAGTGCAACCTTCTTCCCCCAGAATTCCTGAGCCAGCCCTGCCGCCCCTTCCAGCCTGTCTCCCATCCCCACCTTGGAGCCCTCTGCCGCGCCGGTTCAGCTCCTCTTACTGCATGTCCGCACCTCCCCACTTTGCCTAAGTCCATGCAGTGAATATCCAGGTATCCAGACAGAACGTGGGCTGCAGCCCCACAAAGGTGTGACCCCAGACATCACTTATGCTCTCGGAGCCCTATCTGCTCACCTGACAAAGAACTACTGATACCTTCCTAGAGTTGTCCTGAGGACTGCATAGCATGAACTATGCAAACTGCAGGCACAGTTCTTGGCCCTTCAGAAGTACTAAATAAATGTTAGTCTCCTTCCTTTCTTCTCATGCCTAATAATAACAATAATAATATCAGCAAACACACGCAGTGCTGTGCCAGGACAGCTGGAAGCATTTATATGTATCACCTTATTTAATCTTCTTAATACTCCTATGAGATAGGCACTGTATTATTCCCCCCTTCTCCCCCATTCTACAGATGAGGAAACGGAGGCACAGAGCAGAGAAGTAATTGTCCAAGGTCACGGGACCAGTCGGGGGCAGAAGGAAGATTTGAACCCAATGCATCTAGCTTTCCCAGGAAGCCCTCTCAAAGCCAGAGAGGTAGCTCTCCTCTCTGTCCTGTGTCATTCCTCTAATAACAAGAATTCAGAGATTCACCCTGAGGGCACTGGGCGGTGTGGAGAGGAGGGGAGACCATTGGGACAGATGGGCCTTTCTGAGGTTCTGGTTCTTTCCACAGTCCATAGCTTGGCTGAAGGTAGCCTCCTGCCCATTCAATTTTGGGGATCCCCTCTCCTGTATCCGTCTAAAAATATTTCCTGGTCTTTGCTTTTCAAAAACTGTAAAGGTGAGTGAAAATGAATTTGGGGAAGGCAGGTCAGTGCAGTGAAAGGAGAACCAAGCTTTCTAGCACCCACGTGCCTTGGACAAGTCCCTTTCTCTTCTTGGAACCTGTTCTCTCATGGGGGCAAGTCTGAGAGGAGTTAGTGGGACCTGATGCTGAATCCTAGAATGTTGTACATTGAGAATGTCTCCACCTTTTCAGTTCTCTTCAATCCCCTGATCCCTCAAAGAGAAAGTCTCCACTGGGGGCTGCTGAGACTTCAACACCTCTCTGAAATGCACTGGTCTTTTTAACAGAGAGTGGCAAGCGGGCCTCAGCTCAGGGCCTGTGCAGAGCTGCCCCTGGGGCTCATGATCCTTGCCTCACCAGCCGGCCCTACCGCTTCCACCCGAGTGTCTGCAGGGCCCTCTTCCTCTCGCAAACAGCAAACAGGGATGTGCAAGGAAATACCTCCCCAGGAGTAACGCTGACCGGTGAGGGCGGTGGCGATGCTGAGGTCAATCTCCCGAGCCCCACACCAGGTCCTGGTGAGACCGAGTCCCAGCTGCCCACAGCAGTGACAGCCCCGAAACTTGCCCTTGCATCCTTTTTGCCTGCTTCCCTGTGCCCCTCTGGTCCCCTAAAACCCATCTCAGGCTCCCCTCCCTTCTGCGGGAGCCCAGCTAAGAGAGCAAGCGTCAGGCTCGAGCTGGACCATAATCCCCCCGTCCTGTTTCTGCTGTATCTATAGTTACAGTTAGTTACCTTCTGTTTGTGTCAGTAGATATTGGTGTTTTATGTATGGCAGGGATATGGGCTTTCCTTCTTCATACATTCACTCCAGTAAGTAGAAAAGTGAGTCATTTCAAGAACAGCGAGAACATGGCTCGAGACGGCAGAAATTGGGACTGACAACTGGGAACCACAGGACAAAAGGTTTCTGAGCCCCTTCAAGCCTGAACACTCTGGTTTGGTTCAGGGATCTTTCTGGTCTCTTTGTGGGTTGAAAGAGCTTCCTAGCTGCCCCATCTCTCTCCTGGAGTGGATACCCCTTGAGGAGCCCATAGATGCCCTGGCATGCAGAGCACTCAGGCCCAGGACTTGGGGTCCCGCAGCAGCCCGGAACCCCTAGGGGCCCGGTGCCCACCCTAATCCACGCCTTAGGCCCATGTAAGAATGAAGCCAGGGTTGGGGAGCAGGCCCTAAGTCCTTCCCCTCGGCCCCCCAATCCCGGCACCCCCCGGGCTTGAGGTAGAGGCTTCGGGAAGGCCCCCTCACCACATCTGGAGCTCATTACTCCATGAAGCTGGAGAGGCTGAGGATATAAATGGGTCCAGCAAGGGTTTAGATAAATACAGGGATGATAGATCCGCGCCGGGTTATTGAGAGGAAGTGAAAGGATGTTCGGGGAAGATCCTTAACCTTGTCAAGCTCCCCGACAAACTGTCCCCAGGGGGCCCGTCTACTCAGCAGCCTCATCTGCCTCTCCCCCACACACAGGCAGAGCGTGGCCCCTCTCAGGACGCCGAGCTCTCGCCTGTGCGGATCCCTCTGCCTGGCGTGCCCTCTCCTTCCCCTGGACCCGGCGCAGGGAAGCCTTCCCTCAGCACCCAGGCTGGGCGTGGTACCTGGGCCTCCTCCACCAGGATGGGGACTGACCGACTGACCTGGACGTCTGCCGAACCTGCCCGACTTGGCCGCGAGGGCCTGGTGGGAGGGCCCTGTGTGTAGTAATTATATGACAACAAGAATAGCGACTATCACGTGTCCACCATGGGCCAGGATGAGTGCCAAGCATTCCACATACATCGACTCGTCTAATCCCCATGACAACCTGGAGAGGCAGGTCCTATGATCACTCCCATTTTACAGACGAGGAACCTGAGGCTCAGAGACATATAGCGACTTGCCTAGGGTCACACAGCCAGGATGCAAACCCAGGGCTGCCCCACATTGGAGCTCATGCAATCTCCTCCATACGTAGTAGCGAGCGAAAAAAGATTGTTGGCTGGAAGAATGAATGGGATCCAGCTCCTCCAGGCCCCTTTCAGAGGCTCTTACTGGAAAGGGGATTTTATTTCCCGCGTATGTCCTGTCTACATGGTAGGAGTGTCACACAGTGATTTTCCTGTCTACACAAGGAATAAAAACAGTCATAAATAACTCTGTGGAGTGCCTCAGACATTACTGAGAACATCCATCACATTTAAGTCTCACGTTAACCCTGCGTGGTAGGTTTCATTTGACAGATGAGGAAACTGAGGCTGAGAGAGGAGAAACGACCCACCCAAGGCCACGGGAGCCAGTGGTCAGCCAGGGTCTAAAGCCTGGGAGTGGGGCCACGGCCCACAGGGTGGAATTCCAGACCAGCGTCTGATTTTGGAAGAAGCTGGTGCCCCACTTGGGGGGGTCTCGGTTTTCTCATCTCTATGATGGGGACGATAACCCCAACTCATTCTCTTCAATGGGGCCTTATTCCCTCCGGGACAAAGAGGCGGCCCTGCAGCTTGGTGACTCCAAAAGGAGCTGAGCCGTGACATCTGCTCCTGCCTTCCTGTGCAGAAGACACACCGCCCCTCATGCATCCTTCAGCCAATGTCCTTGATCTTGTTCAGCCTTGCTTTACACGTGGGGGCAGCAAAGCTCAGAGGAGCTGAGCATCCTGCTGAAGGTGGGTATGTGGCAGAGCCAGGACTTGAGCCCAGGTCAGCTCATGTCTCTGCAAGGCAGAGGTGTAGAACCTTCTGAAAAGGTATGAAGGTGACGAGCAGGATGAGGACAGCTCCCTGCCCAGGCTGCAATGAGAGCTGGGAGAGAAGGTAGAGAATGTAACAGAAGTCAGCTCAGCCATGGCCTAAATGCTGATGTGGGCTTGGGCCTCAGGGTGAGGGCCTACCTGTGCCGGGAACAGCAGAGATTAATGGGGATCCTGTTACAGCACCGGACACCTCTGGGCAGGTAAGCACACCTCAGGACTCCTGCCATCTGGTGCCCATCAGCCCTGAGTGCAGGAAGGGAAGGAGATGGGTCTGGGCTGCAGGTGACAGCTCAGCCCCATCTGCCAAGGTAGCTTACAGACTCACTTGCTGTGTGACGCTGGGCAGGTCCCATCCTTCTCCGGGCTTCACCTTTCCATCTGGCATATAAAGAGCTTAGACTGGACCAGAAACTCTCAAACGTCCATTATTCTTAAAGTATTTTTAGGACTTTGGCCGTATGCATGTAACCACTTGAACTGCACTTCACTTTTAAATTGACTCACCTATTTTTACTGAAGTAAATTCATTAGTAAAGGAAAAATCAAGCTGCTACTGTAACTAGAAGAAAGCCAGCTCCGATTCCTGTACCAGAAGTAGTTTGGCAAGGTGGTTAGGAACAGGGGCTGTGGAGCCAGCTGCCTGGGTTCAAAATCCTTGTTCTGAAACTGTGTGACCTCGGGCAAGTTACTTAACCTCTCTGTGCCTCAGCTTACTCATCAGTAAGATGAAGATAATAATAGTGCCTATCTCATAAAGTTATTATGCGGATGAAAGGAGTTCATATTTGCAAAGCACTGGCACTCCATAAGTGCTATATATGTGTTTGTTAAATAAAAATACATAAGCAAACTATGCACAATGAAAGTGAGATGGTGCCCTGGCATTCCAGCTCCCTAGTCGGGGCTAAGCCTGAGGCTTGCTTTTTCCTATTGAAAAGGGAGATTAGGGGCTGTCAGAAAGGTGTTAGAGACATGTTGGCAGGAAACAGAGACTTTCACTGTGAGTAATCAGCAGGCGTGGAGGAGAAGGGAAGGGGAACCTTCTTACCGTATGATTCAGTGTTATTTAATGTCATTTCTGTGTTCCTCCCAGAGTCTGCTCTGTCGGACACCCTGGTAAACACGGGACTAAAGCACGTCCAAAAGTCTGGCTCTGATGACCTTGGACTCCCGGAAGAGCGTGGAGCTCTGATGCCATGGGAGGGTCGGTCCACAGCATCCCTTCTGCCCTCATCCCTTCGTTCTCCTGCCCCTTACCTGCTGAGAACCCTCCTACTGCTTCAGCCACCACCTGGTCTGGATTTGCGCAGTTGGCTCCAATTTAAACTATCCCACTCCATTTCTTTGCATAGGGAAGTGGTAAACAGTCAAGGTTAAGAGTCAGGATTCTGAACTTTAAATTCCATTTCTGACCTGCCTTGGGCAACTCACATCCCTGCTCTGTTCCATTTCTTCATCTGCCAAATGAGGAGAAAACTACCTACCGCGGGTTGGGGGGTCAACATGATAATTCAGGTTAAGGGTTTAGCACAGCTCTGGGCACATAGCTAGCACTTAATAAAGGATAGTTGTTGTTATAAATAAATTCAAAATTTGAGGGAAAGTTCTCTGTCAAACCATGTGTCTTGATTACAGTAATTAGAGCACTTCATGCATTCTCGCCTTATCCCATCCTTCTGTCTGTCTTTCTTAGTGTTCATGAGGGCAGGGACCCACGGACTCCGGTCAGTACCCTCAGCCCGCAGTGCAGGGCTGGAGCCCCATGGAGGCCCAGTTGAAAAAGTGTTGGTTGAATGAATGAATGAATGCAGAAATGGCTCAAGTGGACCTAAGCCACCTGAGACAGGGAGGAGGTAGTGTCCCTTCCCCTCTCCATCTGGGGCCCCAAACCCTCAGTTTCCTCTCCCCTTCCCTCCAAGAGGAACCAGGAGGGACAACTTTCCTCAGTGGGAGTTGATGCCAGCCTGGATCTGTGACATCAGACAACCAAAAAACACCTTCTGTGGTTACCCGTGGAATTGAATTGAATACCTTGAATCCCTCTGTTCACTACCAGGTCTCTGCTGGATGTTTATGATGTGCCCAGCCCTGGCCTAGGCAGTGTGAGGGAGGAAGATTCCGAAGAAAACACACACGTCCCAGTCCCTGCCCTCCATTCCTTTTTTCCCAGGGTACCAATATATGCTGGTATCCAGCAAAGTCAGAGGTACAAAGGAATGGGACAGGCCCTGAAGGCAGGAGCTCACAGACAAGAGGCTCCGTGACATGTGTAGCCTACCCTGCTGGTTTTCATAAAATACTATATACTCTGCTATTTCCGGAAAGAATTGGAGGAAAGTTTATAATTTAAAATATATACGATATTTGAATCACGTGTATGGAAAAAGAGCATCCAGAAAGCCATTAGGGGTGAGGAAAAGAGAACCGTGCCATGAATCTGGGATAAGATAATGACTGTTATCAGGAAACCACGTTGGCTTTGAGCTTCCCAGCAGCCTAAGTGAGAAAGGAGGCAGGTTGAGAGGGGGAAATGAAGGAAAAAAAGAAGAAGAGGCAAAACTTATTGAGTGCTTACTCTGGGCCGGGCATTAAAGCTTTATGTGTGGAAACACATTGAACGTTCATAGTAAGTAACCCAGTGAAATACATAAGATCACCTGACCCGTTTTACACATGAGGGAACTGAGACAAGAGAGGATAAGTCTCTTGCTCAAGTGGCCAGCGAACAGTGGAGCCAGGATACGAACTAGGAAATTTGGGTCCAGAGTCACACCAGCACTTGGCCACCATGCCATTCTGCCAGGCCCTTTATGCGTGCTTTCTCGTTGGCTTTGCACAGCTCTACCACGTGGAATTATTACCTTCATGTGCCAAGTGACATAACAGAGGCACAGAGAGGTGGAGTGACTTGCCCAGAGTTACACAGCACATCTGTAGCAGACAGGGGCCTGCCCAACCTCCCTGTGCTTCCCCTCTGGCAGACGGGTTCAGCTCCCCAGCACATGCCACTGACAAAAGGAAGCAAAGAGTTCATTCCAGGGGATGGGACAGGCCACACCGAGTCCCCTGAAAGCAGGGGAATCCTGATGGCTCACCTGCCCACTCTGCCGCAGGCCGCCCCTGCTGGCAGAGGTGTCCGATGACTGGGGGGTCTAGCAATGCCACCTCACAAGTCACATGCCACTCTGTGGTGTTTGCTTTGCTCCCAAGTGGGTGAGTCACTCAGAGCCCCCACCCCTTGGCTGGGCCTGCGTGAAGGTGTGGACAGATGGGATTTGCAGGATCCCAAGCCCCTCTCGCTTTGCCCTGCCAGGATAACAAAGAGTTCCTGGAAGAGTCTGGTTGGTCTAGAGTCAACAGACCTTGAGTCTGAGTCTGATCTTGGGCAAGTCACTTCATCAGCAGGGGGGCAATGTCAAGGACTAAATAATACCACGCAATAAAAGCATTTAGCGCAGTGTCTGGCACATAGAACGTGCTTAATAAACTAGCTATTACTAATACAATTAACCTGGCCTGGGCCTATCTGTGGGCCACAGCCACTCTGACCAGGATGGACAGACACGAGCCTGCCTTATGGGGGCTCCGGCCCAGTGACTGAGGTCATAGCAAAAAGGCAGTTCTGCCTGATCCACTGCTCTACCTGGGTCCCTGGTGTGCCGCAGCTGGTGCAGAAACCCAAGCTGCAATCCCAGCCCTGCCTCTAATGGCCGTGTGAGCTGGGGCCAGCCAGTCCTCCTCTCTGGGCCTCAGTTTCCCCTTTTATAAGAGGCTTGGACTGAGGAGCTGGCCCACTCTGACCACATGTCACTTCATCCTTTATTTCATCTGACTTGGCAACGCCCCCTAGGAAGGACGCAGGACTGGTCCTAACCCCTTTCCAGAAATGAGGAAAGCAAGGCTGAGAAGGGAAGGGCTTTACACCCGGAGGCTGTTGTAGATCAGAAGGACGCAGTGGGAAGCATGTGGATTCGGCCTCAGACAGAGCTGGGTCTGGAGCCCAGCTCCTCCGCTCCCAGCTGGAAGGGCATGAAGAAAACACTTAACACCTTCCTGACCTGCTTTCTCCATCTTGAAAGGTGGGAGCAGACCCTTGCAGGAGGCATTAGGGTCAGGAGTGCGGCCGGAGGGCCTAGCGCGGACCATGGCCCACAGTAGGTGGTCAATCAGGTCATTTTGCTATTCTTCACAAAAGGCCAATTTCATCATCTCATCTTTCCCCTGCAGAAAGCTCTGGAAGGGCAGGCTTCCTGTTGCTCCAAGTATGAGGCGATACAGGGTGGGGCTTGACCCACAGGCCTTTCTGGCCTCAGCCACCCCTCTCCTTCCCCACCTCTCAGTTCCAGCCACTCTATGTCCTTTCAGCCACCAGGATTCCACACTCCTGCTGGGTCTTTGCTCTCGCTGTTCCCTCTGCTTGGTGCACCCTCCCTCCCTTCTCTTTGAGCCAGGTCAGCTCCCAACTCATGTTTCAGGCTATACTGTGTGTCATTTCCTCCAGGAAGCCTTCCCTGGCCTCCTTACCAGATCCAATCCTCCCTTACAACTTCTACTGGAGTAGCTGTCTAAGATGCGGTGGTCCCATGTCTATGAGGTTCTTTGATGACTGTCTGCTCTGCCACCAGGCTCTAAGTTCCTTGAGGGCAGGCATCTTGCATGGTCTTCCCATGGCTATACCCTGGCCCCTGGCTCAGCCCACAGCAGGCACTTGGTCATTGCTGGATTTTGAGCAGAGTGGATGATTAGAGGATTAGAGGTCTCTCTCACCAAGCCTTGGTAACATACAGAGAAGTTAAATTGATCCTGCTTTGTCCCCAGTTTGCAGGCTGCTTGCAGGGGTATAGAAGGGGAGACATGCTTTGGAAGATAAGCTGGAGATTGTCACAGAAACCAGACGAGTGCCAGCTAGACACCCCGGTCACATCCGTGCGCACAGACGCCAGGCTCCTCCTATGCTCACAGCTGCTGACCCGTCTGAGACCCAGCCTGGGCCCCACTGGACAACGTCAACAGAGGCCCCCACTGCCCAGCCCCCGATGTCTGCCAGGCGCTGCACAGACTGTAGTTACTCATTAAATTCTCACAACCCCATAATGTGGGGATTGTCACCCTCTTCTAGAGATGAAGGAAACTGAGGCTCAGAGAGGTGAAGTCAGTCACTCAAGGCCACACTATCACAAAGTGGAGGGGGGTGTGGCTTGGATTCTTTATTTTTTAACTGAACTGTGATGTATATACCGTAAAGTGGACAGAATCGTCAACGTTCAGCTCGATGAATTTCTCAGCTGGATGTACCCAAGTAACTACCACCCAGAAAGTTCCTCGTGTCCTTTCCTCATCACTAACCCCCTTCACCACATGCAATCGCTATCCTGATTTCCATCACCGTTGACGAGTTCTGCCCGGTTTTGAAGTTTTGAAAGGGAACCATTCAGCATGTACTCTCTGGTGCCTGGCCTCTTTCACTCAGCGTCACGATTTTGAGATTGATCCATCGTGCTTCATGTTATCAGCAGTTTGTGCTTTTTTTACTGCAGTGTGGTATTCCATTGTGTGAATCCAACACAATGTATGTGCCTGGTCTTTGTTGATGGGCATCTGGGTCTTTTCCACTTCGGGACTATTAAGAGCAGAGCTTCTGTAAACATTCTAGTCTGGGACCTGCCTTGATGAACATGTGTACTCACTTCATTTAAGTACATACTTAACAGGGAGTGGAACTGCTGGGCCATGGGATAGGCATATGTTTAGCTGTAGCAGAAACTGCAAAATTGGTTTCCAAAGGGGTTATGTGACTGCTTTTATTCACATCGCTGCCCTAGTCTTTTCTTAGGGAAATCATGACGTGGGGTGATTTTAATATTTTGGATAGAGGTGATTTATTGTGTTAATAATGAAATGTGATTTGATTCTTTTTAATACTACTGGGTAATTTCTTAGAAACAAATTCACAAATCAATTATAAACCCTTTGTCAGACCTCCTATGGGCAATGTGGGGGTTCAGATAAATGTGGCTCTGCTAATAACTGACCCGGACTCCAGGCTCCCAGTCCAGAAACAGATGTAATTACCATTTGTGGAGGTGTAGGAAGAGGCCTACTACGTGGCAGGCACTGTACTCAGAGCTTTTTTTTTTTTTCCATCTCCTTTAATCCTCCCAAATGTATTGTGAAGCAGTAATGACTATCCCATTTTATAGAAGAGGAAACTGAGGCTCAGAAGGGAAGGCGCTTTGGCCTGGGTCTCACAGGAAGTAAGTGTATGGAAAGAGTGGTCTCCTGGTATTGGAGGTCAGTAGCCTATCAGGGCAGAGGGATGGGTTAGTGAGCTGTGGGTTATGTGACCATTAATAGCCAATGCATCCCCAAGAGTATGATGCCTAGCACAGAGTCCGTGCTCAATCAAGGCCTGTTGGCAACTGAACAGCCAAGTGAGTGTAGCTAAAGTCAAAGCAGGAATGGAACAAGAACCACCCCCCCCCACCAGCCCCGCCCCCGGGAAGACTGGATGCTTTCACTGCCAAGGGCGCGGGTTCAATCCTTGGTTGGGGAACTAAGATCTCACAAGCCATGTAGCGCAGCCAGAAAAAAAAAAAAAAAGAACAAGGACCCTGGGGCAAACCTGGGGGCTGATCCTCTCTGCCCAGAAAGACAACCTCAAAGCACTTGGAATAGAGAGTCAATAAACCCCCTTCCTAGTCAGATCTGAGTGAGGCCCGGGGGCTGGGAACAGCATGTGGAAATCCAGCTCCCAGTGTCACTTCCCCGACCCTTTCCACCAACATTCCCTCCATCACTCCTGACCTGTCCTATGCCCACCCTGAATGCAGAAACGCTGCCTGACTCCAGCCTGTCTCCTGGGTATCCTCCTAGATCAGCTGGGCAGCCTCGATGTCAGCGACTCTGTGATTTGCCCCCACCATGAGCTGAGCTTTTGTTGCAAGATCATCATGGCCCCTGGGCTCACACGAGCCTTCAGGAAGATGATGTGCACGGACCCCGGAAGGAGGGGCTCCGGGTCTGGCCCTGGCTTGACCCCTGCCCTCCCACTCACCTGGAGGCTTTGGGCAAGTCCTTCTCTCTGATCCTCAGTTTTCCTACCTGTAATAGGACGAGTTTACAAGGACAATAAAATGTGCAGAGAAGGTGTGGGATGGTGACGACGTGCATGGGCCTTGAAGGCCCAGACCAGGTTTGAATCCCAACTCTACCTCTCCCCCCTGCCCCCCACAAAGTGGGGCAGGTGCCTCAACCAACCCAGAGCTTCAGGGAGAAAAACAGAGCCCACCTGAGATGGGCGTGGAAGGCGTGGTACGTTTTAAGTTCCCATGCAGGTTAACCATTCTTGTTTCTCTTGTAGTTACTGTTACTACTCGGAGCCACAGAGGGACGTGAGAAATTGATTGGGTTTTCTTGCTGGGAAGAAAACCAGGCCCTCAGAGCGAATACATCCTGCCTTCCCTGAGGCTTTTAGATTTAATTCTAAATCTCCAAAATGGAGGACCAGATGGGTCACACAGCCCATTCACCTACTCAACAAGTATTCAGGTGCCTACTATGCGCCAGGAGTTATTCTGAGCGTCAGGCAATGAGCGCCTCACGTGTAACTATGGTATCTGCAGGGGTGGGGGCGGGGGCGGGGTGCAGAGAGGGAATCCCCTTATCTCCCAAGGAGAGACAAGCTGGCTTGGGATTTAGATAAGAGGGAGACTGGGGTGCGCGGGCGGCGGGGGGCGGGGGGGGAGCAGCCAGGTGTCGGGAAGGAGGGTAAGCAGACGGCTCCAGGAACGCGGCTTTAAGGGGTTTTACTTAGAAGGAGGGTAAAGTGGAGGGGACGTCGAGGTGTCAGGTTAGGAAGACAAGTCCCAGCGGGCCCAGGGTGAGAGAGGAGATGTCTCCCAAGGCTGTCGCTGGAGGAAGATCCTCAGGAGGCATTAGATGGAGTAACAGGATGGCGCGGGGAGGGGGGTCTCCCAAGCCAGAGCCAGCCCCACTGGCCACCTTTAGCCGGCACCCAGTGGTCCACGGGGCACCCTCCTCACCACTGTGAGCAGGCCACTGTTGCTGAGTAGGAGGAGCCCATGGAGGATGGGACTGCCCCCTCCACCACCTGGGGGGGGGGCCGGGGGCATGGGGAGCAGAGCTGGGTGCAAAGCAGTCAGGTGCACAACTGGGGAAGGCTTGGCCACGGCGGGGGCGGCTCACGCTCGACCCAGCACCAAGTTAAGAGCTTTGCACGAACCACCCCACAATGAGGGGAGGAAAGTTTTGTTCTGTGCTTCATCTTACTGATGAGGAAAATGAGGCCCAGAGAGCTGCAGGAAGAGTCCCAGGCCACACAGCAGCAAGGGCAGAGAAGCCAGCAGAGTGCTGCCTGCTCCTGACAGAGGGCTTCCTGGGTAAGAAGTGGGGGGGTGGGGGGAACCTCCAGACGAGAATGGAGGGGTGAGGAAGGGCACTCCAGGCCGGGGAACAGCAGGAGCAAAGGCAGGCAGTAAGAAGAAACAGGGTGAGTGCAAGGAACAGCAAGATATTGAGTGTGGAAGACACAGGCTGTGGTGAGAGCAGTGGGTCTCAGCTGGGCACCGTGCCCCCAAGTGGGCATTTAGAAACGTGTAGAGGTGGTTTTGGTTGTTTTAAATGACAACAGAGACTCACGGGCACACTTGCTCCCCGCTGACACCACAGCAGTGCCACCGGAAACCGGCTAGACTGGACCATGGGTCCAACCATCTAAGAACTGTGGAGGCACAACGACCATGGGGGAGAGGGATGCTGTGGGCATTTCACGTGCTGGAGACCGGGGTGCTAAATATACCGCAATGGGCAGGACAGTCCCACAAAAGGAAGAATTATCCTGAGCAAAATATGGAGAGAAACCTTGTTTAAAAAAATAAAGGTAGATTAGACTAATCATGACACCGACCCCCAAAAGAACCATACATATTCCAGTGACCCTAGTTGAAGAGAATTCCAATGAGGCCAGATGATGGGGACATCCCCCAGATGGAAAGGACCTGGCTGCACTGGTACCACTGAAAAAGATCTCAGGGTCACTGGGGACCACAGGCTGAGTACAAGGAAGCAACAAGAGGCTCAGGCAAATCATTTGGGCCTGAAGCTTCAAAAACGGGGTTTATTTAGATAATCCCTCCCCAGGCCTCCCTGCCTCAGCGCCTGGTTTCTCTAAGGATTTATTTTGTGAAAATGTTTCTCTCAACAAGTAAGTTATCCTACCCTGAGACGGCGAGGGAATTCTTCCCTGCGTTCAAAACCACAAACCCTGGGCAGCCCTTCTGCGGCCCGGCACAACTTTCTGCAGCGTCAGGTTATGAATCACTCATCAAATCCGAGTTTGATTCCAGGCCAGGCTGGGCGCGGGGGGAGGGTGGCTCGCGTTCCACTCCCAGCTCCGGGCGCTGGGATGCTGTGCCAGGTGGGCTCGGACCAGTTTCTCCTGACTCTGCCTCAAGGGTCATCGATATGTGACACTAGAAATGCCCAGACTAGGTTACGTCCGATCGACCGCGTTCCTTGAGGCCTCGGAATAACCAGCTGGGCTAGGGCCGGTCAGCCCACTTCAGAAATGAGGCTCTGGGAGGGGTGACGTGATGGAAAGGAAAACGTGGCAGCTAAGACAAGCAGCTCTAGGGGCCGGCTCCAAAACCCTGAGCGTGCCTCAGTATTCCAGCCAAGACCCCCGAGCGTGCTGGCTCACTGCCGATGCCCCCATGTCACTATCCCCAACCTGTCAAACGGCAGGACCTCGAGGCCATAGGTCCAACCTTTCCAGGACTGTGGGGGCACCTCAGCCCTAGGGGTTCCTCCATCACAGCTTGAGAACACTTCTCCTCCTCTCTACCAACCTCAAGTCTCATCTCCCTTGGAAACCTCTACAGCAGAGCGCTGGCACATAGTAGGCCCTCAATAGACATTTATTGAATGCTGGGAATGAATAAATGATCAAAATGACTCATAATAGTATATGCACTCCATAAATGGCTACTGAATGAATAAATGGATGGATGGGGGCAGTGTGGTCCTAGAACAGGAAAGCACAAGGAATTCGCATGGAGATTTGAATCCTGGCTCTGCCACTTACTAGCTGGGTGACTTCAGGGAAATTCCTTAGCTTTTGGGAGCCCGTGGTTTTCTCACGTGCAATGTGGGATAACGGCAGTACCCACCACAAGGAGCTGTTAGGGAGATGCAATGGAGTAAGGCGCCAGGAGAGCTTGGCACAGCACCTAGCACCCGGGCAGGCTCAGAGATGGAAACTGTTACTCTCATGACCATGGTCGTTATTTACAACTGATGCTTGAGGGCTTGGGACCAAAAACATTTGAGGTTTCCTGGCTTTGGAAAGATCATCAACACAGACATGGACAGAGCCAGGCATATTTAGGAAAAAGAAAATGATAAGGGAAAGAGGAAAGGAAGCTAAGACCAGACTCCCAAGTGAATAAAGCCATCCGTGTAAATCATCCACAAAGAGGGGGCTGAGCCAGGCTGGGCCCCCAAGAATCCTTCCAGCCCCAAAGTGGGGATTTCTCATCTCTGAGACGAGTTGGTGTTTTTCACCTATAAATGGTTTCGCTAGGTCCTGCCTCAAGGCAGGGCATGAACTCAAAGACCTCTTCAAGGCTGGGCCAATAACAGAGCCACCTTGTTCTGGCCCGAGACCCAGCTCCCATCTCTCTCCAGTTTCTACCTAGTTTTAGAAGCATCGGAACAGCCTGTGCATTACGATCACTTCCTCCCACTTCCAAGGTCTTGAGAGGGTGTCGCGCTGAGTTGTAAAAGCTTCTAGGATAGAGGAAGAAGTTATTTTTATGGGCAGGCGGTGCATTCATTCATTCTCTCATTCATTAAACATCGGTTTGAGAGCCCGCTGGTAACAGGCTCTGAGCTAGGCACTGGCGGCCCAACAATAAATAAGATCAGAAAGTCCACATTCCAGTCTAGTGAGGGAAGCTAATGTGAACAAGATTAGCCATACCTGGTGTTCTAAAGTCATCTATAAAAGAATTATGGCTGATGGGGAATTTCCTGGCAGTCCAGTGGTTAGGGTGCGGCGCTTTCACTGCTGGGGCTCGGGTTTGATCCCTGGTCGGGGAACTAAGACCCTGAAAGCTGAGTGGCGCAGCCAAATTAAAAAAAAAAAAAAAAAAATTGTGGCTAAAGCGCTGAGGGGGCTACTAGGGATATACTAGGAGCAGGATATACTAGGGAGGGAACATTTGAGTTGGGCCTTGAAGAATGACCAAGAGTTCACTAGGCAGAAAAGTGAGAGAAGGGCATTCATCATAGGCAACTAGGGCCTGAACAAAAGCCTGGGGGCCCAGGCGTTTATGACATATACGTATGAAACCTAAGAGCTTATGGATGAGAATGACAAGGGCAGGCAGGGAGGTCAACAGGGGCCAAGGCCACCAAGCAGGTGGGTTAGTAAGCCAGGGGAAGGGGTTTGACTTTGATTTTTTAGATGACAAGGAGCCCAAGGTCTGAGCAGGGGAGTAATATGATCTGAGCTGCAGTTTTGAAGACTCAGTGGTGAGGCTCTGTGGGGTCCAGAGGTCACTGAGATGGTCCAGGAGAGGAAGGGTAAGGCCTTGAGGTCAGGTGCAGGCTGTAGAAATAGAGAGTCAGGGAGCAACTGGAATGGTCAGGGAGAAAGGGAAGCACAGATGAAAAGGACCATGCTGCCTCTGGTCGGGATACTCTCTCCCCACATCCACAAGGCAGCCAGACTGGGAACCTGAAGCACGGGATGACTGGCCCAGGATTCCTCGTCAGGCTAATGGCTGGATTCACAGATACCCGGAGGCCTCTGGGGGGAGTCCCAAGTTCTCGGTTGTGTCTCCCCTTCAGAATCCGCCCAGAGAGCCATTGCCAAGGTGGCAGCCAGGATTTCTGAGCCAACCAGCCTCCCCAGCCTCCCCTTCCCCCCAGCTCTGATGGGGGGTGGGGATGGGGAGCAGGCTGGGCCCTGTGTCGTCTCCATCAGCGAAGTTCCATTATCCTCCAAGGCCGGGTGACCCCCTGCCGCCGCCCCACAGTGCACTGGGAAGAAAAGCTCCTCTCTGACAAGAAAGCCCCTTTCCAGGCTGGGCCCGGGGTCTGGGCAGCGCCTTTATGCACGGTGACCCTGCCACAGTGTCAGCCGCAAAGACACTTCGGGCTGCAGAGGTTGCCCCTCCCCCGAAGGGCCTCGTGCTGAAGCTGTGAAGGGGCCTCCTCCGGGGGTCTATGGGAACCAGACTGCGGCCTGCAGGCCTCACTGATGCTCCCAGGCCCCTTCCCACCACCCCCACCCCGAGGAATCATCCTCTGGCCAGCATCGTGACCTAGGTGGGTTTGGACCAAGGTGGGGGGCAGCTAAACAGAGCCCCTGCTTAGGTACTGGGAAGGGGCCCCAAGGAACTCTTTGTCCAGCCTCCAGAATTATTTGAGAGGAAAGTTGAAGGGGAGAGGCTTTTTTTTTTTTTTTTTTTTTTTTAAAGATTTATTTATTGATTGATTGATTGCTATGTTGGGTCTTCGTTTCTGTGCTAGGGCTTTCTCCAGTTGCGGCAAGTGGGGGCCACTCTTCATCGCGGTGCGCGGGCCTCTCACTATCGCGGCCTCTCTTGTTGCGGAGCACAGGCTCCAGACGTGCAGGCTCAGTAGTTGTGGCTCACGGGCCTAGTTGCTCCGCGGCATGTGGGATCTTCCCAGACCAGGGCTCGAACCCGTGTCCCCTGCATTAGCAGGCAGACTCTCAACCACTGCGCCACCAGGGAAGCCCCTAGGGGAGAGGCTTTTGTGCCTCCAGGCCCAGCCCCTGGGCCTCATTCCCCACACCAACCAAGCAAGAGGGGCCTCCCTGTCTCCAGCCTCCCCCAACCCACCACCACCTCCACCAGCTTGCTCATTCCTCACCCAACCCCCCTCCAGGTACAGTCTTGCCAAGGAGGAAATGGAGGCCTAACACTGGCCAGCCTCCTGCAGACCCGTCTACGCACACCTTTGGAGGTTGGGCAATGTGTTCCCTTAAACACACACACACACACACACACACACACAGGCCCTGCTAATGGTAATAGTAATTATGACCAACTATCGCTGTCCTTATCAAGCACTTCCTCTGTGCCAGGCATCGTGCAATGTGCCTCTTTGGACAAACTTATCATCCTCATTTTACTGATGGGGAACTGAGGCTCAGAGAGGGAAAGCAGCCTAAGGTCACAGAGCATGTAAGTGGCTAAACCAGGATTCAAACCCAAGTCCATCAGACCCCAGAGCCCATACTCTTAACCACACACAAGGCTGTTAATGAAGGGCAAACAGGCCTAGAGGCTCTGCTCCAAGTTCAGTGACCTCATCAACCC
This sequence comes from Balaenoptera acutorostrata, assembly GCF_949987535.1. Lineage (NCBI taxonomy): Eukaryota > Metazoa > Chordata > Mammalia > Artiodactyla > Balaenopteridae > Balaenoptera > Balaenoptera acutorostrata. The sequence goes on along the minus strand of NC_080064.1, from coordinate 17,885,066 downwards.
CCAGCCCTCAGGACAGACTCATTTCCAAAGAGTTCTGAGTTCCCTATGACAATTATGAGGCTATCCAGGGGTGGGAGGGGCAGTTTCAGGGAAGATAAACTCCCATAATTTAAGCCAAATGAGTCCAGTTTAAACTGAAGATTTTTCTAGTCCTACAGAACCAGGAGAGGGGCTCCCCGTAAGGCCCTCCAATCAAACCCCTAGGAAGTGGAAGAAGGGCAACCAAGTGGGAGCTCCTGGGGGCGCTAAAAAAGCTGGTCTTGGTGGCTCTCCCTGCTCTCAGGCCCTGCGGGTGAGCCAGCACTCCTTTCCCAGAGGCAGAAATTAACTAGGGACTTTGAACTTCCTCAGAGCCCCTGGTTCTGGTTAATAGCCTCTGAAGGATGCTGCAACACCATGCCCCCAGGCCAGAGCACAACCTTCAGGGTCGGGCGAATTGGTTCAGATCCCTGCTGGGCAGGCTTAGGGAGTGCTACCCTCTCTGAGCCTCAGTTTCCCTACCTTGCAGGGATGCTATGAGGATTCAATGAAGTAATGTATGTGAAGCATCAAATACCCTGCCTGCCACAAAGTAGCATGTCATCATCATCGGCATCCCAGAGTAAAACCACAGAAGCTTTTAACCTGTGAGCCCCCTGAAATTATATACAAAAGTATGTGTAGGTGTGTCTCCAATTTCCCGGGAGGGTGGGGAGTTCATAGGTTTTGTCAGCTTCTCCAGGCTCTTCACGACCCCAAAGAAGTTAAGAACCACAGCCAAAGAGCACTGACGTTCCTGTAGCACTCTCTTGGGGTGTACATATCTCTGGGCCTCGGTTTCTCAAACTGAAGTTTCTCCCTGCCTTGCCTGTCTCACGAGGATGTTTCAGGGCTCAGTCGGGACTGTGGAGGTGAAAGGTGAAAGTGCACAGGGCTGTGCGAGAAGGGAGCGGTACCTTACCCTGCTAAAGAGGCAGCAGGGCTGGCTCCCTATGGGCTGGGCCACAGCAGCAGCTGCCTCCAGCCCCTACACAGAGAGGCCTGAGAGAGACACCAGCCCCCTGCCCCACCCTAGGCTGGCCTCTGAGTCGGGGGGCCCAGGGCAGGAGCTCCCCATGGGGATGGCTTCTTGGCTGTAATTTTGTTTTTGGAGGCCAAGAGTCTAGAGTCCTGGGTTCCTGGCTCTGTCCCCACCAAGTCCAGCCAGCCTGATGTAGTAGCCTTGAGCATGGGTTTTAGTTAGAAGATGCTGGATTCAAATCCCAGTTCTGCCACTTACTGGCTGTGTGGCCTTGAGCAAGTTACTAAACCTCTCAGAGGTTCTCTTATCTCGAAAACAGAGACAATAACGTCCTGCCTTGCAGTGATAGATTCAACAAGGCAATGTAATTAGCACAGAGTGAGGCTGCAGGTATGCTAATTACTAGGATGTGAACCTACTTTGTAAAGTCAAAGCTGTGTTAACATTTTTGTGGGTCACGTGATCCCTGTGTGACCCAGCACAGGTCCTCTGTCCTCTTTGGCACTTATTCTCCCAGTTTCAAAATGAAGGGGCTGACTAGAAAGACAGCTGAAGAGGGGAACACACACAGAATTTGGACAGTCCTGCGTTTGAATCTGAAGAAAAATCTACCTGGGCAAATCCTTTCACCTCTCTGAGCCTCAGTTTCCTCCTCTGTACTATGGGCCTCATTCTTTATCTGTATTCAACTGACATCAACTGAGTTTGAATGTGGAACGTGCCTCGTCCTGGGCCAGATGATACTGATGAAAAGATGAAGTTGGCATGGTCCTACCTTCAAGTGGTGGATCATGGGGACATCCACTCCCTCCTTAGGACTGCGGGAGGAGCAACTGAGATAGTGCCTGAGAACACACCTTGTAAACTGCAAAGAGCTGCGGTGTTAGCTATTGTCAAAGGCCCCCAACTGCAAATCAGAACATAAAAGGGTGGGGGGGGGGTCCCTAAATATTTACCTGTTACACAAAAATAAGGACCCTTTAGCAGAGGCACTAAAGGCAGCTTTAAAATCTAGTCGTGTGTGTGTGTTTGCGTGGGGGGCGTGGAATGAAATGAGGTCATATGGAAATGGACTATTTTTGTTTCAACACAGCATTTTAAAAATACTCTTTAATTATATGAGGATGGGAGAAAGGTTTTCTCAAAAATTAAAGAGAACTGTTAGAGCTGCCCTCTGGCCCCCACCAGGTCCTCCTCCAAATCCTTCTCCCTCCCACCTCCAGGCATCTGCCCACCACCTTATCCACGCCCCCGTCCCTCACCTTCCCTAGGTCCCTGCAGCTCTTGGCTCGCACACCTGGGAGGCAACTGGCATCTGGGCAGAAGGAAGCCAGAACTCGCTGAGCCCCACCCTCTGAGCCCTTTCCAAATGGGCTCTTGTTTCGTCCCTAAGCAACCCTGGGAGGCACAGATGGGGACACTTATCACCCCTGGAGCTCAGAGAGGCTGTGTCCCCAGCCTGAGGTCACACAGCCTGCGAATGGTCTATTGCACCCTGGAGCTGAGTCCTTTCCTTTAGAGGGCACTGTCTCCCGGGGTCACTGCTGCCTGGCTCTGTAGGTCCTGAGACCCAGGGGTGAACCCTAGGACTGCTGGAACCGAGGATCAGGCAAATTCTCCTTGGGTGTGGGCTGGGTCAGGGGCACAGTCTGGACAAAGGCATTCCCAGCTCTGCCTTCTGTGCCTGCCCTCTACACAATGATGATCATTTATTGAGCACTTACTATGTGTCACAACCTCAATAGGTAAGGACTATCATTATCCCCATTTTACGGATACAGAAAACTGGGGCTCCAGGGCAGTCACATCTAGTTAAGAGCTGCCACCAGGACTTGAACCCAGCTAGTGTGTTTGCAGAGCCCCTTGGTCGGCTGCCCCTGGCTGTGCATTATTTAATCATCCTGGGCCCAACACATGGCTTTTGTTTAACCCAGTCTTCTCACTTTGACTCTGACCTCCTTGAGGATGCCAAAAAGGCATAGTCCTCTCTGTATTGCTCTAAGGAGTCCAGCACACAGCAGGTGCTTAATATATGTAGATCCAAGGATGCTGGCCATGAGGTTATGGTGGCCAGGGCAGAAGGTGCCAAGTCTCATCCTCCCGTTTTACAGATGGACGAACCATCGCCCCAGGAGGTGAAGGGACTTGAGCAAAGTCATCCAGAGGGTCCTGACCAAGGCTGGACCTGGACCCAGCCAGGCCCTCCCCCTCCCCCTTGCCTTCCAGCCCCCCGCCAGAACCGTCCAGCACATGCCTCAGTTGCCAACATGGCTGCCAGGAGATTGAGTTGTCAGTAACTTATTAATTTATGTTAGAAACAAAAAGACAGATGCTTCCACATCACAAACACCAACAGAGCCTCCTGGGGTGGGAGGAGGGGGTGAAGGGTCAGGACGAGAAGAGATGCAGGGTGCTTCCTCATCCCTGCACCTTCCCACAAACCAGCAAAGCCAGGGCCATCTACTGACTGGTTCCCACTCCCACCACCTCAGTCCGAGCACTACCACCTGCCTGGCCTATGCAGAGGCTCCTCCCTGTCCCCTGCTTTTGCTCGTGCCCCTGCAGTCTCTTCCCTTCACCACAGCCAGAGCAATGCTTTCTAAACCAAGTCAGATCCTGTCACCTCCTCAAAACCCTCCACTGCTGGAATCTTGCTCAAGGTAGAAGCCAAGTCCTGACCGTGGCTCCCCTTCCCTTCATTTTTCTCCTTAGCATCACCAACACCTAACCTGCTCACTAGATATTATTTCCAGTCTTTCCCACTAGAAGGAAAGCTCCACGGGGCAGGACAGTCTGCATGGCCCACTGTAATTCGTCCACAATCACACAGCTGGTTAGAGGCTTGGATGTCAAGGCACCAGGCTGCAGGCCGCCAGAGGCCAGGGACCCCTTGGTACCACCCATCTGAGTGCCAGAGAGAAGAGGGGAAGGGTCAGTAGACTTGACGTCCAGCAGATGAGTGTACATCTGTCCCCACTTACCCACTGACTGAGTGGCCCCACCAAGCTACTTCCCCTTTCTGAGTACCAGAAGCCTCATCCGTCCATCTAGAAGAACAATCCCAGTGGGCCTTCCTCCCAGGGGGCTGTGCACATCCAGTGTGCGAGCTCCGAGGGCAAGACCCATGATGCCTGATTCACTTCGGATCCCCACCCCCACCCTGGGGCTTGGCCCTGTGCCAAGCCCCCCGCGCCAAGCCCCCGCAGACTTCAATACCAGTCTCTTCAATTAAAGGGACATGATGGATGTCACAGCACTTTGCCAACTGTCACCCAAAAGAACAACAGAAGCGTATCCTCCTTTCACTTATCCCGAGAACCCACCCACCCTTCCTTCCTTCCTTCCTTCAGTCTTCCAAACAATACATAGCTATTGAGCACCTACTATGGGCCAGGCTCTATGGTAGGCCCGGGAATCTAGTGATGAAGCAACTGAATCATGGTTCCTCCTCTTATGGAGTGTATCATTGGGTAGGAGAGAAAGAGAGACGATCAAAGAAACAACATTAATTATTTTACAATTATGACTTTGACAGATGCTGTAAAACAGTGGTCCCCAACTTTTTTGGCACCAGGGACCGGTTTCGTGGAAGACAATTTTTCCATGGCCAGGGGTTGGGGACCCCTGCTGTAAAAGATTGGCCTGTGGAACTATTGAGAGCTTATGGAAAATTTCTCTGCAAAAGTGGAGGATGGGTGAGAGTTGTCCAGGTGACGAGCAAAGCAATCAGCCTAGAGGAATCAGCCAGTGCAAAGGCCCTGTGGTGGGAAGAAGCCTAGGGAGTGTAAGGAATTGAAAGGCCAGAGTGGGTAGAACTGCTAGACCAAGGTGGGTGATGGAGATAAGCCAGAGAATAGGCAGCAGCCAGACTAAGCAGGGCCTCTGGGCTATGGGGAGGGTGGGTCTTTATCCTGAAAGCAATAGGAAGTCATGAAATGTTTTAGAGAAGTAGCATGATTTAGAGAAGTAGATTCAAAATCCAATCCCAGGTCATGTTCTCCCAAAATAGGTCTGTGTGTCTCTTTGTCCCAGGGTGGCCAGGGTTTGGGGGTGGGTGGGCGGGTCAGGCTCAAGTCTCCCAATTTGGAGATGTCAAGGCAAAAGGTCCTCTCCTCCCAGCATCTCATGCCCAGGTGAGAATGCCGACCATCCTCAAGACAGAACATTCCAAAGGTGTCTAGGTGCCCGCTGGCTGAGGTCTACCCGCTGGCCAAGGTCGGCCCAACAGCACACTTGTCACAGAGAATTAAAATCTGCCCAGAAATTCAGGAAACTCGGCATGGCTCCCCCTGTGATCCTAACTGGGAGGCATTATCCCGAGTGAGCAGATTATCAGGATGTGTAATTTCTGGAATAAACACAGCTGTGTTTGTTTCTCTGAGCAGTGCTCCAGACAGAGCGGCAGCCTGGCCTGCCGCGTGCAGCTGGAGCCTCGCACCTTGGGACGGACGCCGCCAGGCAGCGGGGAACACGCCCCTCCCAGAAGGCCTCCGGGTGCTGCCATCCAGGCGGATCTGTCTGGCCTCCAGTTCGGGGCCCCTCGGGAAGCTAGCGAAGAGACCAGGGAGGTGCTGCAGTCCCAGGAGGGGGAGGGAATGTGGAGAAACCTCCAGGTCTTTTCCCTTTGGGATGGGGGTTGGTCACAGTCGCCTGGACAATCTAGAGTTATTAGCTGCGGGAGCATCCTCCCTAGTGTGGGAGGTCCATGTGCAAGCGCCCTGAGAAGGTTAAGAGTCCAGCCCTGGAGCTTTCCAGATGGGAAAACTGAGGTCCAGGGAAGGGGACCAGGGAGAATGGGGCAAGGGACACCATACATCCAGCCTCTGCTTTGGGCCAGGCTCTGAAATAGGTCCCAGAAACACCACGGCGTTCATTCAACTCTGCAGCAGCTGTGCAGCCCTGCAGCCTGCAGGGCCACACAGAGCAGGGCTTTAATCTCAGCTCCATCGCCCAGGAACCCTGTGACCATGGGCAAGTCATATGAGCCTCAGTTTCCCCATCTGTAAAGTGGGGATAATCATACCTACTCCATGGGGTTGTTGTGAGGATTAAGCAGGATTCGACATGTAAAGGGCTGTGTGCCTGGCGCACTGCAGGGAGCCCATACATGATGGCTAGTCCTCCTTCATTCATTCATTCATTCATTCATTCATGGATTACTGAGCACCTACTATGTCCCAGGCACCATGCCGGACACTTATAAACACGAGACAAAAATCCCTGCCTTCATGAAGCTTACATTCTTATGGGGAGGACAATGACTAAATGATGTTTTGTTTTTGTCGTTACTATTATTGCCATTTTACAGAAGGGCAAGCTGAACGTCAGAATGGTTAAGTCATTTTTTAGATGCCCATTATTTATTTTTATCCCATCTTATTCTCAAAAGGGCTAGAGGCAGATGTTAAATAATTTATCCAAGTCTCTACAGCTAGAAAAGGGAGCCACTGGTTTTAAAGGTTTTATCTCCCTTGGAAAGATTTTTCGCAGGTGCAGACCTAGTTCCAGGCCTGCAACCGGCCCTGTGTGACCTCAGGCAGGTGCTGTCCCCTTCTGGGCCTCAGTTTCCCCACATGTCCGGCTCTAGTATTTTGCATTCTGGGATGGTTCCTGGTGTGCTGCCTGGGTTGGCTAGGCTCTGTGGAACTGCTGAGCCCCAGCAAGGTGTCCACAACCTTTCCCTGGCACCAAGAGGTGAAGTGGGTGGGGTGGGACAGGCTCCCAGGAGCTCTCTGGAGAAGCTGGAGGGCTTCCAGGCGGGGAGCAAGGGGCCAGGCAGCTGCCCTCCCTGACATGTTCACTCTGCCATGGTCCCCACCATTCTGGCCCCCCTCCCAGTATGTTTCCTACATCCTGGCCCCTCCCATGACCAGAGGAGCTGGCTGGGCAGGATTAGCTTGCACCCAGGGTCTGGTTTAATCCAGGCCAGACCACATACACCCCTCCCAGCCTGCCCCTCCCCGCTCTGGATCCTCTCCCCACACCAGCCCCCATGGCCATCTTCCTGAACCCCTCCCTGCTTCTAATTTTCTTCCATGGCTCCCTACTGCCTCCAGCATCAAGTTCAAACACAAGAGAGGCCTTGTTACTCAAGGCCTCTCTTACCTGGCTCAAACCTTCCCCCCCAGCCTCATCTCCCTTTTCTTTCTTTCACACTGTTTCATTCACTGTGGCTTCTACAAACCCACCTCTCTCCAGCCTCTTGGCCTTTGCTCAAGCTGTCCCCTCTGCTAAGAATGCCCTCCATTCCATTTACCATGGGTCAAAAATCCTACTGGGCTAAATATGTCTTCCACCAGCCCAGGCTGGAAGACATTTCCCCTTTGCACTCAACAAATTCCATTACACCCAAGTACTTATCACTTCACCAAACATCTCTGAACCTGCTTTTTTATTGGCAAAATCAGTGATAACTATGATGCAGGGTTATTGAGGGGAATAAATGAGAAAGTGTCAGAAAAGCAGCTAGTATGGTACCTAGCACTTAATAGAGACTCAATGGTGAGAGGCTGCTATGATGATGATGTTGATAATGGAAGAGAAATAGGAGAAAGAGAAGAGAAGGGGAAGGGAAAAGAGATGGAAAACAAGGAAGAGGAAGGAGACATCGCCCGTCCCTCTGCTGGGATATAACTCTTTAACATGAGAAAGTCAATTCTGATTCATTCCCCTCTATGTCCCCCAGCATCCTGGAGGCTTTCATAAATGATGGTTGAATGGATAGACAGAATGAAAGGATGGATGAATGGAGAGAAGGAAGGAAGCTAGGATTATGGGAAAGAAGGAAGGATGTATGGACAGATGAATGGAAACAGATAAGCCTGGAGGAGACTGAGTGTGCTACCCCAGAAGCCTAGCAGCAGAGCATCCTACTGGAAGCTGAGGCTTCTGGGACCAGATGCCAAATCTGTTCCCCTGGCTCCAAGCTCCTGTGCTCCTGGCCAGCATCAGGCTGCTCTCAAGGTTGAGTGAGTGGAAGCTCAGGGCAGCTGATGCCCCCGGGAGTTCAAGCTCTTCCCCCACCTGTCACCAGCCTCTGAGAGTACCAGCTCCTAACAGCAGGAACACAGCTCCAAAACTGTGAAACAAGTCAATGGGAAAATAGGATTTACTTTACAGAAATTCACTTTGGGGGCCAACTTTTCTGGAATTCCCCAGTGCAGCAACTTTGGCAAAACCACAGTCAATGGCTCCGAAGGTTTCTCCAAACCTGGGGAGTGTGCTGTTTGCCAGCTCTTTCTAAGTCCAGAAAGTGGAGAATAAGGAAATATCACAGTCTAGATGCCAAAGGGAATCTGAGGGGGAGAAATGGACTCTGGTTTTTTGTGTTTGTTCATTCTTCCATCCATTTATCCAACCACCTAACTATCTAAAACATGCAACCATTTTGCCCTTATCCATCCATCCATCCAATGATCCCTCCACCCATTCAACCATCCAACCATCCCTCCATCCATCCAATCCATGCAATCTCCATCAAATCATCCTTTTCTCTCTCTCTCTCTCTATCTCTATCCATTTATCCATCTATCAACCTGCCCATCATTCATCCAACCATCCAATCCATGCACTCATTCTCTATCCAGCCAGCCATCAATCACTCAAGCTCCCATCCAACTGCTCAGCTATTTAGTTCTCCAACTGTACTCTATTCAACCAGTATGATTGAGGATCTCCCAGTATGGTTGGGGGGAAACCAGACATGTTGACACAGTATCCAGTATGATCTAACCTAGGCAATATAAAACAGGTACATATAAAGTGCCACCAAGAACACAGAAGTCACCAAGGACAGTCCAACACTACACATAGAAGCGGGAGGGATCAGAGAGGTCAGGGCAGGCTTCAAATAGGAGACACTCAAACTTGGTCTTAATACGCAGCAAGAATTAGCCAGAGGAAGAAGGTGAGACGGGTACCCAGGCAAGGGGGCAATATAAAACAGCATGGTGTATTCTAGAAGTCCCAAGGCCTGAGTCCTCATAACCACTTGATCAGCTGTGAACCCTGGGCCAGCCCCCAATTTTTCCAAGTCCATCTGCCTCTATAATTCCCCCTCGATTCCCAGAGAGAAAGGGCCATGTCCAACTACAGCTGGGAGCAAAGTTGCCACATGCTGCCCTGGCTTGTGCTATGGTGGCTACAATAGGGGTAGACCTGATGGGGAGAAAAGTGGGCCCCCAAAGTTTTGTGGGACAGGCTTTGCTGTCAAGTAGACACAGGTGTAAATCCCAACCTCACATTTTGCTGTAAGTTACTTAACCTTTGAGTCTTTCTTCCTTCTTCTGAAAATGAAGACACAGCTAACAGCTCCCTCCTAGGCCACATCGAGCACTGAATAAGGTAAAACAGGGGGATTCCGTGGTCGGCTATAGGTATTCTATTCTTCCTAACTGCTGCCAATATTCAAGTCCTGTGTGCCAGGCAAAGTGATCTTAGACATACATGGATCAGTTCTCAGTCAAAATTAGTTCTTTGTCCATGTCAGCAATTTATGTTCAAATGGTTCAGAAAAAAATATACACGTACACCCATACAAAGAGGGATGCAAATGTGGCAAAATGGTCACAATTGTTGAATCTAGGTGAAGGATATATGGGTGTTTACTTTACTTAAAATTTTTCTGTATGTTTTAAATACCAAAAAGAAGAAGAAAAGAGGGACTTCTCTGGTGGCACAGTGGTTAAGAATCCGCCTGCCAGTGCAGGGAACACGGGTTCAATCCCTGGTCGGGGAAGATCCCACATGCAGCGGAGCAACTGAGCCTATGCGCCACAACTACTGAGCCTGTGCTCTAGAGCCCGTGAGCCACAACTACTGAAGCCCGTGAGCCACAACTACTGAAGCCCACGCGCCACAACTACTGAAGCCCATGTGCCTAGAGCCCGTGCTCCGCAATGAGAAGCCCGCGCACCGCAACAAAGAGTAGCCCCTACTCGCCACAACTAGAGAAAGCCCGCGCGCAGCAACAAAGACCCAGCGCAGCCAAAAGAAAAAAAAAATAAGAAGGAAAGAAAAGAAATCAGCTCTTTGTCAATCTATCTTGAAGTCAGGCTGCCTGAATTTATTTATTTATTATTATTATTTTTTAACTTATTTATTTTTTAAAATTTATTTTTGGCTGCGTTGGGTCTTTGTCGCTGTGCACGGGCTTTCTCTAGTTGCAGCAAGCGGGGGCTACTCTTCATTGCAGTGCGCGTGCTTCTCATTGCGGTGGCTTCTCTTGTTGTGGAGCACGGGCTCTAGGCGCGCGGGCTTCAGTAGTTGTGGCTGGTGGGCTCTAGAGAGCAGGCTCAGTAGTTGTGACTCACGGGCTTAGTTGCTCCGCGGCATGTGGGATCTTCCCGGACCAGGGCTCGAACCCTTGTCCCTTGCATTGGCAGGCGGATTCTTAACCACTGCGCCACCAGGGAAGCCCAGGCTGCCTGAATTTAGATTCCAGCTCCACCATTACTGGCTGAATGATGGTGGGTAAATTATTTACTTTCTCTAAGCCTTAATTTTTTCATCTATAGGATGCAGGCAATAATAACACTAAATCCAGTTCCTGGTCTCTAGCAAGCCCTCAATAAGTGCTAGTTGCTACTGTTATTATTACCACTACTCTTATTAATCACTAAACCACTGAGAAACAGGCTAGGAGAGGTTGGGTAAACACCTGCTTTTCATACATTATCTCTTTTATCTGTGATATTATCCTCATTTTCCAGATGAGAAACTAAGGCCAAGGAGGAAATGACCTACCCAAGGTGACACAGCTGGTACATGGAGAAGCCAGGATTTAAACAGTCTGACTGTCTCCAAAGTCCAGGATCTTGCCCCAGCTGTCTCCTGCCTTGCCTATGTCCCTGGACCCAGGCCAAGGGGCCCGGCCTCATCGGAACCCTTTCAACTCCAGAAGGGGCCAGTCAGAAGGGAGTCCTGAACTTTGCTGGCGTGGCTGGGCTTCCGGGCGGCTCAGGGACACCCAGCATCAGGGCCTCCTTGGCATCTCAGGAGCACTTTCGACTGTTCTCCCGAGAGCCGCAGGAGCTGCCATCTGAGGCCGTGGGGAGTGACAGCTGACACTGACGGGGACAGGCGAGAGGATGTACCGGCCGGGGCCCCAACTCGAAGAGACTCCCTGGGCCACAGCCTTTCGTGGGTTCCAGAAAGGCCCCACGGGCTCTGGCCGGGGCTGTTCCCAGGCTCTGCCTCCTCGTGAGAGGTGGAGAAGCCCCATTCAGGCGGACGCATCCCACTGTGCGCTAAGCCGCTTTCTCCCCACTTACACGTTTCAGATGCTTTTTGTCCTTCCGGCTTCCCATGGACTCAGGCCAAGTGACAAGTTGGTGCTGTGGACATATGTCGTCGCCATAATGGGAATGTTGACCCCACACTCTCTCCCTGCTGGGACCAGGCAGCTTGTACCCCGCCCTGATGCTTGGTATGCCCCGTTCTCAGCCACACAGGACCCTTTCCAGCTCCCCAAATACATCACACACACTCATGGGCCTCTCATTCGGATCTTTGTTGATGTCCCATTGCCTGGAATGCCTGCCTTGCCACTTCTTCGCCTGGCTCTTCCTTATTAAGCATCTTAGAAGTCACCTCTTCTAGGAAGCTTTCCTAACCCCATTTTACCATGGAAGAAACTGAGGCGCAAAGAGGTAAGTTAAAAGGGCCAAGGTCAGGCTGTTTGTAAGTATCAGAGCCAGAGGTCCAACCTGGCATGGTTCTACTCCAAGACCACGAGCCTTCCATTCCACCAACTCTGCCCTCAAAGAAGAAACTGAAGCAAGACATGCTCTCTGCCTTCAAACATGGCAGATGCCTGCAAGAAGGGGCTTCTGCGCCTGGATTGTTCTGGAAGGTGGGAAACAGAAACCATGGAGGGAAATTCCAGGAAAAAAGACTCCCCAGTCCAAGGTTATGAGGCATTTCCGACACCTTCACCGCCTACCAGCATTCTGACACCTTCACTGACCTTAGGCAAGTCACTTCAGCTCTCTGAACCTCAAATTCTCCATCTGTAAAATGGAGGTAACAACACCCTTGCTACTTCTCTCCCCCCAACACCTCAACTAGAGCTTGTAAACTGCCAGCCAGGGAGCCAAATCCAGCCAGCAAACATGAATTGGTTTGGCTAGGACTATATTTTAGAATAAATTGAGCAAACATTTAAAAACCAGTTTTTCCATAAACGTCAGAATTTTGCAAACCAGGGCTTCCCTGGTGGCACAGTGGTTAAGAACCGCCTGCCAATGCAGGGGACACGGGTTCGAGCCCTGGTCCGGGAAGATCCCACATGCAGAGCAACTAAGCCCGTGCGCCAAAACTACTGAGCCTGTGCTCTAGAGCCCTCGAGCCACAACTACTGAGCCCGTGAGCCACAACTACTGAAGCCTGCACAACTAGAGCCTGGCTCTGCAACAAGAGAAGCCACCACAATGAGAAGACCATGCACCGCAACAAAGAGTAGCCCCCGCTCGCCGCAACTAGAGAAAAGCCCGCGTGCAGCAATGAAGACCCAACACAGCCAAAAAAATAAAATAAAATAAATTAATTAATTAAAAAAAAAAAAAAGAATTTTGCAAACCAGAAGATCTGGCAAAATTGAGCCCCAATCCCGGCACAGCAACACGGTCAAGAGTGGGTAACACCTGCCTTCTTTAGACAAGACATGTGCTCTCCCAGGGGCACTGCTGTTTGTTGAATGCCCAGATCACCTCACTCATTCACAACCCGGACAGCTTGTGAGTCTGGGGTCTCCGGCCAGGACTCTTTGGATTTATTTACTTATTTGTTTATTTATTTATTTTAATATAACTGTTTAATATGTTTAAGAAGGAAAAGACTGAATCTGTTCAGTAGAGACAAGAAAGATATAAAAAAGACACAAATGGGGCTTCCCTGGTGGCGCAGTGGTTGAGAATCTGCCTGCCAATGCAGGGGACACGGGTTCGAGCCCTGGTCTGGGAAGATCCCACATGCCGCGGAGCAACTGGGCCCGTGAGCCACAACTACTGAGCCTGCGCGTCTGGAGCCTGTGCTCCGCAACAAGAGAGGCCGTGATAGTGAGAGGCCTGCGCACCGCGATGAAGAGTGGCCCCCACTCGCCACAACTGGAGAAAGCCCTCACACAGAAACGAAGACCCTACACAGCCAAAAATAAACATAATAAATAAATAATAAATAAAAAAAATTAAAAAAAAAAAAAAAGACACAAATGGAAATTCTAGAGAGAAGGAACACACTGGATGCTGTAAGAGCAGGTTAGACACTGCAGAAGAAAGAAGGCATAAGTACAAAGGTTACCACCAGAACAAAACCAAAAACCTTCCTAAATACCAAACATATTTAATAAACCAGAGTAAGGAATTCACATCTTGTAGAAAAAGAAGCACAGCAAATAAAATACACAATATTATAAAATATCACAACAGAGTTGAGACCAAACATATCAGTTACATCAATAAACATGAGCAGGGGCTTCCCTGGTGGTGCAGTGGTTAAGAATCCGCCTGCCAATGCAGGGGACACGGGTTCCAGCCCTGGTCCAGGAAGATCCCACATGCCGCGGATCAACTAAGCTCGTGTGCCACAACTACTGAGCCTGCGCCCTAGAGCCCGTGAGCCACAGCTACTGAGCCCGCGCACCTAGAGCCCATGCTCCACAACAAGAGAAGCCACCGCAGTGAGAAGCCCGTGCACGGCAATGAAGAGTAGCCCCCGCTCATTGCAACTAGAGAAAAGCCCATGCACAGCAACGAAGACCCAAAGCAGCCAAAAATAAAATAAATAAATTTATATAAAAAAAACAAAAAACATGAGCAGGCTTAACTCACTTACTAAAAGAATAAGACTTAGACTTTGGGTAACAAAACTAGACCCCAAATAATAATTCAGCTCCCCTTGTGCAAACAAGAAACATACCCAAACATATTTTTAGTGTTTCTAAAAATAAAAGACTAAGGTGTATCAGAAGGACTCTTATGATTTATTATGTGTCTATATTATCTGTGTAGGGACTTCTCTGGTGGTCCAGTGGGTAAGACTCTATGCTCCCAATGCAGGGGGCCCAGGTTCGATCCCTGGTCAGGGAACTAGATCCCGCATGCATGCCTCAACTAAGAGTCCGCGTGCCACACCTAAAGATCCCGTGTGCCGCAACTAAAGATCCCGCATGCTGCAACTAAGATGTGGTGCAGCCAAAATAAATAAAATAAATATTAAAAAAAAATAAAATGCCCCTTCCCCACGTACAATTAAAAGGAAAAGTGAACAAAATATATTATCTGTGTAGGCTTGATTCCTGTTCAGTCAGCAAACAGAAGCCCTGTTTTCTGCTTAATGGTTTGACAATAAAATTTGCCTATGTGTTGCCCATGGTCTTCAACACATCTTTGAAGGCACTGCTCAGAGCTATGTCCCCACCCACTTACTTCACCATGTGCACACATCTCCATGTGCTCTCAGCCAACCTGTAGTCCAGACTTAGGTTTGACAGCAACTGGCCAACCAATGCCTTTAGACATTCGGATTTCCTCCAGTGCTTCCCTGCTCCTACAGTGGCCCCTGGCCAAGGCGGGAGTGACAAGCCACAGTCACATCATTACAGGTTCTTTTACGGTTGAATGAAGAACACAGCTGCTCCCTGGCACAGCCTTCTGAGGTGGTTAAATCATGATCCCCTATTTACCAAGGAGAAAACTGAGGCCCAGAGGGGCGATGTGACCTGCTCCAAGCCACAAGGGCACCTTGGTCCCATCCTCCAAATTCAATCCCCCCAGCCCAGGGCCTCTTCCTCATGCCTGGTCTTGAATAGCTATGACTTGGGTTATTATTTGTAATTAATTTGTAGGTTCCTTTACTGCACAAACATCTCTTTAGCGCCTATCACGCACCAGGCCTTGGGCAGAGCAGGGGACGAGGTGAAGTGGAGAGTCCCTGCCCTCTCGGTCCCGGTGGTAGACTGTCTCCCATGTGGCCACCAACTATACCTGCCGTCGCTAAACACAAAGCCGCCTCCCGTTAAGGGGGCCTACAGCTAAGTCTGGACCACAGGTTGGCCCAGAGCACAAGGAGATGTGTGCACATGGTGAAGTGGGCAGGTGGGGGGAACACGGAGCATCACCTCCAAAGACGCGCCGAAGACTATGGGCAACGCTCGGGCAAATGTTGTGTGTTAAACCGTTAGCAGGAAATGGCGCTTCCCTTTAACGACTGAACAGAAAATCAAGCCCAGTGTATTTCCCCTCTCCCTGAACCGGATGAGGAAGCCTGGGATGCATCTGAGATGGCTTTGTGACCTGCTTTGGCTGCAGGGGTGATGTTTTGTGACACTACAGCCCAGGCCTCAAGAAGTCTTACGGTTTCTGCTCTACCCTCTTGGGAGCCAGCCGCCAGGGAAAGCTCAGTGTAGACTACTGACCAGTGAGAGATCTTGAGGAGTGAGAGAGGGGACCCGGTCTTCCAGCCTTCCCTACCAGGGCCTCAGAGATGTGGGTGAGGCCATGGCAGGGCTTCCGGCACAGCCTAGCTGAGTGCAAGCTCAGGAGTGATCCCAGCTGACACGACATGGAGCAGAATAAATGCCCAGCTTCACCCAGCCAATCCACTGAACCAGGAGAAATACTAAATCACTGTTGTTTTGAGACAGTACGTTTTGGGGTGGCTTATTAGGCAGCAGTGGATAAGTGATACGCTTCCCAGGGGCAGAGCCCTGTCCTTTTTCCAGCTCTCCCCTCTCTTGCTTGGAGCCTGGTACTGGGCATTGAATCCTAGAGCTGGAAGGCGCCTCCAAAACCACTGAGTCCCACTTCCTCATTTTAGAGAGGAGGTAGCTGAGACCCGAGGAGGAGAAGCAATTTCCTCCAGATCACAAGAGAGACAGGGGCAGATCTAGGAGGCAAACTTGAACCCTACAGGAGCCAGGCAAGTAACACAAATGTGTGACGCAAGCTGGTGGTGAGCTACCCCCCATGTTCACGTGTTCTATCTGAAGAGGCAGTCAGTATTCGGCTCCAGCCAACTGTGGCCATGTGGGAATGTGGGCCTAGGGAAGCCAGATTGTCTGACTTTTCACAAAGCCAGAAACGGGATTTCTCTGTAAACTCTCTTGATTTTTAAATGTTGGCTAAGAATTCAAATTGGATTGATGATCTCTGGGCCTTGAGACTGGCCTTGGGCTTCAAGCTTGCTCTGGCCACTGACTTTGTGCAAGTCGTATTATCCCCCCAGGCCTTAGTTTCCTCATCTCTAAAATGGGCCCCATGGCTCCTGCCCACTTACCGGGTTGCTGTGAAAACCCAATGAGCTAACGGGTTTAGAAATACAAGCTACGAATGGCCCTGTGACTGTTCCACAGCCTCAGTTCTCTGTGGAGGCGCCCCTTACAATGTAATGAGTTAACACCCGATTTGTCTAAGTTAGAACAACATTATTCTGACCATTATGACAGAGATTGCATTTTTATGGCAGGTTTGTGAGTTCCAGAACCCTCCCGCTTGCATTATCTCAGGATGTTGATGGAGTCAGAGCTGGATGGCTGCCTTGGAGACCCTCGCCAGAGCCAAGCATTTCCTCTGAGCCAGGAGATACATTCCAGAGGCCACTTGAAGGGCGGTGAAGAGCATGAGCTTCAAAGTCCTCCAGACCTGGGTTCGAATCCCTGCTTCCCACTCCCTAGTTATGTGTCCTTGGGCTAGTCACTTTCTGAGCTTCAGTTTCCACATCTGTAAAATGGGCGTAATTATAAAAGCACTGGGTAGGCTGTTGGGGCAACTGCATGATATGACATATACAATGCCCTTAGCAGAGCTAAGAGCTGTTATCATTATCATGTATGGAAGTTGGTGCCTGGCAGGCATAGATAAGGGCCAAGAAGAAGGGCACAGCCGTAGAAGATCTTGTCCCTTTCCTAGGATTAGGGAGGCTGAATTGGGGTGGGGATGGACCCTTGAGGAAAACCTGGATGGGAACCAGAGAGGCAGGCTGGAGGGGCCTTTCAACTACTCAGCAAAAGTTAGATAGACTCAGAACTTAACTCTGAACCTTTGGCTTTTTCCTGGGGTTAAGTGAAGAGTGGGAGAGCTGGAGACAGAGTCCCCTAGTAAAACAGCACCCACGTCCCCCTACTCTGAATCCGGTTTCCCACTGGTTTCGAAAAATAATAGCCACAGTTAATATTTACTGCGTGCTCACCACACATGAGGTACACATTCAGTCTGTCAGCTTCATCTTTCATGAATTAACCCATTCATTCCTCACAACCATCTCAAGAACTATTATTATCCCCATTTTAGAACTGGCGGAACCAGGGCTCAGAGAGGTTAAGTAACTGACGAGAGGACACAAAGTAAAGGACAGTCTGACTCCAGACATCCTTGTAACCCGCAGGCTATGCTGTTTATGGAACAAGGGAGAGAGTGGTCAGGGCTTGCCTAAAGGGCTCTGGGATTTCAGAGAAAGGAGCAAGTACTCTGGCAAGGAGTAAGGGTGCTGACATTTCATAGTAATGACAACTGATGAATACTGGCACAGCCGCGGGTCAGTCTGCTCTGCTGGCCACTGTAGACAGGACCTCATTTAACCCTCACCACGAGCCTCTGACAGGCAGTATCTCCCATTTACAGATCAGGAAACTGAGGCTCAAAGAGTACATCACTTGCTCGAGGCCACAGAGCAGACAAGGTCTCTTCCCTGAGGATACCCCTACCCCCAGGGGGCTGCAGCAGGGCTGCAGATGGCTCCAGGAAGCTCACAGCCCAGGCTAAGGTGGTCTAGGCAAGCCCCCCAGGTGACACAAGAGCACTGGGGAGACAGGTGTCCCCTCTCCACCCTCCGGAAGGCACCTGCTTTAAAAGGCCCTAAAACCCTAAAATGCTTTCAAGGCAGCCTTATCAGACAGCTGATCCCAATCAGGAAGCTTCCAGGTGCTGTCACGATCAACGGCCCACTCCACCCCTGAGAGGTGTGCAAACATTCTTCCCTGCCCTGCCCTCCCCCAGCCAAGCCTCCCTCCGTTCACCGGCAGGCAGGCAGCCTGGGCTGGTGGGCACTAACTGATTGATTTCACTTCATTTCAGTCTTTTCCAGTTTCCTGCTGAGGCTTCTCTTCCTCTTTCCCAGGAGTCGTGTGTTTTATCTTAGGGCACTGGGGGGGCAAATCTGCCTGCCCAATGGAAAGACCTGGGGAGTGAGTTAAAAATACAGATCCCTGGCCTCGATCTGGATCTACCAAATCTCCAGCTAAGTCAGGCAAACAGGCCAGGCCACGAGATGGGACGGGGCCTCGGTCAGAGGTGCAGGCCAGGTCCACCTCTGCCAGGAGGCCCTCCTGGTCTCACCCCTCCACCCTCTGAGGGAGCACAGTCCCCCTGCCTTGTCCAGCCCAGGCCTGTCACCAGCCAGCTCCATCTGCCCCTTCCTTTAGGGGTCTCTCTGCCTGCAGGGGTTTGACCTCCAGCCTAAGCTCATAGGTGAGCTCTGGGCAGGCAGAGATGACAAGCTGGTACGCTGGGCCTTGCTGAGTACCCAGCATAGCTGCCCAGAGAACCTGCCCCCATCCTGGCTTTGGGGCTGATGCAAAACCTTGATGAAGTGGTGGGGGCCAAAGGCACCAGGAAGGACAACCCCCTGGGCGGGACTGGGGCCACAGGAGGGCAGGGGGGCTGGCAGTAGGGCCACGGGGCCAACCTAGGACTCAAGCCCCCCACTGTGAGCCTGGGTATAGGCTTGTGTTTTCACAACTGTTCTGAGAATCTTCTGAAAGCTAAGGATTTTCCTTGGAAAATCCACATTAACATCCAACATTCTATTATAATTTCAGGGTGATCCCGGAGCCCCACAACTAAGAAGGCCTGTGGACTCCAGTTGAGAGCCCCCCCACCCCCAGTTCCCTGCCATTGTAAGAACCAAGTATCTCCCCCCAACAGGGCCCTGAAGAAGGAGGCCAAGATGGGGCTCAGGGCCTGCCCACACTTGCGGGGTCACCATCCTAAGGCTGAGGGGCAGTTAGGAGCCTGTGCGATGGGCTGGGGGAGACACAGAGGGCTGATTCGTTGCCTGAACAATCTAAATGCCAAAGAGGGGGGGCAAATTAGGACACAGCCGTCACTGACCACACCCACAGGCACTCCAAGGAAGAGGGCCCTGGTGGGGCTGAGAACAGCCTCTACTGTACATAGCCACGTGCCTGACATTTTCTGTGGGTGTCCACAAGAACCCCTGAGGACACGGTGTCCAGCTCCTTGCCCAGGGCACACAGCATGCAGTGCTGGGATTTGAACCCAGGTCTGATTGCCCAGAAGGCTGTGCCTTTTCTCTACTCCACAGTCAGTGAAGTTGGCCAGCCTTGTTTCCCACCAAAGCTGGAATCCCTTCTCCCACCCAGCACCTGACATGAAGGAGATGCCTGGTGACTCTTTTAAAATATATAGATGGATGGAGGAATGAATAAGTCAACTTGCTTTTGAATTCGGGCTTTAAATCTAAGCCCTGATTTCCTGGCTAAGACGAATACATGAAAGCAGCCTCCTTTAAAAATGAGAAGCAGGAGAAATAAACATAAAAGAAAAACCAATTCTAAATTAATCCCACTGAAGGTCGCTGGGTCTTAGATAGGTAATGCCCAAGCAGAGGGCTGGGCTGGGAGTGGGAGAGACAAGAGGTGTATGGCAGGGGGAGGGGCAGGCAGCCTCCCTCAGCCCCTGTAAGAAGGGGGACTTACCTAGCACACAGCTGCTGCTGGTCCCTTTGAATCCTTAGCTCTGGCTGAACTGATCTCTTCATTATCCCCAAACATTTTCCTGCATTCTGGATCCCTGCTCACACCATCCCTATGCTTCTCCCTCCTGGAAGATTTCCTTCATCTCCCCAGCCAGATGACTCTCTCCTCCATCTCTGTATCATTCTCCGGATACTTACTGTATAACACAGTATAATATATTCATTCATTTGTTCACTCAACATTCATTCATTCATTCAACGTTCCTTAGCAGATTATGTCTTTCAGTTACCGGGCACCATGTGACTGGGCTCAGTTCAAGGCACTGGGCTGCCGTAGCAAACATGGCAGACGAAAACCTCTTCCCTCCTGGAGTTTACAGTCTAGTGGGCAAGATGGACACTAAACAAGGAAACCAACACATCTCTGATACCACTTCAGATGGCAGTGGGTATACTGAAGTAAAGCAAAGCAGGAGGGATAGAAAGTGTCTGAACTGAGCCTGTTTTAGATGAGGTAATCAGGGAAGGCCTCTGGGAGGTGGCATTTGAATGGAGCTCTTTTTACCACAACTGTGGACACAAAAATGAGCCAGATGAGCTCCCTCAGGGAGCTCAGAGTCTAGCAAGGAAGAGACAAGCTGGCCTTTTCTTGACTGTGTAGGACGGGGTCTGGCTCACCTGAATATCCCACACACTGAAGCCTGTGATCTTTCCAAAAACAAATCTGGCCAGGTCCCTCAATGTCTCAAGAACGTTCAATGGCTCCCCACTGCCCTCAGCATCAAGTCCAAACTCCTCAGCCTTCCATCCGAGCCTGCTCTCCATTCTCAGCCTCATCCCCCTTTGCTGCCCTCAACACCCATCTCCCTCAGATACACCCAAGTAAGTACCCAATCATCTTGCCTCTGTGTCTCTACACACGCTGTTTCCAGGCAAAGAATTTGCCTCCTCTTAGTCCCAAAGTTAACCTCCTTAACTTTTGGGAACACAGTTCATTAATGTGACAGGTGGCTGACAAAGTTTTGTTGCAGAGAGAATGGGAAGTAAGAAAATGAGGCATGGGGCTTCCCTGGTGGCGCAGTGGTTGAGAATCTGCCTGCCAATGCAGGGGACACGGGTTCAAGCCCTGGTCTGGGAAGATTCCCACATGCCGCGGAGCAACTGGGCCCGTGAGCCACAATTAGAGCCGGCGCGTCTGGAGCCTGTGCTCCGCAACAAGAGAGGCCGCGACAGTGAGAGGCCCGTGCACCACGATGAAGAGTGGCCCCCGCTTGCCACAACTGGAGAAAGCCCTCACACAGAAACGAAGACCCAACACAGCCAAAAAAATAAATAAATAAATTTAAAAAATAAAAAAAAAAAAGAAAAAGAAAATGAGGCAAAGAATAAAGCCATAAATGACAAAGTAACCGGCTTCCATCCTAAACGGCTTCTGCTGCCCCAGGTGGTTCACAATTTCCTCCTGGCAGCACTTGGGATACACTTACCACATTATATCTTGCCAACTGTTTCCCCATCAGTTTGTCCCCTATCTCCCTGCCTGCCCCAGGAGCCAGCACCACACCAGCTAGAGAACAAGCTCCATAAATATTTGGAAACCAAGAGAACAAATGTACAGGGGAGATCGGTTTTCTCTAGACTTCAACTTTTGGATTCCATCTAGTGGCTGGTCTTCTGTTGGACATGTCCCTAGGGCACTTCCATCCTCTCCAAGTGCCCATGCCAGATGCTCCAGACTTGTGTTTCCTTTGGAGGGTCTCATGGTTTGGGGAAGATACTAAACTCACCATCCTAACACAGGGACCCTCCCTCCCTAAAAAAAAACTACACACACCCTCTCTCCTCTCTCAGAGGCTGGGGATTTCCTAGACCTTAACACTCAGGACAGCCTTGTTACTACAGGGCACGGGAGGGGGAAGGGCCAGGAGTGGTGGCCACACGCCTCTGGGTACTGGGAGCCCCAGGGGCTGCCCTCTCATCACTCCAAGCTTCAGATCTGCTTTTACAGACTGTGCTGCTCCCGGGAGGATCCTGTCTCTTCTGGTTGTGTCATGAACAGCACTGCCCATCCCCATCTTCCATCCCCATCTTCCATCCCCCAGAGGCCACACAGTTCTTCAAGGTGACTTTTTGCCATCCATTATCTGGTCTGAATCTCACAAACATGCCTAATCATTGGCATGATTACCCTCACTTGACAGATGAGAAAACTGAAGCTCAGGGAAGGGAGGTAGGGTGCATATGATGGAATCCTAGGAGATTAGGTTGAACATTTTAGACCCAGAGAAGCTGAGCCCCTTATAGGGAAGGGAGCTGGCCCAGGGTCCCATAGCAAGTGAGAAGTGGGGCCTCTGACCTCCACCTTGCAGCACCTCCCCCTCCATTAGGCCAGCTCCTTCTTAACCCCTAATGGACTGGACTCCTTAGTGTCCAGGGGGCAAAGGAAGAGCCGGAAGCAAGGTCTGGGGTGCCGACCACAGCCCTCCTCCCAGCCTGCTCCCAAGTGGCAGCCCGAGCAGCCATGCCCTCCTGTGACGTCAGCAGCCGATCAGCCCTGTGTCCAGGGTCCAGGGCCCTGGGTCGAGAGCCCTGGCCAGAGCCCACCAGATTCTGACCACCGCCTCCCGGGGCCATGGCCGGACAGACGTGGCCCTTCCATCTACCCCACGGTAATTAAAAACACACCCAGGCCTTTTCCAACACGAGAGGGGCCAATTTTCTTCCCCTCCAGCACCGCTGACTACAATCCGAATAGCAATATTTATGCCAAGCTCCCCATAATACTGTAAACATCCCAATGTATAGCGGGCCAACGCATGAGTCATTTCCCCAAAGCCAGAGCTAATAAGTGGTACCTCAGCCATATTCCAGGGAGCTCCCACCAGCACCGGGCCTCAGGGCTGCGCTCCACACCCAGGGCCCGTGGCACCCTTGGTGCCCCAGTGGCCCCACTCCGGGAAACCTCAGGCAGCCGCCAAATCCTCCAGGAGCCAGAGGACAGCTGCCTCTGTGCCAGAAACTATGGCTGCCATCCAGGGACACCCCTCCACCCCCTGAACTGCGGTCACTAAAGCACTCATTACTGAGAAACTAAAGTTATAGCACGGGATCCCCCATTGAGCCTTTTCCAGAGGCTGCAGCCTCCATGCCTGGTCCAATCAGGTTTTTTTTGTTTTTGTATTTTTGGGGTTTTTGAGCTGCAAGAAGGAAAGGGGCTTCACATCATCCCCAAATGGCCCGAGATGAAGGTACTCCTCGGTCCTATGGTGGCAGAATCCTGGAGAGGTCACCCTGTTTAGGGACAAGAAGACCTAGCAAAATGAACAGAGCACAAGCTTCAGGGGCTTCAGATTCCCATTCTATTTTTATCACCCAGTGACCACAGGGTGAGACACTGACTTTTCTGAGCCTTAGTTTCCCTTTCTACTAGAAGGAAGTAAGACTCATACCCACCTGACTTTCGTGGAAGACTTATTTTGGGGAATCCAACAAAACTGTGGGTAGGAAAGCACTTTGTAAAGCTTAAAGTATCTTGTCAACTGTGCAGCACGTTGTAAACCACAGTACTTTGCATATAGTGCAAAGTACTTCATAAACTGTAAAGCGGTTTGAAAACTGTAAAGAGCTGTACACATGAGAACCATTATCCATAGTCCTTTCTTGCCCTACAGGCTCGTCCATTTCTGGTGGACACACCCAGACCCCACTAACTTTCCCTCCAGAGCAAGCTGGCTCAGGAGACTTGGCAGCCACCCTGACCCCTTGAGGGTCGGGTGGGACCAACACACGAGGCTATGGGGAGACGGCCCAGAGACCCTGGCCAAGGCCAACACATGGCAAGAGCATCTGGTCCGGCCCTGGCGGCAGCTGGAGAGTTCCCGGGGCTCCAGCGGCCACTCTAAGCTCTGCCGCCAGCGGGGCGGTGGCCGGCAGGGGTGCCCGGAGACCCCGCGCAGCCAAGAGATGCCCAAGGACCCATCCCCCCCGTAGTCCTCCAGGGGAGGGGACCCCATTGTAAGCCGCGGGCGATGGGCAGGCACCAGAGCGGGGTGCTGGCGCGCTCACTTCCACACTGCCAGTCCCCGCTCTTCGGGGCTCCGACCCCATCCCGGGGGCGCGGACCGGGAGCCCCCACCCCAGCCAGTCGCGATGCCTTCCTCCTTCCGCTCCCTGCCAAACTTTCCAGCCCCAACTGCGCGCCGGGCCCCGCGGCCGGCGCCCCTCCACCCCGTGCCGAGCAAGGCCAGGCCTGCGCGCAGGGGGTGGCCGGGCCGGGGGCGGCGAGCGCGCGTGGGCAGCCCCCGGCCCTGGGCGGCGCTCGCCGGGCTGGCTACAAAGCCTCCGCAAGATGGTCCCTTCGCCTCCTCCTGGCACAGTCAATCAGCGCCCGCCGTTCCCGGGCGCCCGTGGGGCCCGCGCCTCCCGGCGCGGCCGGACACACCTCCCCGCGGCCACCTGCGCCCGGCGCGAGCCCCGGGGCAAACTTTGCGGGCCGCCGGGCGGAGGTGGGCGCCGGCGGCCGCTCATGCCCGGCCGCTCCCCGCCCCCATCACCCGCCCGCTCGCTCACCTTCCACGGCGGCGAGCAGCGGCAACAGCAGCAGCGCGGCCCCCAGCCTCCGCAGGGCCATGGCTGCGCTTCCCGGGGCCTCGGGCCGCGGCGCCGCGGGGCCCGGGCGGCCCGGGCTGGAGCGCGCGCCCCGGGCTCGGGGGGCCGGGGGGAGCGGCGAGGCGCGGCGCACAGACAGCCGCCGCCACCGCGCAGCCAGCAGAATGAGCCATCCAGCCCGGGCAGAACGGGGACCCGGGCTCCGCCAGCGCTGGGCGCGGCCCACCTGAGCCGCGGGCGCGGGGGGAGCCCGGCCGGGCCGCCGCTCCCCGCGCGCGCCCAGGACCCCAGCTGGCCGCGCGCGCTGCTGGAGCCCCAGCCTCCCGCGTCCGCGGGGCCACCCGGGGGCCTTGGGGGCGCTGGAGCGCGGAGGTGTCGCGCGCTCCGGCGACTGAGATGCCGGGCTCCCCCCGCGCAGCAGTGGTCTCTCCCGGCGCTGTGGCTCCTCCAGATAAAGCAGCGATTTCAGCCCAAATGTTTCTGAATTTTTATTGAATGCTGCAAAGCCGGAGAGCGTCTGGCGCGGCTGACAGGGGCAGGGAAAGGGGACCCTGGGGGAGGGCGGGGGAAGGGGCTGCCCAAAGCGGGGCCGGCCCTACCTGTCAGGGCCGGGAGTGCCACCCCCCTCGCCTCAGCCCTGCCACCCGGGTCCCTGCAGCTCCGAAAGGGACCGAACTGCAATGAATGAAAAAAAAAAAAGAGGCGGGGGGGGGGGGCGGGTGTGGAGATGGGAACAAAACAGGCGTCTTTCCCAGGCGCTGGGGCTGGGCTGGGGCCTCCGCCTGGGAGAGTGGGCCTTGGCGCTAACACTGGGGCCTGGGGTGGGGGGGGTCACTCTGGCAGGGACGGGCCGGGCCCTGGCAGGCAGACCCCAGGCCTACCCTCCCTGCCTTGTTCTGAGCGAGCCCACCAGCCCCTCCCTGTAGCCCCTTCTGTCTGTACACTGGATTTCTCTCTCTCTGTTCATCTTGTTCCCAAGGCAGTTTGGGGGTGGTGCAGATGGGGAGGTGTCTCGGGAAGCCACCCCCGCCCCCATGGAATGGACCTGTCTGTGCAGCCATGGTTTTGTGCTGTGGCTGTCCCTTCAGGGAGGGCACAACCCCTTGTTCCATCCCTGCTCTGACAGCCTTCATCACCATCATCATTAAGGGCTTTGCTGAGGCTGATGGTGGCCGAGCTGCAGGGGGGCTACAGGAATCACCCAGTCAGGGCCTCTGGCCGTTGGTAGCCACACTCCTGACAAACAAGACTTAACCAGGAGCTTCCTGCCCTGTGGAGTGGGTGTAAGTGCCCAGTGGAGGAACAGACGGTTTAAATTCAATCGATGCCACCCAGACCTCTCGCATCCCTTTGTCCCACAAACTATCAAAACGTCCCAGCAATCCCCTCCCTTCAGGCCCACCCTGCAGTTCACACCAAGAAAAGGACACCACAGACTCTGAGACCCCATTTAAGGTTTGGAAAAGTGGGTCATCTTTAGAAGCTTCAAGGGTCCAACTGAAATGGGCATCATCCTGGAAGGCCCCCAGGAGGAAGTGGGCCAGGAAGGCTGGGAGAGACTGCCTGGGAAGCAGACAGAGCAGAAGTGAGCAGAGACAGGAAATTAGGTGGGGGGTTGCCCCCTGTTAAGCTTCAGACTCCTCCTTGGCCAGGGTCAAAATCCACTGGGGTGTGGCTGGCCTTTATTTTTAGTCCCTGCTTCTCAGACTTCAGGGAACCCAGGGTTTGAGAGACCCTGAGCTTGGCCCATCCTGGGGCAAGACTCCCTCTCCTGGGCAGACAGGCTCCAAGCTATTGCACTCATCAGTGCCAACATCCAGGTGCGCCCCACCCCTTCCCAATTCAAGAAATATTTTGTGAGCACCTGTTATGTGCTGGGGGGATTCAGCACTTCTGCTGTGTTTCTATCCCCTGGAGCCCTTGTCCCCATTTTCCCACCCCATTGGTATTTCCCTCTTTGATTCCAAATAAGAACAGCAGTGGCATTTATTAAGGACCTGGTACCAGGCACTAGGCTAAGCTTTGTTTATACAGTGTTCCCCCTAATCTTTCAACCCTATGAGGTAGGAGCTCACCTTTTCAGTTGATGAAATTGAGGACCAATTTGTCCAAGGTCACACAGCAAGTCAGAGCTGGGATTTAACCCCAGGCATGTCTGACCCCAACACTGATGCCCCCCTTGTGCCTTTCATGGACACAAAGAGCTCAGGGAGTCATTTGTCGATTTCCCACATCCCCTTTTCACAGATAAGGAAGCTGAGGCCTAAAGAGGGAAGTGACTCACTCAACGTTATATAATTAAATGGACATCAGTCCAGGGCATTTAACTGGCTAAAAAGGAAAATAGCGATAATAATCAAATAAAGCCCCCTCCTCTCCCATCTTTTTCTCCCTACACATTATTTTATTCCCCATTTGGGAGCCCATAGTGTGGCTGGGTTTTGCAGTCTGGCGAGGCCCCTCCTCACTGGTCTCTGTGGCAACTGCCTTCAGCTGTGCCTTTGTCCCAGCTGTGCACTCCACCTGGTTGTCCTCTCCACACTAATGGCTTGGATTTGCCCCCCCCCACACCAAGAGCTTTAATTGACATTGGCCTCACCTCCCTCAGACCGTTTGCACTTGTTATCTGTTTCCTGAGAGATGGTTAGCCTCATGCACAGCAGCCCACTGCTGGTGTCTCAGATTGTTTGTTTCTAATTTGCATCTTATCTCTACCACCCCTTCAGACTGGGAGCTGCCTGCAGGCAGTGCAGGGACTCTGAACAATATACTCCCAGGGCGGGAGGCCCCAGAGAGCATCTGACCCAATCCCCTCCTCAGCAGAGGAAGAGGCGGCTTAAGCTTCATTTGTCTAATGACAACAGCTACTCGCATTTGCAATCACGCTTTAACAGTTTACAAAGCAGTGTTCACACCCATCAACTCAACTGATGCTAATTCAACCAGCCTATCCTGCCAGCCAGCCTGGCAGCAGTGGGAGCTCCATTTTTCAGAAGGGGAAACTGGGGCTCAGAGAGGGAAAAAAGTACTTGCCCAAGGACATATGGCAAATTTGGGGTGCAGCTGGAACTAGGCCTTCAGTGACCTGACAGCTTTAAATCAAATTTGATGAATAAACATTAATGGGGCACTTCCTACAGGCCAGTTACTGGGGAGGCAGGGACACAGCTGTGGACCTGCCTGACAAGGCCCTGCTCTTTTAGAACCTACATTCTGCTGTGTAAGACCTATATATGGACAAGATAATTAA
Organism: Balaenoptera acutorostrata; assembly: GCF_949987535.1. Lineage (NCBI taxonomy): Eukaryota > Metazoa > Chordata > Mammalia > Artiodactyla > Balaenopteridae > Balaenoptera > Balaenoptera acutorostrata. The sequence continues at coordinate 17,857,497 of NC_080064.1, read as the reverse complement.
GATAAGGATAAATGCTAGGAAGACAAGACAACAGGCAATGGGACACTTGGTGACTGAGAGGAGGCGGCTATTCTAGCCAGGGAAATCAGAGAAGGCCTCTCTGAAGAGGGAACATGAGAGCTGAAAGCTGGATGATGGGGAGTCCACCATGTAAAAGTGCGGAAAAAGAGTTCCAGGTGGAAGGAACTGCAAATGCAAAGGCCCTGGGGTGGGAATATACAGGGTACCTTCTAGGAATAGCAGCTGAAGCATGGCAAGCAATGGGAGTGTGGAGGAGATTAGGTGGTGGAGGAGGAATATGATTGTATTTTAAGCACAATGGGGAGCCATCGAGGATTATAAGTAGAGAATGAACTGATCTGAGGTAGAGGAAGCAGTATGAGCGTGGTGGTTCAGCAGGGCCTGCGGGCAGCCTGGGTGCTAATCCGTGCCACCATCCTCCTGGTCTAGGGGGCTGGCCGGGCCTCTATACCCCTAGACTGAGACTCCAGGGTATGTCGATGCCCTTCTCTAACTTGCTGTGTGAGCTTGGGCAGGGCACTCACCCTCTCTGGGCCCCACTTGCTACAAATGAAAATGCAGGCATTGGCCAAGGTGATTTCTCGGAGGCCAGTTTCAGTCCTGACTCCCTCAGTGTTATGGATTCAGTGGGGACAGCAGGACCTGTGTCCTCATCTCAGCCATACCAGGGGATGCTAATCCCCTGGGTCCCCTCAGCTTTCCCTGAGACCTTCCTCCTGAGGGGGAAGGTGGAGGGGCTTCTGAAAGGGAAGTGCATTATGCTGAGTGACAGCCTGGAGAGAACATAGAGGTCACCTTTCAGTGTACCTAGGTCTCCGACTCCCGTCCCAATGCCCCTTCCCTGCCCAGGTGCAGGACTGATGCAGGCACATGGCCAGTTGTGGGGCAGACCCACCTGGAGCCAGTGCCAGGCCAGGGGGAGTTTCTTAGTAGAGATTTGGCTCAAGTTCTAGTTCTGCCACTAATTTGCTGTGTGACTTCAGACAGGGCCCTTCCCCTCTCTGGGCCTGTGCTGGCAGTCACAGATCTACCCTCATGAAGCTCAGGGCCCAGCATTGTCCAACAGAATACAAGCCCCACATGTAATTTTTAATTTTCTAGCAGCCACATTAAAAAACATAAAAAGAAACAGGTGAAGTTAATTTTAATATATTTATTTAACCCAATATATCCACAATATTATTGTTTCAACATGTAATTAATGAACTATTTTACTTTTTTTTTTCCTACTAAGTCTTTGAAGTCTGGCGTATATTTTATATTTCTGCATCTCTCAGTTTACCCCTGCCACATTTCAAATGCTCAACAGTCACATGTGGCAAGTGGCTAGTGGCTACTATATTGAATAGCATAGATTTAGACATTGACATCAATAATTACCCAACAGAGTGAAAAGTGCTCTTTTATAAAGACTGATCAAACCTTTCAGGGGCGCAGAGGAGGGAATCACTACCTCTGCCTGGAGAAGGACGGAAGGCTTCCTGGAGGAGGTGACAGTTGAAAGACAAAAAAAATCTTATTGACGGCTAGTATCTTTCCTATCCCTTTTAAGAAAAGTTTTTCTACCTCATGATAAAAGTAGCCCATGTTCATCGGTAAAAGTAAAGAAGATACAGAAGAGTTAAGAAGGGAAACAAAAACTACCATAATTTCCCCAGCCTGAGAGGCATTGTTAATGTTTCAATCCATTTCCTTTCAGGCATTTTTTTAGGCACAAGTATTTTGCATATAACTATAATCTTGCTGTATGCACAGTGCTGTGTCCTATTTTTTTCCCCTACCTAGCACTGTAGAGCGAGCATCTCCCTGGGTTGTTAAAAACTCTCATGCAACACTATTGCTATTGGCTATGTACTATTCCAGGGAAGTACTGGCCATAAAACCTTTGTGCCTTCCTGCTTCACCTAAGGGTGCCTGCAATACCAGCTCCGCTTTGGATGCCCCTCTGAGAACAGAGGATGCGGGGATGATGCAATGAGCAACCAGGAGGGTCAGGTGCCCTGAAAGCCATGCTGTGCCTCATTCCTCACTGCCAGTCCTGGGCTTTTGTGGCTTAGAGCTGGAGATGGCTGGGCTGGGCTGCAGCTCGGAGCAGCCAGTCTCCCCACTGCCACCTGGCGGTCCTGGAAGTGAATGCACCCTCCAGGAGCGCAGCACCACCCAGGTGGCCTGTGTCAGGAGGTGCTGGCATCCTGGGTTTCCACTTTTGACCCCTGGTCTCTACACCACTCTGTGACCAGCCTTCCGCAGTGGAGGGCATCTGAGTTTTTATTCTGGAGTAGGGCTTCCTTCCTGCTCTCATTCTGAAGGGTTGTAGCTTTGGAGAAAGACTGCCCAGGTTCAAATCCAGCTCTACTTTCTAGGAACCTTGTAACCTTGGGTAGCCACTCCATTTTTCTGTGCCTCGGTTTCCTTATCTGTAACATGGGATAATAATAGTCTATCTACAACAGTAAGTGCTCGATGTTTTAATTATTTGATGCCAGAGGGAAACTAAATGCAAAGTATAGAAGGTGGATCTTATTTAGTCTCGTCCCCTTTCTCTAGATCTCTGCTCCTAACCTTCCAACCCCTGGAAGGTTTTCCTGAAACTCGAAATCTTCAATTGAGCTACTTTCCTGCTCAAAAGTCTTCAGTAGCTCCATGCTGCTCCCTGCAATAAATACAAATGCCCTAGCCTGGCATTGAAGGTCCTCGGGAACAGGACCCAGCTCACCTTCCCAGTCTTGTCTCCCATTTTTCACCTTCAGGTCCCCTTTGCTCCAGCCAAACCGTTGTCCTCAAGACTCCAGGGGCATCCTCCATTTTCCCACCTCCACGCTCCTGTCATACTCAGCTTCACTTTGGACCACATTTCCCCCATCCTCCAAAGACCTCATCACATACCACCTCCTGCAGGAATCCTGCCATAGATCTACTCCCCGACTCCGAAGCTCCACGGCATGCTGATGGCACACATGTCAATTTCCTTCATCTTGTATTCTTGTAAATAGCCTCATGGGATGGAGAGAATCTGGCCTTTGGGGTTAAGGGAGGTACTTGTTCAAATCCTGTGTGATCTTGAGCAGGGAGGATACTTAACCGCTTGGAGCCTCAGTTTCTTTCTATGTAAATGGTCCTAATCCTTACAGGTTTGTTATGAGTGTAGAAGGAGAGGACACAAACAAAACACCTGCCACCTGCAGATACCTGTGAGACGTTAGTTCCATTCCCTGCTAACTTATGGCCCCTCTAGACGGGAAGCCCCTTTGGGGCAGGCTGCATCCTGTTCAGCTCAGAATCCCAGAGGGCCTGGCACATGGGTCCTGTGTAAGTGCTTGCTATAGTGAATCGAAACTTCTCTCCCACCAACACAAAAAAACCTTCTTGGCATTGGAAACAGGTGGTGAAATGCTATTCAGTATCCGTGAGCCATGGGAATTACCACTCAGAGCCACAGTCACTTCCTCCTGGGAGCTGGGAGGGCCTGGATTATCCAGCTCATAGCTGAGGGTCCTAGAAGGGGTGTTGTTCTGGCATGCAATGGGCAGCCTGTCTCCACAGCCTGTTCCCACCCATCATTGCTTTGATCCTTACAACAATCTAGTGAGCCGGGCAGCCCTCCCCATATTATGGTGCAGGAAACAGCAGCCAAGAGAGGATGTGACTTAGCTAAGGTCACTCAACAGACTCGTGAATGTTGGGCTAGGTGCCAGGTGTCCTGACCCCCAGATAAAGACCCTTTTGAGGCTGTTGCTATGATGTGACACCAGATTAAACGTTAGGAGGCCTGAGTTCAAGTCCTGATGCCCCCATTTACTTTCTTCATGGCTTTGGGTAGTTGTGTCACTTCCTGAGCCTCAGTTTCCTTGTGGCAAGGGGCCCTGTTGGGAGCTGAAAGGAATCGGGAGATAGGAATTGCTTCTGGAAACTGTGGAGTGTCATATCCAGGTAAAAGGTTGTTACAGTTGACCACCAAGCCTGATACAGGATGCTTTGATCTTTGCACCACATCGGGAGTACACAGGGTTTTTATGGCTGCTCGCCTGGCCGGCTGTTTCCCAATTTGCCTCTCTCTTGGAGTTTGAAAGAGCTGTTTTGATAGGTGCCTGGCAACAGGGGTGCAGCAGGGTGGGGCTGCTGGACAGGCAAGCTGAGTGTGGCCAGGAGAAGGCATTGAAGGTCAGGAGAGCTACCCCCTTCCAGATAAGGCTCAGAGTGGGATGGGCACTGGGGTTGGGGAAACCCACAGAAGGGTAAATCATTCTTTAAGGACACTTGTACGTGAAAAGAAGTCATAGAACCAGGTGTAGCTGAGCTCTCCAGTATAATAGTGAAGTCCCATTAGGACAAAGATTACAGCTGGTTCATATTTAAATAGGACCAGGCACAAGGAGGTGTTCTAGAAGCTTTTACCAGATGGATGAGTGGATGGATGGATGGATGGATGGATGGATGAAGAGGAGGGAGGATGATGACAAGCAGGCAGGCTTCCAGAAGGTGGTGACATATGAGCTGGGAAGATTCTCTGGATTACAAGAAATTGACTCAGGAGTTTTTGGAAGGACACATCTGGCAATCAAAAAATAGGAATCTCTACTCGATGTTCAGGCGTTAATGGAACGCGGCAAAAGACTCAGGAGGCCTGAATGTGACCTGTGATTATTCAGAATCTAAGGCATCTCTAACCATTGAGATAATGATAGTAATAATAATAGCTGCCAGGGGCTGTGCTGAGCATTTTATAAATGTTGTCTCATTCACCCCTTGAAAGATTCTCTCAGCATGCCTGCTTGAGACCTTGGTTCCCTTTCTTCTCTCTGCAGCTTATTCCTCTCTGCAAGCACCTTGATTGCCTGACTGTGCTTCTCGGGAGAAACTGGGATTGGTCCAGCCAGCAGCTCAGCCCAGGGTGGGCACAGCATTTATGCCACCCCATGGGTCCCTGGTCAGTCCAAAGTCCTCTGCCCTTGGGTCTCATGGGAGAGGGAACAGCCCTGCCCAGGGTCTCAGGTGGGTTGGGGCAATGTCAGGACGAGAACTCAGATCTCCTGGTGATTTTCTATCTCTGGGCCGGGATGAGAACAGACATCTGGGGTCCAGGAGAGGTTCTGAGAAGAGGGAAGGAAAAGGTGCTTGAAGTACTGGGCCTGAACTTCCCAGCCTTCCCAGACTTCTCTTGGACAGACTCTGTTCCTGGGAAGAGGGCCTCAAAGTGCTGTGCCTCAGGGCAAGTGTTTGATATTGGTGATGATAGAACCCTAGAATTTTTAAACTTGGAAGAGCCTGACATCAGCTTCTGCACCCCTCTCATTTTATAAATGAAGAAACTGAGTCTCAGAGAAGGAAAGTGACTAACTCAAGGTCACACAGCAAGTTAGTGGGTGACAGTGGTGAGGTGTTCTCTGGGCTATGGAGCCGACTTGGCAATTGGCCTCAGACTTCCAACCACGGAGCTGGAACAAGGAGCTCAAGGGGAGTCCAAGGAGACCAGGAAGGTGGTTTTCATCTTTCTAGCACCATCTCGCATGCTGTGCAGAGCTCAGCACTGTAACTGCCTGAGACGGCATTGGAAAGTAGCCAGTTTGTCAATTCTACCCATTAACTAATAGTCTATTATTTTCCTTTGGGATTAATTTTTAAATACAAATAGCATGTTTTATCACACAACTGAACACTTAACATCCACCGATGGCTGATCTCTGAGCAGGGGCCAGGCCTTCCGTCCTCTAGTGGTTCAAGGGGCTCAGGCAGCCCCAGGGGAAGGCAGGAATGGAGGTACACGTAGGAGCAGGTTCACACCTCTTGTTCCTAAGTTCCAATTCTGCACCTTACTCATGATACATTTGGGAAGGGCGAGCAGGAGGGTTGGCATGAGGGGACAATGGTTGAAAATCAGGAGCCAGTTCTCCTTGCCCAGGACATTTTCCTCCACTTAATTAATATCACAAAGGGAAACTGGGTCTGCATTGGATTGTGGGGATTATGCAAATGAAGCCATGCAAAGGGAGATTTCTGAGCTCCTGGTTGTTCTGGCTGCATAAAGGCCTGTCCAGAAAACACCCACCGAGGCCAGGGCTGGGACTAGGGCCATGGGGGAGGCATTTGGAGGGACCCTGACTTAACAGGGCCCAGCCTGGGGCCAGAACTTCTAGAGGGAGTCTGGGAATAGGTTTTCCTAGCCGAGAGGAGCTTGGACTGGTCACCCTACAGGAACTCAGCCACAGAACCCAGAGCTTAGTTCTTCTCCAAGAAGACAGAGGCATAGGAGAAAGGGTGAAGCCTTTGGAGTCAGAGCTGGGTTCAAATCCCTGCTCTGCTACTTACTGGCTGTGTGACGCTGGGTGAGTCATTTCACCCCTAAGCCTCGGTCTCCTCATCTGTGAAATGGGGGCAATGATAGCACTCTCATAGAGTTACATAGAGTTGATGTAAGGATTGAATGAGATACAGTGCATTAACTGCCTAGGATGGCTCAATAGTGCCAACTCTGCCTCCTCTTCCACCTGCTTCATGTGGGATGACTGTAACAATAGTTCATGTAATATAATAACATCAGTAATATAAATAATATAATAGTATAACATCAAGCTATATGTCATACACACACATCTATATTTAATATAACAGTGAAAAATAATGTAACAGTGAACACTTGAAGAGCACCTACAAGAGGTGGGAACTGTTCTGAGCTCTTGATACACATCAGCTCATTTAAGGCTCACAACAACCCTATGAGGTAAGTAGTAATACACCCATTTTATGGATGAGGAAACTGAGGTAAGTTAAGAAACTTACTAAAGGTCACACAGTTTGTGAGTGGCTAAGCCAGGATGACAGGCTGGCTCCTGATTATGGGCTGTGCCATCTCTTACCTTCCTCAGTGGAGGGAGAAGGATGGCAGGTGCCTCAGGGTCAGGAGACCTGGGGTCCAGGCCTGGCTTTCCCTCAGAGTGCAGGGACTGGGCATTCTGATCTGGGGTCCCCAGGAGTGTGTGTGTCAGGAGGGATGCATTTGTTGTGCTCCTGCCTCTGAGCAGAGCCTGGATGGTCAGGGGCCCTCATTACCAGCTCTATAGCTGCCATGGGAGGGCCCTGACATTGATCAGGTTTGACCTGCCCATTTTACAATTGGGAAACTGAGGCCAGAGAGGGAAAGGCACCCACCCAAGGTAGCAGATGGAGTTATCAGCAGGTCTCATGTCTCCCAGCCCAGAGCTTTCTTGCCCCCTCACCCCACCCTCACCACAGGAGAATTGATTTCTGAATCACCAACTGCCTCACGGGCTGAAAATGTTTGCTGAACCTGAGTCATGAGCTCTGAGCTAGGCCCTGGGGGTGGGGGCCAGCACGAAAGCTGAACAGCTTTCCTACCTGTCTGACCGCAGAGTGAGGCCCAGACAGAGGGGAACTCTGGGTCAGGTGCAGAGGAAGGGGGGAGGGTATAGAGGGAGGGGGCAGAGAAATGAACAGACCCTGGTCTCTGTCCTCCAGGAACTCACAGTCTGTTGGAGAGGTCAGACCTGTAATAGTGACATCAGCCCCCACCACAAGTGGCATTTATCAGGAGCTTACCCTGTAGCATGCATTGTGCTACAGGCTTATATTCAGTCTGTTCGTTAATCTTCACAAGGGTCACTGGCTGTTATAATAATAAGGTATAAGATAATGATATAATAATATAATAATCGCATATAGAATATGATAGTGTCACCTATATAATAATATCACATATAGAGAATCACAGACATTTTACAGATAAGGGCATTGAGGCTCAGAGAGGCTAAATAACTTGCCCAAGTTCACACAGCACTACAGCAGGTGAAGGAGGAAGCATTCACCCCAGCTCTGCAGGTCCCTGAGCCTGTGCTCTCCTACTACTCTGTCCAATACACTAGCCACTGGCCATAGGTGGCTATTGAACACTTGAAATTTGCCCAGTGGGACTTGAGATGTACCATAAATGTGAAACACACACTGGATTTCAAAGGCCTGGTAAGAAAAAAAAAAGAATGTAACACATCTCATTAATATTTTTAAATTGGTGATATGTCAAAATAATATTCAGGATATATTGGGTTGAATGAAATATGTTATTAGAATTACTGTCATCTATTTATTTTTACTTTCTTTAATGTGGCTGCCAGAAAATTTTAAATGACACACGTGGCTTGCATTATGTTTCTACTGGACCTGCTGCTCTAAACCAGTGCTGTCCAATAGAATTTTCTGCCATGATGCAAGTGTTCTATTCTGCCTGGTCCTGTATGGTAGCCACTAAATCCTATGGGGCTATTGAGAACTTGAAATATGGCTATTGTGACTGAGAAAGTGAATTTTTAATTTGATTTTATTTAAATTAATTTATATTTGAATTTAAGTAGCCACACCTGGCTAGTGACTACTGCATTGGACCAGCACAGCTCCAGAGAGTTAGGCTTTTCTGCCCTGTGAAGACAGTTAAGCACCATAGTGTGTTACAGGCGTCCTGATAGCTGTGTTTATACCAGGTATGGGGGTGTACAAAGAGAAGTTCAGTGGCTATTAGTCTCCAATGTAGTTGTGGAAATAGAGACTCAGAGAGGTATAGAGATTACACAACGGCACACAGCTTGGAGGTGTTAGAGTCGAGTCAAGGTTTGGCCCCAGGAGAACCTTACTCCAAGGTCCAGGCTTGTCCTCGAGATTTGCTGTCTGCTCTGCTGGGAGAACTGTCACCTAGGAGGCCCTCCAAGGCTAACACTGGCCTGTACCATCCCACCCCAAAGCCCATCCTGCCTCCCATCCCCTTGCCAGAAAACCCAGACGTGGTCACTTGCATCAGTCTGTCCTCAGGTACTGCCAACACCTGCCCCAGGTCTCTCTCCATCACGCCTTCCCAGCTCTCATCCCTCAGCACTTCATGCTCGAATGCCAGCCACATCCTGTCTCATCCCATCCCTCTTGCACGCTCACCAGACCCTTTCCATCCCATCCCACCCTCTCCTCCAGGAAGAGTCGCTGCCCTTGCCAGTGGCCTGCTAGATTTCTATGGCTTCTAAGACTTCCCAGTACTTCAGAATGCAGAACTTGAGCTCCCATCGTGTGTGGAAGCAATATGAGAAGCAGCTGGGCTTGCTGCTGTCCTACCAGTGGGCTGGCTTGCAGCCCTGCTCTGCCACCCCTGTCTGTTTGACTCTAGGTAACTCACTTCTCTCTGAGCCTGTGTCCTCATCTGTAAAATGGAAATAATGACACCACAGGGTTCTTATGAACATTAAATGTAGCAAAGGATGCAAAAAACCCTGTTAACTGTAAAACAAAATACAAACGTGGGAAATAATCATGGCACTCACGATGAACGCTTACTTACCAGATCCTCTGCTAAGCATTTTCATGCTGTTTGAAAATATGTCCCCAAATTCTGAGCTCCTCCTCCCTTCAGGAGATGGAGGCTAATTCCCTCCCCTTGAAGGTGGTCTGGACTTAGTGACCTGCTTCTAACTAATAGAATAAAGCAGAAATGATGATATGTGTCTTCGGAGACTTGGTCATCAAAAGGCACTGTGGCTTTCTCCTCTTGCTTGGATCACTCACTTTGGGAGAAGTTAGCTGCCATGTCTTGAGGATACTCAGGTACATGTTGGGAGGCCCAGGTGGTAAGGAATGAAGACCTCCTGCAAGCAGCCAGCAAGGAACTGAGGCTTCTGCCAAGAGCCACATGAGGGAGGCAGCTCAGAAGTGGATTCTCCAGCCCCAGTCAAATCTTCAGATGAGTGCAGCCCCTGCCGACATTCTGACTGCGACCCGGTGAGACACCCGGAACCAGAAGCACCCCACAAAGCCACTCATGAATTCCTGACCCACAGACACAGTGAAGTTAAAACTGTTTTTTAAACCATGAAGTTTGGGGAATAATTTGTTGCACAGTAATAGATAACTAAAACACACACACAATCTAGTTTAACTCTCATAACATTAGGATGCAGGCATTGTTATTATCCCCATTTTACAGATGAGAAAACCAAGGCTCAGAGAGGAGCTGACACTTGCCTAAGGCCACTCAGTAATGATGTGGTGGACTCAAGACCTCAGCTCTGGCCCATTTGAATTAAAAGCTGGTCTGTGTGGAACCACATGCCAGACATCTCTTAGAGATGCTCCAGTGACTGAATACGGGTCTTTCTGAGCTCCACCAGGAGCCGGTGCACTTCCAAGAACAGGGGTTGTAAACTACACTCCTTGGCCTAATTCCCATGCCTAGCAACCAGTAGGTGCTCATTAAATGCATGTTTGAATGGGAGGCAAGGCATTTAGATCATGTGTGGCCCTGGGCAGGTCCCTCAGCCAAACCCATCCAAACATTTGTGGGGTCCAGGGCAAGATACAAACGGAGATTTACATACCATAAATCTGAATATTTTAAAGCTGCAAATCAAACTAATTAATAATAAATGAGTTATGACAACTATACGTTCATTACAACGAAATACAAAATATGTGCACAGCTGTGGTTTCTGTATGAGTGAAAGTCAGCCAAGTATCAAAGATGACTACACATGCCTGGGTTCTCTTGATGGGCCGATGATGTTTGAGTAAGTAATAAAATAAAAACAGACAGGATTCATAAGTTATTACACATTTAGTCTGTCAATTTTGTTTTTCCTGCTTTTATTTCAGCAAAATCAATAATTGTGTTGTTATGATCAAGATAGTCACATCATTTCTGTTCTGTTGCTAATAATGTGAAATTAGACCACCTTTCTCAAGTCATTGTATTTCTCAGATAGTTTTATTTATTTATTTATTTATTTATTTATTTATGGCTGTGTTGGGTCTTCATTGCTGCACAGGCTTTCTCTAGTTGCGCCGAGCGGGGGCTACTCTTCGTTGCGGTGAGTGAGCTTCTCATGCGGTGGCTTCTCTTGTTGCGGAGCACAGGCTCCAGGTGCACAGGCTTCAGTAGTTGTGGCTTGCGGGTTCTAGAGCACGGGCTCAGTAGTTGTGGCACGTGGACTTAGTTGTTTTGTGACCTGTGGGATTTTCCTGGACCAGGGCTCGAACCCTCGTCCTCTGCATTGACAGGCAGATTCCTTACCACTGCGCCACCAGGGAAGACCCTCTCAGATAGTTTTAAATTAATTTCAGTTGGGAAACACTTGCTCTGTTGAGATGTAAGAAGAAATTGTCAATAATATTCGAAAAGCAATGTTTAGATTAGGAAATGAGCCATGAGTTTCACATAGCAAGTTTAAATGTTGTAATGGGATTGCATCTGATAAATTACGATCATTGTGGAAAATATTACAAACTCTTTGAGCTCCTCTTATAAATCCTATCATGTATATCTTGAGTTTTACTGCCTCTCAAAGCAATATCTAGATCCAACACTCATGTGAGCGATTGGTGTCATGCTTTAAGTTTGTTACATCTGGACCTTCATATATACCAATTTAAGGGTAATATGAATTATTTAATATTGCAAAATGTTCCCCAGCTGCCCTGTGCATTTTGGACACCATGCCCTTTTTTGTGTACCTCTGGAACCACAAATTGGAACAGGAAAAGAAGCAAGGAAATGGACACTCAGTACCATTGGGAATTTACTGCGTTTGTGCTAAGAGGAAGGATCTAAGAAGTCAATTAGTCTTCTCTCTTACCGAAGAGCAAAGGCTTTTCTTACTGTTCAAAGCCTCCCTGTGCTCCAAAGCAGGGAGCGTTGGTAACGTCAACAGCCATACAACCCACAAGTGTTGGTGGCATTTGAATGCAGCCATCTTTTGTGTTGAGGACACAGCAAGGGATGAGCAGAAGCATTTCCCTTTCCTCCTTGGGACCTGAACAGCGTCAGGCACGAGAGTGTGCTGTGCCAGGTGACCGAGGCTCCAGGATTCCTTAATAAATTGTTTGCACTGTGACATGCAGGTCTCTGGACGACTCAAGTGTGGTCTGGTGGACCATGTCTGGGGCAGGAGCTGTGCAGAAACTGAGGGTGTTTCAAAACTTTCACAGCCGTTGCTGCTACACCCAAGCTCATGTTCACTTTCCTAGTCATTCATCTTTTTGTAATTATTTTATAAAATGTTCTAAGACAAATACAATGCGTTTCTCTCATTTCCTGAACAAGTTTAGTACCGTTGCTTTATGAAGCATTGACTGTCATTTCAAAATAGAATTTTATGTATTGGCATCTATATCATTGCAAGTTATGAAACTTTTTTTTTATTGTGGTAAAAAAAATCATAACAAAATTTACCATCTCAACCATTTTTAAATGAACATTTCAGTAGTGTTAAGTATATTCACAGGGCTGTGAAACAAATCTCTTGTACTTTTTCATCTTGCAAAATGGAAACTCTATGCTATTTAAACTCCCCATTCCACCGCCACCTCCCCGAAGCCCCTGGGAACCACCCTTCTACTTTCTGTTTCTATGAATTAGACTATTTTAGACGCCTTACTAGTAGTAATTCATTTTTATGGTCTTTATAAAACGTTCAGTCTGCCACAGATTGGAAATTTTAAAAGCCAAATGGTCCTTTGCAATAGATAGTTTGAGAGCACTGCTTACAAAGTGCAGGGCCTAGGGACAGGGCTTCTCTTGCCCAGGTAGGTCTAAAGGCATTGCTGGTCCACTTTACTGGATCTCAGTTTCCTTGAGTGTAAAAAGGGGTGATGGAGCAGCAAATGCTCTGAAGGCCTTGCAGCCAAGTTGCTCTGGGATGCTCTGGTCACTGGAATTCCCCGTGTCAGGACTGGCTGTCCTGCTGGACAGCCGCCCTCTGTCCCCACCCCGGTGGGCCCTACTCCAAGTCCCATTTCACGCCCTGAGGAATTTTTTTTGTCTGCACTGACACCTGGTTTCCTGCCTGCACAGTCACAGAAAAGCCTTCTCATGGATGACAACTTCCACTGCTCATGTCCTGGCCAAAGTTTCACGGCATTTCCCCACCAAATCCACATTCCTCTAAGGTTGACTGTTGCTCCTGTTTTCCATGATTCACACTAAGGCTGAGAGGGACAAGATGATATTAATGAGGACACAACCAGGGAAGGGCCCCACATTCTAGAATTTCAGAGCTGAAAGGGACTTGATTCTATCTGTTGTCTTATTTTATAAGTAATATACAATCACTGCAAAACAACCCCAAAAGGATATATTTTTTAATCACCCATAATCCCAGCACCCAATGATAACATCTTTAACATTTTAGTGAATCTTTTGCTTGTTTTTTTAACATACATTTTAAAACAACAACATTAATAGGAATGTGCTACCTATATTGTTTATCATCTGCTTTTCCTAGTCAATATTTTTCTACATCTATATATGCACTGCTATGTCATCAGTTTGAGTGGTTGCAGAATTATTCCATTGTGTGTATCTTTGGCAATTGCCAGGACGAGTGTCCTTTGATTGGACACTTCTCTCTGTCTGTCTGTCTGTCTCGTTCTCTTGTATAAACAATGAACAACATTCAATGTTTTCATTATTTCCTTACAATAAGATCCTAGAAGTGAAGTGTTCTAGGCCAAAGGATATGCATACCATATTTAAAAGACTTTGGCTATAGGATTCGACAATTTTGACTAACCACTGTCATCAAAACTATCAAGAGTGCTGGGGCTTCGCTGGTCGTGCAGTGGATAAGAATCTGCCTGCCAATGCAGGGGACACAAGTTCGATCCCTGGTCCGGGAAGATCCCACATGCCGTGGAGCAACTAAGCCCGTGCGCCACAACTACTGAGCCTGTGCTCTAGAGCCTGTGAGCCACAACTACTGAGCCCGCATGCCACAGCTACTGAAGCCTGCACGCCTAGAGCCTGTGCTCTGCAACAAGAGAAGCCACTGCAATGAGAAGCCCACGCACCGCAACAAAGAGTAGCCCCCGCTCACCACAACTAGAGAAAGCCCACGTGCAGCAATGAAGACCCAACACAGCCAAAAATAAATAAATAATTTAATTAATTAAAAAAATCATACTGAAACGTATTTTGAAGCTTATCCATCCAGCCCTTTACTTTGACAGATGTGAAAACAGCCACAGAGGGGAAGAGCTTCTTCCGCAAGCAAGTTAGGACAGACCAGAATGGTAACCAAGTAGTCGATGCCCAGGTGAGGATACCAGTTTCTGGGGTCCCTTGAGTTGACAGAGGAAGATACAGGGTTAGGAATGGAGAATGGAAAATGGCCCTCCTGTGGTCCATGACACTGTGTGACATTATATAAGTAACTCCTCCCACCCAAGGCTCAGTCTTCTCACCTGTAATTGAGGAGGTTTGATGAGTCAGTTGCCCAGATCTTTCTCAGCTCTAGATTAAGGCTATCCTGCCATTTCCAAGTTCCTTTCCATTTCTAATAGTTATAATGAAAATCTTGCATGTGCACAGCCCTTTATGGTTCACAAAACATTTCTGTGAAGCAGAGAGGAGCGGTATTGTCATTAATGCCATCTCACAGATAAGCAAATGGAGGCTCAGAGAGTTCAAATGGCTCACTCTGTAAGAACCACTATAACTTCAGACAGATCCCCTGTCACCCTCGGAAATGCCTTTTAACAAGACAGTCACCTCGAAGCTTTTCCTACATAGGAACCCTGGACCCACCAATAATATCTATCCACGTGTCACAGACTTTTCATTCAGCTCCAAAATTCACTGAGCACTTACTGAGTGCCAGGCTCTGTGCCAGGGGTGGGGCATACAGAGGTGAGAGAGAAGCTTGCAATCTGATGGGGGAGACACACCAAAACAGAGACGCTAGGCGCTCTGAAAGAGGGCAGTGTGAGAGTGGTGGGAGCACAGGGGAGACGAGAGGCATCAGGGCAGGCTTCCTGGAGGAAGTGATGTCTGACTCTCATCTTAAAGAGGGAATAGGTGAAGGAAGCCAGGTGAAGGAAGATGAAGAGGGTATTTGAGGTAGAGGGAACAGTGCGGGCAGAGATCTGGAGACAAAAGAGGGAACAGCACCTTCAGGGAACTTTAAAAAGGCCCTGGGGCTTGGATTCAATCCAGTAGACTGAGAAAACTTTAAAATATTTACTTGTTCATTTCAAAGTAACAATAATAAACCCATTACATTTTAAAATAAATAATACCTTTTTATGAAAGATAACTGTATTTTCCAAAATAAAAGTATAGACTGGGCAGAGTGGCATTGTTTTACATTTTTGCAGATCTCTCTCTCTCTTTTTTTTAAATAAATTTATTTATTTTTTTGGCTGTGTTGGGTCTTCATTGCTGCGCGCAGGCTTCTCTAGTTGCGGCGAGCAGGGACTACTCTTCGTTGCAGTGAGTGGGCTTCTAATTGCGGTGGCTTCTCTTGCTGCAGAGCACGGGCTCTAGGTGTGTGGGCTTCAATAGTTGTGTCACATGGGCTTCCGTAATTGTGGCTTGTGGGCTCTAGAGCTCAGGCTCAGTAATTGTGACGCACGGGCTTAGTTGCTCCACGGCTTGTGGGATCTTCCCGGACCAGGGATCGAACCCATGTCCCCTGCATTGGCAGGTGGATTCTTAACCACTGTACCGCCAGGGAAGTCCCTGCAGATCTCTTTTACGTCTGGTTTATTATCATGAAAAAAATTCGACCTCACCAACTCCCTGAAAGGGGATCCCTGGAGCACTCCGTGAGGAGGATGAATGGGAGGAGGGGATCCTGGAGGCAGAGAGGCAGGTTTTGCATCCCATCCCTCGGAGCTGAGGCAGAGCCCTGCCCGAGGGCCTGGAGAGGAGGGGCAGGGTTGAGAGGTGTTAGTGGGGCTGAGAGGCGGGGCCCGGGGCATGGTTTTGGCTGCAGGGCTGGGAAGCAGGCTCCAGCTCCAGCCCCAGCTCAGGTGCCTGAGTGCTGGCTGCCCAGTCACGGCCCTGGTCGAGGAAGCTTTGGGGAGCAGATGGTGAATTGTGTTTGGAACTACTTGAGTTCGAACCCCACAGGCAGCACCCAGAGACGGGCACCTGGGTAATGGAGGAGATGAGGTGGTTTGGGAGGGAGACTGTCACTGAGGACGGAGCTGCCAGGATTGGGGGAAGGTCCCCAAGCTGGGTGCACCCACCACCGCTGTGAGACCAGCAGGGAGACGGGAAGGGGTGTGTGGCCTGGAGGCTGCATACCAGCCTGGCAGGAGCCAATCGATGGGGGTGGGAGTCTGTCTCCTCCCAGCCTTGCTGAGCAAACACTGTGTGATCCAAGCCAGCTCCAAGGAGCAGCCAGGGAGCGGCTCAGCGAGGGCTCAGACCAGAGGGGAACTGGGGACATGGGAGGAGCGGGCGGCTGAGCGGGTGGCTGGAGGCCCAGGAGCTGGGTACGGAAGGTGCTCAGATGCAGGTGGGGGAGATTCAGGGGAGCAGTGTGTTCAGCGCATCAGTTAGAAAGGCCCCCAAGGCCGTTCTGCTGCGTTGTGAGAATGTGGACACCCTGCCAAGCAGAGGCAGGTGCTGGGCCAGGTGAATGAGAAAGGACCCACATCAAGCCATGGGCCTGACCTCAGTCCTGTGCTCTGATACGGTTCTGGGAGGTCTCTTATGGCTGACCTGTGTTGTAAGAATGCTAATTCCAGGCTGCCCTGGTCCTTCCTCGGGCAACTGGGTGAGCTCTGCCCATGTGCTAGCCCCAGTCTGGCGTGGCTGGATCCAGGACTTCCAGTGATGTCATCAGCCACCCGTCTCTTACCTCTGTTTTCCTCCTCAAGCGCTTTATCCCCAAGCATCGTCTGCCCATGTGTTGGCAAGATGGCTTCCTGTATAGCAAGCTCAGTAAAAACAGAGCTCCTTTTTCCCAATCTTTGTCCACAGAATTCCTGGGTAGACTCTCACTGGCCTGACATGTGTCACGTGCCCATTTTTGAACCAGTCACCGTTGCCATAGGAGAATGGCCTATGCTGATTGGCCAGGCCTGGGAGGTGTGCCCACTCTTGGAGAGGGAGGTGGGATGGGTGGGGGCAGCAGGATCAGCCCCTCCCAAATTGCATAGACAGAGAGTGAGGATGGCGGGTCACCAAAGGAAAACCACGGGGCTGCTGCCAGGGGAAGGGCCTGGACCTTACAGAGGTGAGAGCCATTCCCCCAGGGTGGACACCCTTGGAGCTGAGGGCCTTCCTCCCATAGAAGTAATGAGTGTCCAGCCCCCCTACATGTAGTATAGCATTGGGGTCCCCACATAACCCTTGGGAATCAGTTGGACTTGGCTCCCCAGCCCCTGGCTGTGTGACCTCCAGTGAGTCATTTCTCTTCTCTGAGCCTCAGTTTCCTCCTCTGTAAAATGCAATGAGTCTTTATAAGAAGAGGAGAGGACACAGAGAAGAGGTCATGTGAAGACAGAGGCAGAGATTGGAGTGATGCTGCCACAAGCCAAGAAATGCCAGGAGCCATCAGAAGCTAGAAGAGGCAAGGAAGGATTCTTCCCTAGTCTTCAGAGGACTTAGGGCCCTGCCACACTTTGATTTCAGACTTCTGGCCTCCAGAACCGTGAGATGATAAATCTCTGTTGTTTTAGGTCACCCAATTTGTGGTAGATTGTTGCAGCAGCCCTAGGAGGCTAATATACCATCTGAAATGATTTTATTTATTTATGTGTTTATTCTCCATCCTTCCCTCCAAGGGATCAGCTCCATGAGACCATGTACTGTCTGTTTTTTCACTGCTGTGTCCCTAGTGTTTGGAAAAGTATCTGTTGCGTAGTACACGCTCATGAAATATTTGGTCAAATCAAAGAATGGGTGATTGAATGAACACTTCAACCGGCACTTTTGAAGCACCTTTTCTCAGACTGTCCCCAACCTGCTGTTCTAGCCAGACCCTTCTCAGGCCCTTCCACCGCACTTCCCAGACCCTTTGCTTTTGACAAATTGGTAACAGACCATGACCTCATCCTCTTCTCATGCTCAGAGACACACATGCACACACACTATTCCTACATGGGCAGCACAGCCCAGCGGTGACAAGCTTGGAGGTATGGGGACCCCAGACCTGGTTTAAATTCTGGCCCTGGCTTGCCCTATGGCATCAATCTGGTCCCTTACCTCTCAGTTTTCTGCTCTGGAAAATGGGAATAGGCTCCCCATCCTTTCAGTGCCTGGAACACAGTAGGTTCTCAATGAATAGTAGCTGTAGTCAACTCTCCTTGGACATCCTGTCTCCCCCACAAGGCTGGCCTGAGTCCCTTCCTCCTGCAGGAAGCCCTCCCAGACCACCCCTGCCCTGGCCCCAGCTCTCCCCAGCTCAGACTCTCTGAATGGCTCCCTCGCTGCTCCGCACAGTCTGCCTGGGATCATTAATTCTCTTTTTGTGCATACGTGGCCCGTCTCCCTGGCTGCCTCAGCCGTTGGCCATGTTTTAATGAGGATTTCTCTTTGTGAATAAAGAAGCAGGCCTTTGATCTCTCTTCTGGAATCGGCTGTCTTTGATAATCTGCACTGAGTAACTGCTGAGAGCCAGGCCAGAATTCAAGTCTGGGCACAGCTGCCTCTTGCTGTCAGACCCCTGGCAGGTGGCCTCCCTTCTCCCAGCCTCAGTTTCCCTATAAGTATAAAGGGCCCATGCAGAGCAGACATTTTGTTGTATGTAAATTAGCCAATCCATGAATTCAGCAACATGTCACCCTAGCCCCAGTTTCTTTTGTAACATCTCTTTCTTAAATTTCAACTACAAATCAGTAATTATCCCCACCTCACTGATGAAGAAAAATAAGGCCAAGAGAGGTAACTTGTCCAACACCCTCAGCCAGTTATGGACAGAGGCGGGATTTGAACCCAGGTTGCCTGACTCCTGGTGACCTCAAGGCCAAAGTTAACTAAGAATGCCGTGGTCCTTTGGTGACACCTTGGAATGAATCAGAATCAAGACCCACAGGCCCACTCTGCTCTGGGAGGGGGCAGTCTGAGAGCTCTGGGCAGGCGGTCAGGCCAGGGGGTTGAGATGGGGGTCCCTGGGGGACACAAGGCATGGGAGGTTTGCAGGGGGAGGGGTAGAAGAGACAAGATTTGGAGGAAGGACCCTTTTCAAAGGTGAATAAATTTAGTTCTTACATAGCTCCTCAAATCACTCCGTGACTCTGGTTCTTGGGGACGGGAACGTTTGTGGGACCACGCCTATCATGTGTCTTGGCCATGTGCACAGAGGGAGACAGAGGCCCTGTCCAGAACTGGCCCGGGACGATGACCTTGCACTGACCATCACCCCCTGCTCCAGAGGGGGACACCATCAGTGGGGGAAGCTCCCAGGAGAGCCCCTGGTACACAGAGAGGAATGCACAGCCAGGTTCCCTGGGGAAAGTGTGTCAAGGGCCGGGGTGGGGGCAGGGAGAGCAACAGAGAGAGACAGAGAGAGACAGTGTGAGCGAGCGAAAAAGAGAGAAACAGAGAGCAAGCAGGGAAAAGATAGGAAGGAGGGAGTGGGGTGTGGGAGGAGAGAGAGAGGAAAGAACCATGGGTTCACTTGCATCTTCTGAGCAGAGTCTATCTCCAGATCCGGGGAAGTGAGAGGGGCGGATGGCTCACTCAGGCCACCCTGTTCTCTGTATGGCTCCGTGTTGGGCAGGGCCTGGAGGGAGGCTGGTGGGATCCAGGGACAGATCCCCTCAAGGGAGGGGAGAGGGTGGCTGGAGACAGGGCTGTGCTCATTAGCTGGGTGATCTTTAGAAAGTTCACAGCCTCCTTCCTGAGCCTCAGTTTAGGAATCTGTAAAATGGTCAGAGTTGGGCCCTGTGTGTGTGTGTGTGTGTGTGTGTGTGTGTGTGTGTGTGTGTGTGTGTGTGTGTGTGTGCCGAGACAGCATCTGGGCTCTGACATCCTGAATTCCACTACTCCCGGGCTCTGGGCCTCATGTGGCGGGGTGGGGGCCGGGGACAGCTTGTCCACAGTCCCCTCCCTGGAAGGGGTTCAGCCTGGGCTCCAGCTGCTGCCTCCCTCCCCCACCTCACTCCGGCTCCTTCCTCACTCTGCCAGACAAACCCCAACCATGGAAAAAATGAGTGTTTGGGGCCATCCATTAATGGGCGGAAACTCACTGTTTCCTTCTCTTCCGGTTCTGGGATCCATCCTGCTCTGGGCCATTTAATACCATTATTGGCCACCTACTGTGTGCCAGGCCTGAGTTAAAGTCTTAACTGATGATCTTATCAGACCCTCAGAATTACCCTCTTCACAGATGCCCATTTACAGATGAGGAAAGCAAGGCTCCGAAGGGTGATGTGACCAGCCCAAGGTTGTAAGCCAGAAGATGGGAGAGCTGGGCCTGGGACCTGGGTCCAGCTGAGTCTAAAGACTCAATCTTCTCCAGCACCACCCCAACTCTGGACTACAGGACGAGCAGTCAGAGAGGTGAATTCAGGTCTCCATTCTACTATTTCCCTTAAGTCAGTCACCTCTCCACTCTGAATCTCAGTTTCTTCATCAACAAAATGAGACAAATATTATCCGTCCACTCTTCAAAATTCTTGTGTAGAGTTCTACAACTGATAATGGTTAACATTTTGGAGCACTTAAGCGTGAACTAGGCACCATTCCAAGTGACTATAACGAATGATTTCATCAATTGAATTCTCACAACAACCCTATGAGATGGTTAATCTTATGCCCGTTTTACAGGTGAAGATCTTGAGGCTCATAGATGCTAACTTGTCCAAGGCTGCACAGAGTTATGAGGGTTGGGACCAGAATGCAGAGTAGAGCTAGGACTTTTACCTGGTCTGTGACCTTGGGCAAATCACCTTCTGCATCTGGGCCTCAGTTTCCCCATGTGTCCAAGGGTTGCAGGAAGAAATGGAGATGGTTGTAGATCCCTGGCATAGAGAGGCTCAGCAAACTTCAGACTCACCGGAGTGAATGAATTTAGATTCAGCTCAGAGCTGAGATCCCAACTCTGCCATGAAGCAGCTGGGTGACCTTGGGCAAGTGACCTAGGCTTGCTGAGCCCATTCATAAAATGGGGTGCGGCAAGGAAAAGATAAGGGGTGCATATAAAGGGGTGCACTGGGGGTCTGGCACTCGAGAGAGGACCTTGGATCCCAGCCCCTCCCCCGTCCCATCCCTTGCCCCAGCCAGGCGCAGCGGTGTGGGAAGGGAAGGCGCAGGGCAGGAGGGGATTAGCCCAGGGTCCCCCTCCCGGGGCGGCGCTTTTAAGTGTGTTCTCCCCCGGGCTCAGCCGTGCCCCCTCCCAGGCCCCAGGCCAGGCCTGTGTTTGCCGTGGGGATCGGGGCTGGCCGGGCTGGTCTTTCATTCCCGGGCAGCTTTTGCTTGCTTTCCGCTGTGGGGCCAGGCGCCAGCTCTGCCGGGCTCCCCAGGAGCAGATGGGCCTCAGTGGGAAAGCGCCCGGCTGGTCCTAAGAGGATTGGCGCCTTTCTTCCCACCCTTTGTGCTGCTACCCACGGCTGCCCGCGCCCAGCCCACAAAGGCCGCTTGTTTGGCCGCCTCTGGGGGTGCAGGGGTCACAGCTGACAGTGGCGCCCCTGGAGACGGCGGCACCCCGTGTGAGCCGGAGAGCCGGGAACACCCAGGCTCCAGGGAGGGCAGGAAGTCCTGGGCTACAGGCTACACCCCAGGGTTCACTGGAAGCAGGGGGGATGCCTCAGGAAGTCTGTTGGGGGACAGGCCCAGATTTTGTCTTATTCCCATCACCTAGCAAGCTGATGGCCAAGCAAGACTTGCTCCCAGGGCCCACAATGCCCAACAAAGCTCCCTGCCTTCTTGAAAATGTGGTCTCCCTTTCCTGCTTGCTTATTCCACATAGCTGTGTGGACCAGGAGGACCTGAGAAAAGGAAGGTTGAGGCCAGGAGAAACTGGAGGGACTTGGCAAACTGAAGCCTGGAGACCCAGGAAGAGCCCCGTTTGAGGCCAAGCTCCAAGTGAGAGGTGGTAGCTGGGCAGAGAAAAGAACAGGAATGATCCCACCTATGAATTTATTTAAAAAAATAATTGTTGATTGAGTGCCTGCTCTCTGGTGGGTGCTGAGCAAACAGAGAAATAAGCTGAGGTTCCACTCTGAGGGTCCTCAGTGTGCTAGGGGGACAGCTTTGTATGTAATAAGCTCTAGACCAGGGTTTCTTAGCTTCCGCACTACTGACATTTGGGGACATATAATTCCTTCATGTGGGGGCTATCCTGAGAGTGGTAGGATGTCTAACCATTTTCTTGGCTTCTCCCCACTAGATCTCAGTAGCACCCCTCCCCACTGCTGTGACAACCAAAAATGTCTCCAGACATTGCAAAAGTCCTCTAGGGGTGAAATCACTACGGTTGAGAACCATTGGTCTAGACTGTAATCCTGGTCATTTGTCTGTTCCTTCATTCAACACATGTTTCTTGAGCTCTGGGTGTGTGCCAGGCGCTGTTCTAGGGCCTTGGGGATACAGCCATAGAGTTATAGGTGTCGAGTTCATTCCCACTGGGATTGCCTGCTGGAGGACGGAGTAAAATATTTCATACAGGGATGAAATGGGGGCCAGGGTTACCCAAGGCTCTTGGAGGAGGTGACATTTAGCCAGGCCTGGAAGGATGAATAGAAGGTACTGGAACAGAGAAGGTGGGAAAGAGGACATTCCAGACTGAATAGGACAGAGTGGTCATCCTGCATTTGTTCCGCAGAGGTTCACAGAGGACCTGCTGCATGCAGGGCATCTTCTGGGGATACAGATAATCTACAACAGGGCCCGTCCGGCATGCAGAGGATTCAGGGCATCCAAAGAAGGGTCTCCATCTTGTCTGGAGGCTGCAGAGGCATCAGGAAGGGCTTCCCAGAGCAGAGACAGCAGCCAAATCTTGAGGCTGAGCAGGCTGGAGCTAGGCAGGCGGGGGTGGGGAGGTGGAGGGGGTGGGGGGAGGGCGGAGATGGGGGAAGAGGGAACAGCTCCTGCACAGGCCATAGCGCCTGAGAGAGCCTGAGGCTTTGGGGGAAGGGCAAGGAGGCTGCTAGGGTAGGAGCACAGCATTCTGACAACAGGGGGAGGGAGATGAGCCTGGAGAGAAAGGTCGGGGAGAAGGACTCAGTTAAAGAGCTGGACTTTATCCTGGAGGTGCCGGGGAGCCACGGAGGGCATTTGAGCAGGGCTGATTTATTTTAGAAAAATCACATGGCTGCAGTGAGATCGGCTGTTCGGGGAGCAGAACAAGAGGCAGGGGACAGTTGTAGAGGTTCAGGAGTGAGATCAAGGTGGCAGGAGTCTGGAGTGGAAGGGACAGACGCCACAGACACTTAGGAGGTAAAGCATTAGGATGCTGGCTTGAATGTGGGGCTGAGGGAGCTGGAGGCGGCATCAGGGCAGATTATGGTTGTCTAAGCAGTGCAGCCCTGAGACGAATCAGCAGATAAAAGACCAAGCAGAGAAAGATACGCCTGTGAATCTCAGGATGTAAATTATTTTTGAAACTTTGCTCTTATGCATCATCTTTAAATATGAATAACCAACATTTTTTTAGAGCTTAATGCTGTGCCAGGCACTGTTCTAAGCACTTCGTGTGCATTAACTCGTTAAGTCCTTGCAGTAGCCCTATGAGGGAGATAATTCTTATCATCTTCATTTTGTTGAGAAAGAACTGAGGTACAGAGAGAGTAAGTAACTTGCCTAAGGTTATACAGCAAGCAAGCGGCTGAGCCAGGATTTTAACTCAGGCAGTCTGGTTCTTCCAGAGACTGTGCTGCTATTATACTGCCAAAATGTAGAGTTTGTTTAAAGCCTGCTTAACTTCAGCTATTGGTAAAGCCCTGTAACCTTAATATAAAAGTAAAAAAAAAACAAGCAATGGGATTACATTTTATAGGTTGTGGTAGAGGACGTAAACTGGAAAATCACCTTCTGGAATCTCAGCGAAACCCTAAACCTTGGCAGTGACTGCCGCCCCCTGGTGGCAGTGTACCCCAAATGGAGGAGCTATGACAAAGGCCACAGCCAGTTCCTTTGGGTGTTGAATTTATGAAACCCCAGGCCTAGGTGACGAGAGCCTGCTAAAACAGGCATTACTATTATGAAAATGTGTCCTCTGTTAGACAGGAAGAAAGAGGCGAGGCCCACAAAGCCCAGGCTGCAGGGTGTGTCCCTGAGGATTGTGACTGTGGGTACTTGGGATGGGGATGCCAGACCTCAGCCGCACTCCTTCACCAGTTCCCTAGACGACCAGCATTAGGCATTTCTGAAACAGCTGGTGGGAGCTAGGGGTGGGGTGGGGTGATACTCTGCAAACACGGGCTGTACCCATGACCCCGACCTTCTAATCCCAGGGCTTAACTGACCTCATTAACTCCACGGGGCTCCAGAGAGACCCCCCAAATCATTCTCTGTCAAACCACATTCATAAAAATCCTGGTCCTGAGGCCTGTGCAGGAAAACCTTCTGCCTGAAGACTGGGGACTGGAGGTGGTGACCCTTGGATGTGAACCCTCTGCAGGCTGGTGACAGGGCAGAGCTGGCCCCACCCCCCTGCCTGCCGAAGGGCAGCGAGGGAGAAAACTGGGTGAAAGCAGAGCATACTGGGTAGCCTGGCCAGGAGCTGAGCGGTCCAGTCTCCCCCCACCCCCGGAGTTGCCATGACAACTGAATGGGGGAGGGAGGAGGAGAGGAGAGACCACTTGCCCCTCAGACAATGGGAACCTATTCCAGGTCACACTTGGCCTTGTCCTGAGAGCATTGGGGTGGTCAGAAGTTCTGGGTTCTTCATACCCTGCAGTATTGGGATTTGGGGGAGCAGTTCTTAGCTCAGGCCAGGCTTGGGAACCCAGAATGGGGGTCACAGACAGGATCCCTTCTCCTGGAAAATCCCAACCCTACCAGAGCCTCCTTCCTGGGCTCTCTGACACTCCATCGTAGGCTAATTCCAGATGAAGTTCGGTTCATATTCTGAGTGCTGCGCCCCTCCACTGAAGAACTTGACCTTGTAGTGGGAGGTGAGCGGCGGGCGCAGGGAGGAGGCGGCAGTCGCTTTGGGGACAGGCCAAATATTTTATGAGTAATTTAATATCTGGAGTGCGAACCACTGAACAGAGAACCCGTCAGCTGCCCGGAGCAAGGAGTGGGTCTGGTCCTCATAATGCAGGGGAGAAGATGGGAGACTGACAGGGACGACCAGGGGCCTCCTGGAAGTTAACCCATTAAGGGCCCTGGGAGGGAGCTACGAGGGCACAGGGCGGGCTTCCACTCTGGGTGTGCCTGCTATGCACCAGATACCGTGCTGCCGTGCACTTGCCAGGGGTTTGAACACTTGAACTTGGATGGGAAAGTGTGCCCTGTGGAAGAGGCACTGGCTTTGAGACCCACAGACCTGAGCTTGGCTCCTGCTAAGTATGTGACACTGGACTAGTGACACCACTTGTCTGTGCCTTAGTTTCCTTATCCATAAAATGGGAATGATGACCAATGGTACCTACATCACAGGTAAGAACTTATTGTCTAGTGACAATAAATACAAAGAATTCAGTGTGGTGCCTGGGACACAGCAGGTGCTCAATAAAGAGACCTGTGTCCACAACTCTGATGACGCTCACAACAGCTCTCTGAAGCTCCCAAACTTCCTTCGTGGGGTTGTCCCTGCCACCTAGCCACACCCTGGCCCCCTCCTCTCTGGCCCCAGAGTGGGGCCTGAAGGGCTTTTGTCACATTACACACAGCCATGGCTGTGTCTCCTCCTGACACCTGCTTTAGAACCCCCTCAGGGTTTCTGGGGAGGAGTCCTGTCCGGCTTGGTGACAGGCCCTGGACACAGATCTGGGTCAGATTCCCAGTTCAGCCACATTCTGGGGAGCACTTCATCTCTCTAGGCCTTCATTTCCTCATCTGCAAAATATGATGAATGAAATACCTTCCTCGTAAAGAGGCTGTCACAATTAATGAAGATCATGCTGTACAGAAGCTAGCAGAGAGCCTGGTACACAGTAGGTGCACATTAAATGATTTATCATCATCATTACTTCAGGAGTGCAGCTCAGGGGACACACTCTCTTAGTCCATGTCCCAGCTCTGCCTTAGCCAAGTTATGTAACCTCCCTGCACCTCAGTTTCCATATCTGCAAAATGGGCGTAATAATAATACCTGCCTCATGGGAATTAAATGAGTTAAGATATAGGAAGCGTTTAGAACAGAGCTTGGAACAAAGGAGGAGCACAGTCAATGCCAGCTGCTAGTACTCTCTTCTTCTGACGTTAAGAAGCAATTGGTGAGAAGGAAGCTCAACTCCCCTCCCCTGTCCTCATTCCACCATTCCTAGGTCTGGGACACAGGTCTCCCAGTGCCACCTTTATCTGGGGCTTGGGGCTGCAGCCTGGTGAGCTCACTCCCTGCTCTGGGTTTATCTTTCAGCCTGGCTGTGGGACTCTGAGAGAGTCCAGGGGTTTCTCCCCACATGCAGCTCTGCCCTTTGGTTAATCATTAAACTGCCCTTTCCCCTCAGCCCAGTCCCAACCATTGTTTCCTTTCCTGAAAGAAATTCAATGTCCCTGAGTTGAGGTGGCCCAGAGATCACCTGGTCCAGCCTCCTCATGTTACAGATGGGAAACTGAGGCTCAAGAGGGAAAGCCACACACCAAGTGGATGTTCAGGCCGGAACTTGAACCCAGGTCTCTGGCTCCCAGTCCAGTGCCCTTTCTCTGCATCAAGTTGTCTCTGAGAACCTGGCCATAACTTGTGCCCAATGCTACTGATGGGCACATGGAGGCCCAGAGATATGAGGGGACTGGCCTGAAGTCCCACAGCCCATGGCCTGGGTGAGGTAGGGGGCCAGGATTGAAATCCAGGCCTAGGGAGCATCAGAATCTCAGTAGCTCTATGCCCTGTCCACCAGGGCCAGCAAGGACATGGGCAGGCCAGGCTTCAGCCTCATCACAGTGCGCCAGAAGGAAGAGCCTGGACAGACCAGGGATCATCCCCCCATTTTATAGTCCCAGAGAGTAGAGTCACTTACCTGAGGTCACAGTGAGTCAATGACTCTGGAACCAGTGCACCTGCATCTTACTCTGCTCCCATTATCTATTTTTAATGTCCTTTCGCTAAGGATCTCAAGGTCCCTACCAGCTTGGATCCAGCTAAAGGGACATTCTCTGAGCATCTCTGCAGACAAAGTGTGCAGCTCTATTCCCCAGTGTCCACGTCTCTACTTTCCTGGTTGCCATGAACACCTGCTCTGTGCAAGGCACTATCCTGGGTACCTTACAAATGTTATCCTTTTCTTCTTAACAGTCCGTGGCACATAGATTATTGTTCTTATTTTATAGATGAGGAAGAAGGCTCAAAGGGCATAGGTGACTCCAGGTCACAACAATTGTGGTTGGGCCTGGTTGGGGGCAGACTGTCCCGCTCGCCACCCCTCGCAGGCCCCGTACAGGTTTCCAGCACTGAGAAACAGGAGGAATGAAGACATGTTTTTCAGGTCTCCTTCCCTGGAAACCAGCTGGGGCGGGTCCCCGCAAGGCTGACATTTATGTCCTGTCTTTAATCACATTAGCTGACATGTTCTAAACAAGGTCTGCAGATGACTTTTTAACAAGGGCCCAGCTGTCTCTCCCAAGGAAACCTGTGCCTGTGGGGAGAGCTGCCCCGAGGGGTGCGAACTCAGGAGCCGGAGTCTGCAGACAGCCCGCACTGCAGTGCTGCCCACATGCCTGCTGCAAACCCAGGCTGGGGGGAGAAAGGGAAGTTTGTCCCAAGGTGGGCACCAGACTTTTCTGCGTGCAAAGCTTGTTCGCCTCTTGCAGCTTCTCCGAACCCTACAACAAGCAATAGTCTCATTTTTCAGATGAAGATGCCAACGTTTGTTGAGGACCTACTGTGTGTCAGGTGTGGAATGTGGTTCTTTATAAAAACCACTCTTGATTGTGTGCCTACTACAGACCAGTCAGGTGCTTTACACGCACTAGCTCACTTAGCGTTCATGCCAATATTAGCCAATACAGCTCCATCTTACAGCCGAGGAAACAAAAGCTCAGGGTTGAGCTGACTTCCTTTCCCAAGGTCACCCAGCTAGAATGTGGCAAAGCTGGATTTGAACCAGGTGGGGCTCTTGTGAGAAGCCAATGAGGGAATGTGCACAAAGCATCGGGCAAGGTGCCTGATGCCCAGTAGGTGCTCCGTGGACTGTACTTTGTTTCTTCTGCCCTCTTTCTGCCGACGGCTTGTTTACATTCTCCCTGCTCCCCTGGATGCTGTAAGAGTTTATAGGGACAAATACTTGACAAGAGGCACAGATGAGAAGAATCTGCAAAAGACAACGTGAAAATGAGGTAGGGGAGGCAGGAAGATCTGGAACAGAAGTGAGGAAGGAGGCTTCCAAGAAAATATGTTCCATCAGATATGCCCACTCGCTGCTGGTGCGTCACTTTGGAGATGCTAGGGGCTCAGTTCTCTTTGCATTATTGGGGAATAAGCCCCAGTCTCCTTGCCTGCGAATGGGGGCGACAATGCCCACATCAGGGAGGGGGCAGGGGGGATTGTCATGAGGATTAAATGGGTTAATGTCTGTATGACATTCATGATCTCAGTTGAGTTTCTTCTGCTTGCCTGTCTTTGTTTCCCCTGGAAATGTCAAGTCTTCCCAAGGAAATTGTCCCAAGGGCCTACAAAACATTATTGCATTCCCTCTCATTCTGGGCAGGACACGATTTTGGCATTCCTTCCATCTTGCCTTTCTTCCTTCCATTCAACAACTATTTATTGAGCCTATATTATGTATATCTGTCTCCAGACCCTGTACTCTCTGGAGTAAGAAATATTCATCAATCAATTAGTTAACTAACACACATGTGCTTTCACTCATTCATTTGATAAACATGAATCTTCTGGGCTCTCTGAGCTGTGACATGTCTGTTTCTGGCCTCTTTTGTTTGCTTCTGGGTCCTGGCTATGGTCTGAATAGGTGAGGATGCTGGAAAATTGAGGTATGTTGGGGGACTTGGCCACTGTGTCCTCCCTGGTCAGTGACCCGGTAATAACTCTTCTCCCTTTTCCTATGGGTGTCACAAGCCCTCCTAAGGTTCCTAATCCGTAGGCTTGGGGCGGGCCGGAGAATCTCTGTCACAGGTGGGTCTAATGCAGCTGATCTAGTTCAAGCCCCTCCTTCTGTGGGGAAGTCTGACGCTCAGAGAGGGGTAGCAACTTGTCTGAGGTCACACACGAAGTCAGATTCTGAGGCCAGCCTGGAACTGGGAGCTCTTGGCTTCCCATCCAGGGCACTTCCTGCTCTGCCAGGTCCCCTCACTGTGGGTGTCCCTCCCTGGGTGGGCCCTGCTGGGTTTCTCGAACAAACACCCTTTTCTCTTACATCTGGCCAACAGGGTTGTCTATGAGAATGCCTCCTGGCTACGTGCAAAAATAAACGCAGCTCGCAGCCTGCTCTGAAAGGAGGGTGTGTGTTTGTGTGTGTGTTGGGTAGTGGGGGGAAAGGCAGGGCACCTGGTGCCCGTTGTCAGCAGGAGACCAGAAAGGCAAGGACGTGGAGGAGAAACAGGAGCCAGACCCGCAGTGCTCGGAGCAAGGGGTGCTCAGCATTGGGGAGATGGACCCTCTGCTCTTCATCCTTTCCTGTGTCTGCCTGCGTACTTGCTCACCATCCCCATCAGAACATAATCACATGACCACAATGGCAACAATAACAGTAAGAGGTCCATCACTGAGTGCTTGCCAGATACCACCAGCTCCCGTGATAACCGCTGCCCGTGGTTGAGAGAAATCCAGTTCACGGCAGATCAACAGACTGAACCAGGGCCCCTAACCCTGCCACTTAAAGTGTGGCCCCTGGTCCAGCAGCATCAACTTCCCCGGGGAGCTTGTTAGAAAAGCAAATTCTCAGGCCCCACCCCAGGCCTGCTGCATTAGAAAATGCATTTTACCAAGACCCTGGGTGGGTTTTGTGCACATTAGAGTTTGAGGAGCCCTGCACCATCACAGCACCCCAGTTCCAATGACAGCCCACCATTGATAACTATAACTAATACTTGTGGAGATCTTTCTGCATGCCAGGGGCTCTGCCCATAGAATCCCATTTAACCCTCATCAGATTTCTGGCATGTATGTGATTATCACCCTCATATCACAGATGAGGGAACTGTAACTCAAAGAGGTTAAGTAATTAGCCTGAGAACACACAGCCTATAAGTGGCAGAGGTGGGAATTGAATACAGCCTCTCTGTCCTTCCGGTTCCTGAGCCCGCAGGCTTTCCTCCCTCACTGCGTTTCTCATTTTGTGTAGGTCCCAACAGACAAGAAATTTGTTTTCCCTTCTTTCCTCAACCCCGTGTAGCCCACTGACTCCTGTGAGCAGAGGCTGGGCTACTACTGGTCACCGCTTTCATGTCTAGCAGCTTAGCCTTCTCACTGGGAGCAAAGGTCCACCTGTGCTAGAATCACCAGGGGTGTTTGAGAAAAGTGCAGATTCCTGGGGCTTCCAGGCCCTACGGAATCAGAACCTCTGGGACGGGGCCTAGACACCAACAAGTTTCCAGGGGATTTCGTTGCCCACCAGAATTGGAGACCCAGTGCCTCTGGTCACTCAGGGTAGGAATTGCAATGCCTAATTTACAGTCAAAGACAATGAGGCCCAGAGAGTTTTTCTGTCAATGTCCCAAGGTTGGAGCCTGGCAGACTAGCCTAATGGAAGGTGAACTGGCTTGGGAATCAGGCAGTTCTGGGTTCAAGTTCCTGCTCTTCCCTTTCCAAGCCTGGAGCCATACCTGGGTCTAGAGCAGAATGGCAAATCCAACCCACAGACTGTGTGCAGCTTGCTAGCTAAGAATGGTTTTTACATTTCTAAATGGTTGGAAAAAAATCAAAAGAACAATATTTTGTGACTTGAAAATTATGTAAAATTCGAATTCCAGTGTGCTTAAAGATTGATTGGAACAGAGCCATGCTCATTTATTTATATATTGTCTGTGGCTGTTTTCATGCTCTTTCCAGCCTGTATGGCCACCAAATCTAAAATAATTCCTATCGGGCTCTTTACAGAAAAAGTTTGGCAGCCCCTGGTGTATAGCAGTGATTCTCAAACTTTAGCTGCATCAAAATCACCTGGAGGGGGCTTCCCTGGTGGCGCAGTGGTTGAGAATCTGCCTGCTAATGCAGGGGACACGGGTTCGAGCCCTGGTCTGGGAAGATCCCACATGCCACGGAGCAGCTGGGCCCGTGAGCCACAATTGCTGAGCCTGCGCGTCTGGAGCCTGTGCCCCGCAACGGGAGGGGCCGCGATAGAGAAAGGCCCGCGCACCGCGATGAAGAGCGGTCCCCGCACCGCGATGAAGAGTGGCCCCCGCTTGCCGCAACTGGAGAAAGCCCTCGCACGAACCGAAGACCCAATACAGACAAAAATAAATAAATTAATTAATTAAAAAGAAAATCCTTAAAAAAAAAAATCACCTGGAGGGCTTGTGTTAAAACACAGAATGTGGGGGCCCATCACCAGGTTTTCTGATTCGCCCAATCTGGGGTGGGGACAGAGAACCTGTATTTCTAACACGCTCCCAGGTGATGCTGATGTTGGAACCACACTTTGAAGACCCTGGTTCAGAGGAACTTGAAGCTGATGCTCAGCCCCACCCCAGAAGCTTGTAGCCCACCCAGGGAGTGGGATGGGCTTGGGGAGAAGGGAGGGAGGAGGCAGGAGCTCCAGGTCCCATCTCAGCTGCCCGTCTACCAGCTCCTCTTCCAGGCTGTCCTTCTCCTGGTGTCTGCTCCCCCCTGGTGGCAGCAAGCCTGGAGCTGGCCTGGTGTGTTCAGCCTTGACAGCCAATCCTTTCACATTTCAAAGCCTTCAAAGTTTACACGTCCTTTCCCCTAGGGAATCCGCTTTGAGGAATTTAATCCAAGAGAAGAATCACCGATACATACCAGCGTGCACACTGCATCGTTTGTTTGTAAGCGGGTAACATAGAAGACCAGGGCAGTCACTTGACGTGGTCGCACAGCTGGTAAAAAGTTCAGGCAGGATTTGATCTTAAGGCTGTCTGACTCAAGAGGCAGTGCCCTCACCTGCCACACCACACTTCCCCTCAGGGGCCTCCTGTCTGCCGTGGGGAGCAGTGACTCCGAAGCCAAACTGCCTTGCGTTGAATGCTCATTGTATTACTTACTAGTTGTGTAACATCAGGCAAGCCACTTAACTGCTCTGTGCCTCGGTGTTTCCCTCTGTGAAAGGGGGACATGATTGTAAAGGTCACCAAGCATCGGGTACTCTGTGAGCTGTTATTATTATTACTTATTAAGCCCCCACCTTCCTTCTTTGCTTTCACTCTCCTTTCCTCTTCTTCTGTTTTTTGGTTTTTTGTTTGTTTGTTTGTTTTTTGGCTGCATGGCATGTGGGATCTTAGTTCCCTGACCAGGGATTGAACCGGTACCCCCCAGCCTTGGAAGCGTGGAGTCTCAACAACTGGACCGCCAGAAAAGTCCCTCCTTTTCTCTTCTTAATTGGCTCAAAGCTTGTGGGTCACTGGGAGGGGCACGCCCATCTGGATGGACTAGGGTGGAGGTGGAGAATCAAGGATAGGGCACTGTAGCCAGGAGGTGGCAGACACCGTGGAGCCGCCCACGCTGCTGCTCTGGGAACTGCCCAGCCAACCCTGCAGTCTGGGCAGAAGGGCACAGAGTTTAACACATGGATCCCTGGGTTACATAGGCCTGGATCTAAATTCTATTTTTTTTTAAAAGATTTATTTATTTATTATTTATTTATTTATTTTTGGCTGCATCGGGTCTTAGTTGCAGCATGCGGGATCTTCGTTGAGGCAGGCGGGATCTTTCCTTGCAGTGCGTGGGCTCATCGTTGCGGCGCACGGGCTTCTCTCTAGTTGTGGCGTGCGGGTTTTCTCTCTCTAGTTGTGGCGCACTGGCTCCAGGGCGTGTGGGCAGGCTCTGTAGTTGGAGCATGTGGGCTCCAGAGCACGTGGGCCCTGTAGTTTAGCCGCACGCAGTCTCTCTAGTTGAGGTGCGCGAGCTCAGTAGTGTGGCGTGCGGGCTTATTTTTCCCGCGGCATGTGGGATCTTAGTTCCCTGACCAGGGATTGAACCCATGTCCCCTGCATTGGAAGGCGGATTCTTTACCACTGGACCACTAGGGAAGTCCCTGGATCCAAATTCTGAATCATCTGTGTGACATGGGCAAGTAACATCCCCTCCTTGAGCCTCAACATTCTTATCTATAGAATGGGAGCAATAAAATTAGAGCAGTGGTTCCTAAAGTGTGGTCCCTCAGGCAGCAGCACCAGCAGCATGTGGGGACTCTTAGGAAATGCAAATATTTTTTTTTTTGGCCACACCTTGTGGCTTGTGGGATCTTAGTTCCCCGACCAGGAATCGAACCTGCGCCCTCGGCAGTGAAAGCACAGAGTCCTAACCACTGGACCACCAGGGAATTCCCAGGAAATGCAAATTCTAACAAGCCCTCGTGGTGATTGTGATGCCTGCTGAAGTTTGACAACCACAGGATTAGAAGATTTGCTCCTTAGGCTTGTTGTGGCCAGTACAGGAGAGAATACTCACTGGGCGTTTAGGTCAATAATCATGAGCTGCTATTATTATAGGCCTGCTCCTTCTTGGCCTCAGCTGATGGGGCCAGGAGTATTCTTGCTCCAAGTGGGGCCAATCAGATCCGCTCTCCTGGGAACTGGGAATTGGAGACATTAGTCTCTATGTTACTTCCTTGAGGGGTAGGGGATGACTTGGTGGTCAAGGCTGTTGTTGGGGCATCCATTTTTCTCCACTTGCCCTTAACAGTTAAGAGGGCCAATCTGCAGAGAGAGGCTTAGAGCCGAGAGGTCCCAGTGGGAAACACAGCAGCCCCAGTCTGGCACCCGTGTCCCCTGAGACTGGGCTGTCCCACCTGCTCCTGGGTCCTGTAGGTCCTGTGGCCTCTCCTGATAAGTCCTTCCTTTTCTGGTAAATTATTTCTAGGAGGTTTCTTAGAAGTCTGGAAACTAAAAGGACTCTGGCATGTTGAGGGTTATGAGTCAGAGTCAAGGTGGGTGCATAAAGGTCAAGGGTCACAGGCCTGAGAAGACCACTTCCCTTCCTTCCCCTACCCAACTGCTAGCCCAGCCAGGAGATCTGAGTTTCAACCCCATCCCCGCTGAGAAGGGGCAAAGCGGAAAAGGCAGGTCCGGACAGTGATGGAATAGGCAAAATCCCGAGACCCACCTATGGTCACCTCTAGGCTCCCCCCATCATTCTTGGTCCTGGTTCCTGTGATGAAACCTCAACCGTCTCTCCACAGAGCTGACAACCCTCCTCACAGGGTGGGAAAGAGAAATAACAAAGGTAAAGTGTTTAGATATGTTAATGTTTGTGTAAAGCAAGGTATGTTTGATTGCAGTGGGCATGGCTGAACACGCAGTGAGAGCCCTGGATTTCTGGCAGATTTGGAAGCTGGGAGGGGAGGCACCAAAGGGGCACTGTTCAGAGTGTTGTCAGGGTAGGCATCTGACAGAGGAAAGGCGGCAGGGTCAGGGTCTACGGGTCAGGAGTCAGAGGAGGGCAGGTCCTGCAGGAAAGCCAGCCGGCTTGAGGCAGCACTAGAGACAAGCTCTGATGTCTTGGCCATGGCTGGCTTTGCCTGGGTCCTTGCAAGCGACTTGGGGTGCCCTGCACGTGCTCACCACCAGCAAGCAGATCTGCCCTTGGGGTGAAGTGTAGCCCTGTACAGACAGAGCCAACGGTAGAGGCTCGGGAACGTGGACTCCTGAGGTCGGATGGGTTCAGGTGAGAGGCTGGGGGACTGCAGAGGGAATTCCAACAGGAGAGGGTGGCAAGGAGTGGTATGTCTATAGATTTAGCAAGAGCTTTGAGACAAACAGAAGCAGGCTCCAATCCTGGCTGTATACTTGCATCTGTGTGACCCTGGGCAAATCCCTTGCCCTCTCTGAGCCTCAGATTCTTATTTTTTAAATGAGGATAATAGTATGTGCCTCCCAGGGTTTGTGGTGGGGATTGAATGAGCTAATGCACACATAACACTAAGTACACAGTAACTCAGTCGTGGTGTGGTTGTTATTATTATAATAATTCTTACTAGACACAAAGACCAGGCAGACAGTTTGTACTGAAAGGGTTGAGTAGCAGAAAGAAGACCCAGTCCCTGGTGAAAAGGCGCAATCCAGGTCCCCTCTGAAGAGTCTGAGGTTGGGGGCAGGCCTGAAGCCCAGGAGATAGGGCAGAAGCTGCACCCAATGAACGGAATCCTGAGAAACAGGCTAGCCAAGCAGGAGGCTGGACTGGTGCCATAGCCCTATGTGATAGGCTGAAGTGCTTTAAATCCCTTCTACCTCTGGTCAGGATTGGTTGAGAGTCTTGGTGGGTGGGACTAGTAGGAGGGGCTGCAGAGAGCAGGTGCAGGGCTGGGAAGGGTTCAGAGATGAGCAGGGTAAGGGGCTCACAGCTTAGCTGGGGAGACGGGGTGAGCATGAGTGAAACGCTAGATGCAGGCAGTGTGCTCAGACTTGAACAATTGAGAAATGGGGTTAGAGGAGGTTGGAGGGGTAAGAGCTATGAGGGCTGGCATGGTCTGCTTTTAGGGAGAGGGTGTGGCTTGAATGAGGTTTTAAAGGATGGTTAGATAGGTAGAGGTGAAGGGGAACAGTGAGAGTAAGGGCATCGAGGCAGGAAAGCATGTGTCTCGCCTAGAAGACAGAAAGGGCCCAGCTGGTCTGGAGTGGAGATATTCTTTGTCCAGGAGAGGAAGGATTGAGACTGGAAGGTCAATCCATAGAGAGCCTTGAATGCCAGGCTCGTGGGCAGGGACTGTGTCCATTTGGCGGTGGGGAGCCACTGAAGGTTACTGAGCAGGGGAGTGATGTGTGTTCTGACTGGATGGCTGAGCTTGAGCCAGGCTGGGAAGACATTGGGAGGGAGAGCATGCGGTGAGAATCAGAAGGGGAACGGTCTTGATTCCAAGGTCACTTAAGACTGAAGAAGGGCTCCTTGATCCCTTGGGTGGAGGTTTGTGACGTTACACAGAGAATACCCCTTTAGGGGCCTAGATGCCTTGCCTTGAAAGAGGTCTCAGTTATCAGTGGGCAGACCTGCCCTCCCAGCTCTTCTGTGGGATCAAGGGCAACCCCTTCATCCCTCTGATCCTCAGTTTTCTCTTCTGTGAATTGGGCACGATTTAACCTATCTCCAAGGATGAGTGCAAGGATTAATGAGAGAAGGGGGAAAGGGTCTAGCCCAGTGTTTGGAGCTTATAGGTGCTCAACAGATGGTGTTCCCTCCCCATCTCCCATTGTGTGTCTGGCACAGAACTGGACACAAAGTCTGGCCCTCCAGTCACCACCAATTAGATAGAGCTTCTGCTTTCAGAGCTCATTCATTCATTCATTGTTCAGTCATTCAAGCAGCATTCAAGCAACATTTCTGAGCACCTACCACGTGCCAGTCGCTGGGACACAGATTTGAATTAGACCACTGTCCCTTGGCCTTGAAAAGTTTATTTACTCATTCATTCAGCAACATCCATGGAGCCCTAGTGTGTGTTTTGGCCAGGTGGGGGCTGGTGTTGGGGGTAAAGAGAGCGTGGCTGGCAGGGGAGGGGGTGAATTGGACCCACAGGTCACACCTCTGCATCTGGGAAGAGCAGGAACCCGGTGAAAATGCTGTTGGCCCCATCGATGCCTACCAGGGCATTCTTGTCGGTGGCCTGCAGGAAGACGGTCTCCCCCAGCTCCAGCTTGAGCACGACGCTGCCCGTGGTCACCTGGAAGGTGTTGTAGACATAGTCGCAGAAGGTGAGCACCTTCTGTGTCTGCTCCCGGCCCCGCATGAGGTTTACGCACAGGTTCCCTCGAGAGCTGGCGTGGTAGGTGAAGTAGTAGAGGCCGGGCACCCTGCACGTGAACTTGCCGTTTCGATACTCGTAGTTGTTGTTGGTGTTGGTGATCATGTGGTCGAAGCGGATGACCTGGTCCCGCCTCAGGGGGCTGTTGATGGTGCGTGTGGCCGAGAAGGCGATTTTCTGCGTGGCCTTGTAGTCTCCTGATTCACCCTTGGGGCCATGGACTCCGGGAGGCCCTGGGGCACCTTTGGGGCCAACGGGGCCCTTGGGGCCGACTTTTCCCGGAATCCCAGGAAACCCTGGGTCCCCCTTCTCTCCAAGCTCACCGTGGTCTCCAGCTAGCCCCGGCAGCCCTGGAAGGCAGAGACAAGAGATATGAGGGGGCCAGAGGTCGCTGAGAACCCGGAAAGAGCTGGGCTGGGAGGCAGGGAGCCTGGCTGCGTAACCTCAGACAGGTCCCTGCTTTTCTCTGGGCCTCAGCTCCCCATCTGTGAACAAGAGGACGGGATGTCGAGGAGGGCCTCCGAGTCTCCTTCCAGCCCAGCTTTCTGAGTCTGAGATGTGCTTGACAGTAATGGGGACCGATGCCCATGGGGTGGGGAGTGGTGTCTCCCTCAGGAAGGTGCTGGACCTGCCCTCCTCACCAGCTCATACAGGCTTAAGCCTGGAGCAGGGATCAGGAATTCTGGGCACACGTGCTATCCCTCTCCACCCCCTCCCTGATAGCACACATCCCTCATCAAT
Source organism: Balaenoptera acutorostrata (assembly GCF_949987535.1). Classification (NCBI taxonomy): domain Eukaryota; kingdom Metazoa; phylum Chordata; class Mammalia; order Artiodactyla; family Balaenopteridae; genus Balaenoptera; species Balaenoptera acutorostrata. The sequence goes on along the minus strand of NC_080064.1, from coordinate 17,820,048 downwards.
CACGCATTCTTTCTTGCTGAACCCGGAAGCGAGTATTAGAATCCTTCTCACTCCACCACTCCAAACAGCTACTCCTCCTTGGTTTGGCAGAACACAAGATAAAACCTTTTCCAGTAGAGTGGCAGAGTATAGTGGCTGTGAACATGGGCTCAGAGGACAGGCAGATGTGTTTCTCATGTCACATCTGCCATTATTAGTTGGGTCACCTTGACTGAGTCACATTCTCCAAGGCTCAGCTTCCTCATCTGTAAAATGGGGATGATGATATTTTGTGGGATCGTGAGCATGATGATATTTTGTGGGATTGTGGGATTGTGAGATTATGTGAGGACAGCGGAAGGCTATGGTTAAATGAACGCATGGACTACATCTTACAGGAGGGTTTTATGGCAGGAAGTCTCACTTGAACCCTGTGACAACTCTGAAAAAGAATCATTATCCACATTTTACAGGTGAGGAAATAGCAATTCAGAGAGGCGAAGCCACCTACCCTGGAGGTAACAACCCAGGACTGTGTGACTGCAGTGGATTTAGTGGTAAGAGAGCCATGGTTTGGCCTCAGCCTCAACATTTACTGGGTTCCCTTTGGCAAGTCAGTAGCCTTTTGGACATCAGTTTTCCCATCTGTAAAATGGGAATCAGAATTCCTTCCTTGCAAAGTTATTGTGGAGGGCTCAGCAAGCTGATGGATTTGCAAGTGTTTTGCAATCCCTAAGGTGGGCAACTGGGACTTGGGAGGTAAGAGATGGGACCTTGGTCAGTGACACTAGTCTGTTCCCCAAGTCCACAGTACCTTTCTCTCCCTTTATCCCTGGAGTCCCTGGTTTGCCGTCGGAGCCCGGTTTCCCGGGGATGCCCGGGATGCCAGGGATGGCCGGGGGCCCAGTGCAGCCACTCTGGGCCCGGGAGGCGTGGAGCAGACTCAGGAGCATCAGCGGCAGCAGCACTGGGGCGCCGCCCCGCGGGGTCTTCATCACGGCCCTGTCTCAGCTGCTTCCTGCGGGGGGTGGGGGGGGACAGGAAGATGCGGTAGGTGACGGCCATGGTTTGTTCATTCACTCCTTCACTTGTTCCTGTGTTCACTGAGTGCCTTATCCCCCGGACCCTCTTCTGGGCGCTGGAGATTCGCTGATGAACAAGGCAGATGTGGTCCCTGCCCTCATGGAGCTGACAGTCTGGGAGACGATAAACAGGTCAACATACAAGTCAATAGAACTAGTTATAGACCGTGGTGAGTGCCCTGGCCGAAATGAAAGGGTGCCTGGAGGGCTGGTTTTGTGAGGGAAGTCCTCCCACCAGGAAAGTCTACAGACTTACCACCAGGAAAGTCTATAGTCTATAGACTATAGACTTTCCCACCAGGAAAGTTTTTTTATACAAGGGAGGCATCTCTGAGAAGTGATGTTTAGGCCGAGACCTGAAGGTTCAGACAGAGCTGGGGCAAGAATATTCCAGGAGGAAAGGACAGGGAGGGCAAAGGGCCAGAGGCAGCACAGAGTCGGAAATGTGGAGGATCAGCAGGGAGGCCAGTGTAGCCAGAGGGGAGTCAGGGGTCGGAGGACCGGAGGTCAGGGTCTTGATAGCTGTGGTTTGGGATTTTATTCCAAGTGTTCTCAGTCATTAGAACTTCTGAGTTCGGGCTGCCTATGCTGCTTCCACAGCGGGCCACGTCACATCCTCAGAGCAGCCCTGCATGGAAGAACCAATTTTTCTACACCGAAGAGGAGACTGAGGTTCAGGGAGGTCAGGTCACTCGCTCAGGGTAACACAGGAAGGACCGCAGCCGGGACTCAAAGCCAGGCCTGTTTGGCGTGGAAGCCGGTGTCCCTGCCAGTGCACCAGGCCACCTCTTCTGGCAGAATATTCTCAGGTTCCCTCCAAAGGCTGTGGGCCCCGGTGAGAGGACGGTGCTTGCGCCTTCCTAATCCAGGGAACGAGGAAGAAGCCCTGGGCTGTCTTGAGCTGGTCAGCATGGCCAGTGCCCATGGCTTCGATTCTCAGGACAGAAGGGACCTTAAAATTCATCTAGTCCAACGCTTAGCTTCTTCTTTTTTTCTTTTTTAAATCGAGGTGACATTCACATAACATAAAAGTAACCATTTTAAAGTGAACATTTCAGTGGCATTTAGCACATTCACAATGTTGTACAACCGCCTCTTCTATCCAGTTCCAAAATATTTCCATCACTTCAATAACACCCAAATAATATTCTGTACTCACTAAGTAGTTACCCCCAAATCCCACTTCCCCCCTCAGTCCCTGACAACCGCCAATCTGCTTTTCGACTCTATGGATTTACCTATTCTGGATATTTCATATAATTGGAATTATATACACTGTGAACTTTTGTGTCTGGCTTACTTCATTTAGCATAATGTTTCTGAGGTTCATCTACATTGTAGCATGGATCAGTACTTCATTCCTTCTTATGGCTTAATAATATTCCATTGTATGGACATATTACAATTTGTTTATCCATTCATTATTGATGGGCATTTGGGAAGTTTCCACCTTTTGCCTACTGTGACTAGTGCTAATGTGAACATTCATGTACAAGGATTTGTTTGAAACTTGTTTTCAATTCTTGAGTATATACTCAGGAGTGGAATTACTGGGTCTTATGGTAATTCTGTGTTTAATTTCTTGAGGGACCCTCAGCCTACTGTTAAGTCTCCTCAATAACATCTCTGCCAAGGCCCCTTCCGTCCATGACTTGTACCATCTCAGTGATGGGAAGCTCATTACCTTCTGAGGCAGCCCATTCCACCTTTGCCCAGATCCAAATTCTCTCCATCTTTCCAGGCCCAGGTCAAAGCATTTTTCCTCCAGGAAGCCTTTCCCTCATTACCCCTCAGCCCACAAAGGCTGAGCAGTTTCCTGCTCTTAAAATAGGAGAGCAGAGGGGTCCCTGCTCATCTCCCAAGATAACCGTGGGGATCCAGGTGAGGCCATGGCTGGGGAAGAATGATAGGGTTTTGGGCTCTAGTTCAGACCCATAGCTGGGGTTTTCTGATCCTCACAGCACTCCAGGGAAGTGGGTTGTGATTATTTTCCCACCTTGCCGATGAGAAAACTGAGATGCAAACATTAGAAAACAACCCTCCCCAAATCACCCAGTGAGCTGGCTAATGGTGGGGCTGTGGCCAGACCCCTGCCCCCTCTGCCTCATGAGGCCTGTGCCAGCCCAGAAAAACCTGCTGATGTGGGGCTCATGTGCTCAGAAAGTCAGCCTCAGCCCCCTCGGCTCCTAATCAGTTCGTGGCTCAGACCAGGAGCTGAATTAGACCAGGGGCTGTACTGGGTACCAAGGAAAGGGGGGCTGCAAATGTGGGTGTGACCAGGGCCACGAGTGACCGGCTTAGGCTCTGTCACACTCCCAAGAGAGGGTGGCTCTGAGGATTATCCTGCTTATCTGGCTGGAGGTTTTACACAACGACAATTTGACACCCTTAATAATCAATGCGTTGGGCACTTAGCAGGTGCCAGGCTCTGTGCCAAACACTTCACAGGCCGCATTCTCTCATTTAATTTGGTCCTTACAGCAGCCCCCTGGGAAAGCATCCCTGCTTTCTCATTTCACAGACGAAGAAACTGGGCAGTGGAGAGGGCGGGAACCTCGATCAAGGTCACGCAGCCCAGGTGTGGCTGAGATTCAAACCCGCTCCCCATTCAAACCCATCCAAACCCCATGGGGGACAGCGCTGGCTGAGCTGATATCCTTTAGGGCTCACAGCAGCCCTGAAAGGTTCTGTTATCCCCAGAGAGCGTCCAGGCTGAGAGAGGTCATGTGACTTGGCCCAGATCACCAGCACCTGAGAGGCAGAAGCAGGGCTCAGCTCCAGTCTTGGTGACCCCAAAGCCTTTATCCTGGTGCCTCCCCATTACCTGGGGCCCCAGGTAGCAGCAGACTCCCAAGCTGACCCCCAGAGAGTTTGACTCCCGAGGTCTGAGATTGGGCCCAGGAATCCTCACTGTCAGACACTCCAGGTGGCTCTGAGGCAGGGGATGCAGAGCCTTTGGGAATCACCACCCTCTGCCATATTGGTCCTGCCCGCCAGTCCCCCCAGGCGCCGAGCCCCATCCTCACCTGGGAACCTGGCGTCCTCTGATGCCGCTGGGCTGGGCAACAGTGGGACGGGGAGCCGGGAGCCTCCTGTTCTCAGTCCAAAGCGGAAGTTCCATTCTCCAGCGAGAACAAGGGCCTTCCCCTGACAGTCCCCTCCCAGGGGCCCAGCAGGCCGGCCCTCCTCCCTGTCACCCCATTCTCACCCTGTTCTGCTGTCCTCAGGCAGTTTCAGGTCCCGTTTCTGCAATCTGGAGGGGTTTACTGTAAATAGGATGGGTGGGTGGCCAGTTTGGTTTTGCCAGCTCAGCAGCTTTCGGGGGAAACGGGCTGTTCCGGGAGAATGTCCACAACTGGGGGCTTGCCTGCCAAGGCCCCTGACCTCATGAATTTCTTCAGGAACAGGGGTGTTCCTCAATGAAATGGAAACATGGCTGGCCTGGTGCCCGAGGGCTGGATTTGGAGTCAGGAACCTTGATTCATATGCTGGCTCTGCCACTTACCAACTAAACATTCTCAGCCAAGGGAACCCAAGGGAGCCCCAATTTCCTCTGCCATATGGTGGGACCATAATTGCACTTGCTCTACAGATTGCACTGGGGGGCTCAGATGGGATAGCGGAGGAGAAAGAGGAGGGTAAACTGTAAAGTGCAGTGCACATGTTAATTGTTAATATCATACCATGTCCCAGGCCTCCTCTTTCTGGGCTCATCTCTTCTGCTTTCTTTCCCTTCTACACCCCGGCTCTTTCCCTGTTCTCAGAAAATAATCTAATAATGAAAAATGAATTTAAAATGTGGTCATTATTTACTTATACCCCTTCCTCTGCTTCTAGCAGACCTGTAGCTGATGCCTGTAATAGGCACAGGCAGGAGATTGTTGCTTGTAGATCCTGGAATCACAGCAAGTTCGGGCAGGAGAGGGGCTTGCAGGTCACCCAGCCTGGGCCGCTTATTTTATATATGGGGAAACCGAGGCCCAGAGGGGAGAGAGCATTGTTCAGCAAATATTTATCGTGAGCCTCTATGTACCCTGGCGATAGAGGCACAAGCAAATCAGCCCTGGGTCCTGCCCCATGGAGTGTCTCTTCTCCTGGGGGAGACCGGTATTAAGCATCAAGGGACACAATGGTTCATTGCTCCTGTGATGAATGTCACAAGAAGTAGCTGCTGGAGCCCACAGCTCTCGCTAGTGGCAGATGCAGGACTTGGAGCCAGGCATCTCTGGCACCGGGATATCAACCCTCTTACCGAGGCTGCGTCTAAAGCAACGTGATGCCCCTTTCAGGGATGGTTGCCCAGCAAGTCCCAGGAGCTGCCATAGGTCAGGAGGGCTCTCTTGACATCTGTGCTTAGAGAGAGAAAATCGTTGGGCTTGTGGGTGCTTCTTGGCGGAAATTAAGTGTTTACTGCTGAGGGTGATAGGGAAAGAGACTCATGTGATAAAGCCCAAGGGTCTCTGGGTTCAGCCAACTATAGACCCTCCAATGATTTGGTGGCTGGTAAAAATGGGAAAAGATGGGCTTGAATTTGGGGTAGAAACAGAATGAGCCTAAGAACAGGAAGCAGCAGGGTGGGGGGGTCAGGGCGTGGGCTTTGGAATCAGCCCCTCCTAAGTTTGAATCCCAGGCCTACCTCTTTCTAGCTGTGTGGCGTCAGGCGTGTTTATTGACCTCAGTTTCCCCGTATATGAGTCAGGGGCATGGGCACCCCCTCCTGGGGTGATTGTGGGGCCAGTGATGTAACCCCGCATATCCAGGGCCAAGCTGAGTGCCCAGCCCTCAGTAGGCACCCAAGGCAAACCTGGGAGTAGTGTGATTTCTCTGAAGAGAAGACAGAAATCTTGGAGCCTGGAGGCACAGGAGCCATGCCTGGATTAGGGGTCAGGAGCTAGGGAGACCCTTGGCCCCTGAGTGAGGGCCAGCTGGCCTCTGTACCCTTAAAACGCTGGCTTGCATCCCTGATAGAGAGGGGACAATCCCTACAGAGGGTGGAAGGGAAGCCTAAGACCCTTCCACATCCCGTGGTCTGAAAGAGGCCCCCTGCTCCTTGGGGTGCCTCGTACTAGCTCCTGTCCCACCCTTGCTACCCCCCTTAAAAGCCCTCCCCCAGCTCCCCTCAGCCCAGCAGACAAGCTGGCATTTTCAAAGGCCTGTCTCTCCTGGCAAAGAGAGAACAACAAAGAAACAATTATGGAAAATAAAAATGGTACAAAAATGGTCGTTTCCGAAGTACAGGTTTCTGATCTGACACCGTGGCCTACATAAACGGTGCATTGATTTTTTAAACAAAAGAGAAATGAGAAGAAAGATGTATCATTTGCGGCATTGCCGGGCGGACTGCTAAGTGGTTGCTGGAGGTGAGCTGTAGGTGGAGCGGCCCCATGACCCCCGCCTTGTCCCTGCCAGGGGCTCTCAGACTCTGTGGACCAGGCCGAGTTCCTAGGCCCTGGCCTCTGTTATTGCTGTGTGTGTGTGTGTGTGTGTGTGTGTGTGTGTGTGTGTGTGTGTGTGTCTTCATCTCTCCTTCCTTCTCATCGGACACGTTTCCCATGCCCCTACTATGCGCCTGGCCTGTATCAAAGTGGCCCCGCCCTCAAGAATGCTCACAGTCCGGTGAGGGATGCAGACCTGTAAGGAAATAAGTGCAGAAAAGCCAGGTGGTGGACCTCGTGCATTGACTTCGCCTGGCGGACCGTCCACCCACCCATGTCTCTGTCCTCCCCAAACCCTTCTTTTTTTGGATGATCATATTTATTTGTGAAATCCCGAAAAAAATGATTAAACTCACAGAAAAAAAATCATGCATCATGCTTGTGGCTCCCAGCAGCAGAAAACTGGTGGGAGGAAATACAGGATAAAGGTTGTTCAAAGGTACAAACTTCCAGTTATAAGGTAAATAAATACAAAACAGGTAATGTACAACAAAAACTCATACGCCACAATAGCAAATAATCAAACTATAATATGGACTAAGGAACTGAATCGACGTTTATCCAAAGAAGATATACAAATGACCAATAGATACATGACCAGTTACTCACTATTACAAAAGATGGAATGTACAAGAAGACCAAAATGAGCACAGCTGTAGGATTCTATAAAAGTTGTTAAGGCAATAGATCCTATTCATCACAAGAAGAAAAAGTTTTTTTTGGTAACTATTTCATAATATAGGTAAGTCATGTCATTATACTTCAAAATTTGATATCATAAAACAAGAAAAACATTTAAAAGGTAAAAACTAAAAGTGCAAAATTATCAAAGAGGACAAACTACTACTGTTTTACCTTTAGAATTATTTTATTAAATCTTAAATGTACAACAGCTTCTTAACTCTACACACGAAATAGATTTTTTTTTAGAAGAATGATGTTATGTCTTATTACACCATGGTTCTGGCTAATAGTCTTTCAAAACTTTGAGAAAAATCTTGAAAAAGGTTTCACATGTCACCCAAAACTTTGAAATTTGACATTATCAAAGAAGGGATGCTTCCACACTTTTATAGAGACCACTGGAAAGACACAACTATTCAAAAGCTAAGAAACTGTTTCAAAAGCATTTTTTATAGTCTTTCCTCCACAGGAAGGTAATGTTCTTACATAATTGAGTCTGCTCACAAAATGGCTCTGTGTACCTGCTCTGGTGTCTTCTGCCATATCACTGCATATTTATGCATGACTGAGATAAGGGTTTCCTGAACATTGTTATTTCGATAACCTAAAGCTCTTCTGTTACCTCTGGGCTGTAATTCTCTATTTATACAGTCAAGCCCATGGCAAATAAGAAGTTCAATATCATCTTGTCTGTCCATAGCCCCCTCTTCCTCCACTGCCTCTTTGACCATAGTTTCCTCCACTATATGATCCTCCCATGTTCCTGCTGCCACTAAGTTTTCCACTCTTCAGTAATTCGTACTTAGAGGGTTTCTGCTTATAATTCTCTGAATCACTGTAATTTTGACTTCCATAATTTCTTCTTCCGTAGTTGTCATAACCAGCTCTGGAGCTCCCATCCTGGTTGCCATATCCACCACCATATCCTCCTCGTCCTCCTCCATAACCAGGGCTAACCCCCAAATTGCCACCTCCAGACCCATGATAGCCATCCCCAAATGTATGTCTTCTTCCATATCCATCAGATCCTCCTCTAAAGTTCCTTCCTCCAAAATTTCCTGCTCCAAACTTTCCCCCACCACCATGAAAATATACAAAACCAGCGTTTCTTCCTCTTCCACTTCTAGAACATTGGCCTTCTTGCATTTCTTGTCTAGACAAGGCCTTTCTTACTTCTGCATGATGACCATTGATGGTATGATTTTTCTGCAACACAATCTTATCCACGGGATCATGGTCATCAAAAGCAACAAACCCAAAGCCTCTTTTCTTGCCTGACTGCCCATCAGTAATTATTTCAATGGCATTGATTTTTCCATATTTCTCAAAGTAATCTCTAAGATGATGTTCCTCAGTATCTTCTGCAATTCCACCAACAAACAGCTTCTTCACAGTGACAAGAGCCCCCGGCTTTCCATAGTCCTCTCTTGGGACAGCACGTTTGGGCGTAACCGTTTTCCCATCAATGGAATGAGGTCTGGCAGCCATCACAGCATCAACCTCAGCCATGGATGAAAACGTGACAAAACCAAATCTTCTTGATTTTTGGCTTACAGTTTCCCGTATTAACACACAGTCTGTAAGATATCCCCATTGCTGGTAGTAGTTCCACAGACTTTCTTCTGTGGTTTCAGAGCTCAAGCCACCAATAAAGAGTTTACGGAATTGTTCCTTTTCTCTCTTATTCCTCTCCAAAGGAACAGATTTTGGAGCTTTCTTCATCATGGGCTTACTAGCTTCAGCCATTTTCCCGAAACTCAGGGGGATGAGGGAGATCTCAGGGCAAGAACAGGAACCGAACTGGCCCCTGCGCTATGGTGAGAACACAAACCTGATGGGTCCTGACCCTGCGGTCAGAACTTCCACTGCTCCAGGAAAACAGCTCTAGGAGCACCTCCATGGGGACCCGGCGCTGCTGCCTCTGGAGCCGCTGCTGCCCTTGAATCAACCTTGAGCAACTTTCAATTTTTCAGAATAGGCTGATTGGTGAAACAGGTCAATGCAGGTTCCCCTAGTCCCAAGAGCTGTCCTGTGACCCACTCCTGAGATGTAGACAGCCTGTAGCTTGCTGGAAATAGCAGTTCTTCCCAAACCCCTTTGTGTAACAGGCTTGGGTCCAGAAATCTGTTTTTTTATTTTATAAATAAGTCTGCAGGTAATTTTGTTGAACCCCCAGATTTGGGAACCTGGGCTCTAACAAGTCATGAATCTGTGGTCCAAGTCGGTGGAGGACCCTGTGGGAACACGAAGGGGAGAATCAGAGAAGGCTTCATGGAGGAGGTGATCTTTGTGTTGATTCCTGACAGCTGAGTGTGTATTATCTAAGTGGACGGAGGATTTGTATGAGCCGGGTGGGGGCTCTACAGAATGAAGGAACATCATGAGCAAAGCTATGGGGGTGTGAAACAGCTTCCTTCAGGAACAAAGGAGCCAAAGTGGATGGCGGTGGTTGGAGAGCTGAGCTCCAGCCTCTGCTGTTACAGCCCATCTCATGCCTCTGTGAGTTCTGTGGGGCCTTGTGGGGCCTTTTGGAACCAAGCTGAGAGCCCAATCAGGCTGGGGTGGTTTTCCCTGGCCTGAGTGAGCCTTGGGTTTCACTGGGCTCTGAGGCCGGACCCTCAATCTGCACAGGAAAGTTACACTTTTTATCTTTTTGAACCCGAACTGTCAACCCCTTCTCATGGTGAGTGCAGCGAGAGTGCAGCAGCTTACGGCCGGCTTCCTGGTCCTCCAACAAGGATCGGGGCAGCTGGGCCCAACTGTTCAGGAGTCTCACAGTGAAACCCTGATGGCTTGTGGGCAGTAGTGGTTTTGGATGGTCTCCTGGGGGCCCCCAGAGTCTCAGTTATTCGGGGAAAATCAGACATCCAGGAGTCAGATTCTCACTCTCTCCCTCACCCATCCATGCCCACCTAGAGCATAGTTACGAATATTAAATCATTTAATAGATGCGTTAGCATAATGCCTGGTGTATAGTGAGTGCTCAATAAATGTTAGCTATTAAGATTTTTTTACTTATTCATTCCCTCTGCTTTTAGGCATTCATTTACCCACTATTCACTCATTCATTCATTCACCCCAATTCACTCATTAATTCAGCACAAATTCATTGCACATCTTGCCTTCATCTGTACTGGGCCTGCCTGAGCCCAAACCCCTCTTGTGATGGGTGCTCCCAAAACTCAACGTCGGTCAACATAGGTCTGGGAATTCAAACACACTCCCGTTTACCTGTGAGCACGAATACCTTTAATGACAGCAGTGCCTCTCACCCAAACAAGTGACAGCAGATGGCCCCTTGGGGACCCCTTGCAGCCTTCAGCCACATTTGACCATCTCTCTCCCAAATGGCCAAATGGTGCTGAGCGTCTCAACCTTGGCACCAAGCTTTACTGAACACCAGCTAGATGCCTGAATCTGGAGCCCACAGATGGCTGTGGCAGGGGCAAAGTGGAAGATGAAGGGAACTACTTCTTAGGGAATTGGCAGTGAGGATTCGGAGCCGTGCATAGTCTTTGATTTAATTATTTATTCATGTATCTCTCTGCCTCTTCCAAGACTTGGAAAACACTAATGACAGTATCAGAAGGTGTTGGTTAAGTGTCAAAGCAGTGACTCCTGAAGGAGCTTGGAGGAGGGAGAGAACTCAGGGCAGGAGGGCAGGGTGGGCTTCCTGGAGGAGGAGTCCATCCGGTGGCGAGATGACCTGAGCAAGGATGTGTGGCCCAGTGGGTTCTTGCAGGGAAGCTGAGGGAGATGGGGTGGCCCCGGGGAGCGGAGCAGGCCTGCCTGCCCTAGTCGGGGAAGAGCAGGAAGCCGGAGAAGACGCTGTCGGAGCCCTCAGTGCCCACCATGCCGTTGTAGTCGTTGACCGCCAGCCACACCTGCTCGCCCACCTGCATCCGCAGCAGCACACCACCTGAGCTGACCTGCTTGCTGTTGGACATGTGGTCACAGAAGGTGGTCACCTTGACACCGCTGCGGTACAGCTGCACACACAGGTTGGCCGTGTGTGACGTGTAGTAGACAAAGTAGTAGAGGCCGGGAACTTTGCAGGTGAACTTGCCAGTGTTCGTGTTGTAATCCCCCTGCGGGTTTGTGATGACCGAGTTGAACTTGACCAGGCTGTTGGGCGCCGGGAACTGGACTGTCTGCCGTGTGACAGTGAATACTGACTGGTGATTCTGCTTGTACCTGCCCTCATCGCCCGGGTCCCCAGGGGGTCCCATGTTGCCAGGAGCCCCTGGAATTCCAGGGGTTCCCATGGGGCCATTTTTCCCAGGATAGCCAGGTGTACCAGGATCTCCCTTCTGACCCTTGGGTCCGCGTGTCCCAGGGATAGCTGGGATTCCTGGGGAGAGAGCAGGTGGGAAGGAAGTGATGGGGCAGGGGACAGGGAAGAGGGACAGGGCTATCCTCCAGGGGACATGCCACCAGGGTTTGGTCTCTGGACTCTCTTTCCCCCAGAGGGTGGCCTATTCACCTGCGAGCAGTGTGCAGGGAGAAGAGGGGAGAGAGACCCTGGTTCAAATCCTGCCTCCCCATGGTCTTGCCCTCTGACCTTGGCTACAGCACGGCCTCGTCTCGGCCTCAGTTTCCATGTTTGTGATGGAGAGGAGGGTAGGACCAGCCAGCTCAGGAGGTGGCAGAGCTGGGCCGCATAGAGAGCGTGCCAGAGGCCACGACTGTCAGCCCACGGAGAGCATGCGGCCTCAGATAACTCCTCAACTAAAAGTCTAGGTTCTTAGTTTTTCTTGACAAAAATCAGAAGATTCGTCAGAGGCAGATTTCCTGGAAAGGTCATAAAACTTAAGCTTTGGGCCCCATTTACTTGCACTGGCCCCTTCAAGACCCTTTGCATAATTTTATATTTATAATTTTTTCAACTTTTTATGTTGAAATAATTACAGATTCACAGGATGTTGCAAAAAAAAAAAAAGGACAAGGAAGTCTCATGTACCCTTTACCTAGTTGTCCCCGATCTTACATAACTAAAGTACGAAATCAAAACCAAGAAATTAACCTTTGTAGGATCCACAGAGCTCCACTTTTACATGCATTATTTGTGTGTTTATAGTTCTAAAACAATTTTGTAGCATGTGTAGATTTGTGAAACCTCCCCCCTCCCCCGCATCAAATTCTGTATTACTTTTCTTAAAGAGGATCCTCAACATTTTATGAGATTCAGAGCCCCACAAAACCTGTTTCCATTTCTGAGCTGGAACCGCCCAGGCCCAGGCCAGCTTAGCACATGGGATCCACCGGATGGAAACACAGAGGCCACCAGCCCCACTCAGCCCAATTCAACCCCTCTGACAACTGGCCTGGTTCAACTTACTTCATGTTACATATGAGGAAACTGAGGTCAGAAACTTGCCCAAGGCCATGCAGCTGGTAGGAAGTGGAGTCAGGACCCACAGTCAAGTCTGGCTAGTCCCAGTCAGTGTCTGACTCTTGTTACCGCCTTAATTATCTGAGCCCCTAAGAGCTTCTCCCCTTGTCCAAACCATACTCATCTCTTAGGGCCTGGCTCCAGTCTCCTCTTCCAAGAAGCCCTCTCTGACCACCCCTGCTGGCCCTCGTGGCTGCTTCCTCCTCCAACTTCCTTTGGGGTGGGTGTCTGTGCAGACCTACTGTGATGGATCTGCAGCTTATGAGCCTTTTAGATCCCAGGGTTAGGAGTGGGGAATCAGAACCCAGCAGACCTAAGCGTCAGGCCACGTGATCCTGGGCAGGCGATCTCCCCTCCCAGAGCCTCTGTTTGCCCAGTTGAGATAAGGGCATAATAGAACGGATCCCACAGAGCTGCTGGCAGAGTGGGGTGGGAGAATGCACGTACCGAGCACCTCATAGGCAGTGCTCAGTAATGTCAGGTCTCGGTGATGGCTGTCAGCTATGTTAAGCAGGGCTGTGTCTCATGCTTCAGGTTGACTTCCAGCAACCAACTAGGGAGGGGTGGGATACGGCAGTGGGGAGGGGGCCTGAGAGGCAGTGCAGGGTAGCGGTTAAGGGCGTGGCCTTGGAAGTTGGACAGGATTTCAGTGTGTGACTTCGGGCAAGTTGCTCAATCTCTCTGAACCTCAGCTTTGACATTTGTAAAATGGGAGTAAATCGTTTCTTCAAAGGATTTTGGCCTCAGTTTTCTCATTTGTAAAATAGAGTTAATTTTATCTACCTCATGAGATGAATATACATAGAGCACTTGGAACCGTGCCTGGCACAAATTAGGAGCTAAAAATTGGTGTCTGGGACTTCCCTGGTGGCGCAGTGGTGGCGAATCCACCCGCCAGTGCAGGGGACACGGGTTGGATCCCTGGTCTGGGAAGATCCCACATGCTGCGGAGCAACTAAGCCTGTGAGCCACAACTACTGAAGCCCACGTGCCTAGAGCCCGTGCTCCGCAACAAGAGAAGCCACTGCAATGAGAAGCCCGCGCACCTCAACAAAGAGTAGCCCCTGCTCTCTGAAACTAGAGAAAGCCCGTGCACAGCAATGAAGACCCAAAGCAGCCAAAAATAAATAAATTAAAAAAAATAAATTTATATAAAAAAAAATTGGTGTCCATCAGCCATCCCACACAGTGAGATGGCCAGAGACAGCTGTGAAGTACAGGGTCCTGGAAAAATGGCAGACCTGGGGGCTTCATTTGACTTATCCTGAATTGGAGAATTCCTTCTGGAATGTTGGTACAATTCCACTCTATTGCCAGGAGGGAAGATGACAGTGGGAAATTCCTAAGGACATTCCCCTCCACTGGCCTCCCTCGCCCAGTGCCTCTGCCACCCCTGTCACCTCTGCCCAGCCACACCCCAGCCTCCCTCATGCCCACTCTGGACACATTCCACCCCCAGATGTGCACCTACTCCCAGACAAGTCACCAGCAGACTCCAGTTCTCACCCAACACTAGTGCCCGTTCATGTCCTCAGCCCTTTTCACTCGTGCTAGGGCTTGCCCGTGAATCTCCGACAGAAGATTCTGTGACTGTGATCCTGACTCCTTACTCCCTACCCCTCCAACTACCCAGAATCCTAGGGAGTGAAGGGAGCACACATCTCTGATAAAAACAAAGATGACAACAGCAGTAACAACCATAGCCCACACTTACTGATACCTACCACGTGCTAGTACTGTTTTATATTTAATTTTATTAATCATCACAGCACCCCTGTGCAGTAGGTACTACCATCTCCCCATTTTACAGATGAGGAAACTGAGGCACTGGGAGGTTATGTAACTTGTGCAAGTTCACACAGTGGGAAGTGGTGGGGCTGGTACTTGAACCCTGGCCACCTGGGCATTGTATACAGTCACTGGGGTCCATGTTGCAGGGCAAGTCGTGGAGGGGTTGGAATACAATAGTAGCAGAGCGTTTTAGAGTTTGCCAAAGGCTTTCACCTGGATCATCTTCCGTGATCCTCCCTGCCACCTTCTAGGGCAGGTGCTCTTGTTCTCTCCCTGTTATCAGATGGGGAAATTGAGGAGCCTGGGCTCTGAGGGGGAGAGGGGATAGACCTGCCACAAGAGTTAAGACTCTGCCCTGGGAGCAGGTGTGGCCAGAGGGACCACACTCCTCTCCATCAAGCAGCTGTCCACCTTCCCCAGAGTCAGCCCCAGATGGACACTTCCGACTCCTGCTCCCAGGTCCTAGGTGACCCCTCCCCAGCAGGCCAGCAGACTCACCTGGTTCACCCTTGGGCCCTGGCAATCCGTCATACCCATCCTTCCCTGGGGCCCCGGGAAGGCCCGGCATCCCGGCGATCCCATAGCAGTCTGTGCCGGCTTGGCCCCCAGGCAGCAGTGCCAGCAAGAGCAGCAGCAGGTTTGGTACAAGGTGGGGCCAGGAGCTGGACCCCATGTCCATTTGGGGAAGGAGCTGGATGGGGAGAGAGCTGAGTTGTCCCCCAGCCCCCGGCCTGCCCTCCTCACCCTCTCTCTCCCCAGGAGTCGTCCTTCTCAGCCCTCAGGAGCTGACCTCCCTTCCCCGGCCCCTCGCCCCTTGGGACCGCACAGTGGATGGGGAATGGGGCCTCTTCTTCAAGCTCAGGCCCCGTCTTAGCGGAGATGGGGACCCTCCTTCCTCTCACAAATCAGGCTGTCCCTGGGGCCACGTTTCAGGAAGTGGCAGCGGGGAAAAGCTGCCATTTGCCCTCACCTGGACAGGTGGGAGGTTTCTGGTCTGGTCACAGAGATGTCCTCAGATCTGCTTCCCCTCTCCAAGGCAGGAGGACACTGTGTCAGCGTGGACACAGCAAGAAGGGCCTGGGCAGATTGCGCTGTCCCCTCCCCTCCTCTCCCCAATACCACATCCCCTTTCCCATAATTTTTCCTGACTCAATACTTTCTCTTGGGTGCTGAGCCAGGCTGACCGCAGTGATGTCCCTGTGTCCTTCCACCTCCAGGTCATGAGTGTCTGAAATGAGGAAATGTCCGCTGCCCCGGGTCTGCTGAAGGGTGCGTATATGTGTGTGTGCGTGTAAACATCAGCCGCCTGGGCAGACTTCCCCTAGAGTCAAGTTCAGCCCAGCTAATGCCCATCCCTGTTTGTTGCCATTTACTGTGCCTGAGACCCCGTTGTTTCACAAGATCCCTAGGGGGAAGTTATAATTCCCCCTGTATAGATGAGGAAACTGAGGCTGAGGAAAGTGAAAACCCTTGCCCAAAGTCACTTAGTGAATGGTTTCTTGGGTCCAAAGCCTTGTTCTGACCCCTCTGCTTAGCTGCCCTCAGAAACAAGCCTCATATGCACTTGTGAAGTGACAGGTCTTATTCTAGAGACTTCCATATGCCCCCTCCCATTTGCCTTACTTGGGGGTGGACATCCAGGGCAAACTTTGACAGCAGGCAGCCTGCTGTGGCCGACAGAGTCCTCTGGCTACAAAGTCAGCAGCCTTGGGTTCTCCTTCCAGCCCCGCCACTCCCTGGCCCCGAGGCCTTCAGCAAACCACTGGCCCCTAGGTCTCAGTCATCCCATCTGTATACTGGGTGGTGGGGGAGGACCAGGCTTTGCATATTGGTGCCTCTTCCTTTGCTGGGGCCCATGATGATCCCACCTTCCCTGCCAGCACCCCCTCCCTCACCTCCATCCCTGGCCTCTCGTCTCAGAGCCTATTATGGCTAGTGAGGGGTTGCCAGTCGAGGCCAGGCTGGCAGAGCTGAGAGAGGCCCCTCCTCTCTTTCTTCTCCTCACATGAGATTCCGGAGAGGAAGGAGGTGATGGGCAGTGGAGGGTTCCAACCCTGATTCCACTCCTGCCACCCATGTGAGTGAGTGGTTTGACCTCCCCGAGCACTGATTTCTCCTCTGTAAATGAGGGTTTCCAGTAGCTTCCATGCAGGGCAGTGCTAATGCATACACAGTGCTTAGCCCTGTGCCAGCCATGAGCAGAGTTCCGAGCCCTGCCCCTGCTTTGCTGGGTGACCCTCAGGGCCTCAGTCTCCCCAGCTGGCTCTCCACCCTCTGGCACAGGGCTGCAGAGTGTGCAACAAGAGCAAGAACGTGAATGTACTTGGCCCTGGAATTCCCAGGTGGGTGGAAGGCTGGAGAGAGCAGAAATGATGGACACAGCATTATGGGGGGGTGGGGGACCCGGCCGATGGCACTCGGGCCTCTCTCCCATCTTCAGTCCTCACCTCCTTCGCGCCCGGGTCTGGCTTCTCCAGCAGGTGGCAGCCTCAGCCCGCGCTCAGCCCGCCCCTGCCCCGCCCGCCTGGGTTGCGGCTGGGTCCCCTCCTTCCAGAGGGGCAAGTGATTTGCCTCTGCAAAGAGGGGTGGGTATGGGTGGAATTTAGGGTAAGAAGCAGCGGGGCACTCCCTGCACCGCCACTTCTATAGCCTGGCCTCTCCAGCTTCTTACGGGCCCCCTACCCCTGACATTGTCTTTGAGCCCTGTTGCAATGAAAGAAACCCTTCACTTTGGGGTCAGGCAAACCTGGTTCAAATTCAGGCCCTGCCACTTTCTGGCAGTGTGACCTTGGGTAGATGTCTCCTTTCTGTGAGCCTCAGGGTCCTCATCGATTTTGTTGGGATTAAATGCATCCATGGTTATAAAATGTCCAGCACACAGTAGGTGCTCACAGATCTGTTTCTCTTCCCAGTCCGTGGGTGTGTGTGTTCTGGGTGGGCAGGGGGAGAATCGGGGCGGAGTGGAGGCGCAAAGGGGGCTGAGGAGTCCAGAACTGCTCTGGGGCTGCAGAGCTTTACTCTCTTCTTCCTGACCCCCGAAGGCTGTTGATGGGCCTGGGCCTCCCCCCAAAGTGGGTCTTGAGTGTGTGGGGAAGGCGGGCGTGGAGGTGGTGGGTACGTGAGGACTCAGAGATCACAGGCGTTTCTAAGGCACATGCATGTCAGAGGGAGAGGAGGGTGTGTGCACCTTCATGTCAGGGGTGTGTCTGGAACACGTGTGTGTGAGAGCACTACTGATGGTTGATGGGGGCACGTGGGTGTACGAGGTGGGTGTGCACGGGTATGACGCATGTGTATCCTTGAGTGCGTCTGTGGGTCTGGAGGCGTAAGTAGTGCATCCAGGGGTGCACCCGGTGGGTCTCAGGGAGTGGGTGTGTGGGTGAGGAGTAGACGAGTCTTGGTCCAGGAATGTGGGTCCACGTGCATCTCGGGAGGTGTGTGTGCAAGTGTGATGTGTATTCTTGTGCATGTGTGTGCATACGTGAATGTGTGCAGCACAAAGGTAAAATCAGCTTCCTTTGGGAAAAAGCACAGGACGCTGGGCATTTTCAGGACTGAACTTCTGGTCGCCTTACTTTTCTCACATACGAAGGGCATAGTGGGGCTTTTTGCTTCTGAGCAGCACCCAGACAGGCTAAGTGGGACCCTGGGAATGCACCACAAACATTCCAGACCCTCCCAGTCCCCAGCCCAGGTGGGATACCCAGCAGGCAACAGCCCCAGCCTCTGTGCCTGCCGGGGTAGAAGTCCAGCGCTGGCCTCGGGAAACCTGGCTTCAGGAAGACTTCTGGATGCCCTTGGATCTGCCTTTCTGGTTGAGCGTTGGAAATGACACGTGTCAATTGTCAGGCGTGTGTCTGTGGAGGCTGGCTAGGGTAGTAGGTAGACACACAGGCTTGGGTGTCAGTAAGACTTGGAGTCAAACCCCAGCTTCTCCCCTTACACACTAACCTTGGGCTTTAAGTTTGTCCCAGCCCCCTAGCCTCAGTTTCATTTTCTGTAAAATAAGGTCATAATACCCACCTCAGAGCTCAACTGTAAAGATTAAACAAAATATAATTAAGGCTAAAACGTATGTAACCCTTACTATGCACGAGGCACTCCTCTGTAATTTTCATATATTAAGTCATTTAATCCTCCCAACAACCCTTTGGGGAAGGTGCCATTAGTATTCCCACTTTACAGATAAGGAAACTGAGATTCACTGAAGTAACATAAAATGCACATAATTGTACAACTAGTAAGTAAATGGTGGCCCAGGATTTGAGCCCAGGTCAGTGAGGCTCCCAGGACCTGCTAAATATTTATTGTAAAATATTAAATGCAGGCCTGGCCTGTAAGCACTCAATAATTGTTGTCATTCTTAAGCCTCCCTCCCAATGACCAGGGTAGCAACTGAACTTCAAGGTCAGCAGACATGGACTCAGGTATTTATTCCAGGAAGAGTTCCAAGAAATGATCTTCCTTCAGGCAGCTAAAGCAACAGCACCCCGACTTTACAGAGTAGTGCATAGACACCAGAAAGGTGGAGTGAGTGGGCCAGGGTCACACAGCAGGAAGCGGAGGCCATGGTGGGGAGGGGCTCAGGTGGATGGGAAGATGAGGAAGCCGCTAAAGATGCTGTCGGCCTCTGAACCCTGGTAAATGCGGCCCTTATTGGGGTCTTTTTCAATCCAGACCTGGTCTCCCTGCTGGAGCTGGAACACCGTACCACCGGACACCACCTGGAAGATTCCTTTGCTGTTGGTGTCACAGAAGCCCAAGGAATGCTGGACTTGGCCCCTCCCAAAGGACACGATGGACAGGCAGATGTCCCACTTGGACACCACCTGGAAGGTGAAGTAGTAGTAACCCGGCACAGTGCAGATGAACCGGCCCGAGTGGCTCTGGTATGGGCTGTCCTGGTTGGTGATGACCGTGTCAAAGATGACCACGTTGCCGCCCATCGGAGGGTTCCGTCTCACGGCCGAGAAGGCCGGCTGCAGCTGGTCCTGGACGTTTCCTGGGTTGCCCTTGATGCCCTTCAACCCTGGGAGGCCAGGGGGCCCCAGGGGGCCGCTGGGCCCTGGGTAGCCCATTCTGCCAGGTTTTCCAGGGGGCCCAGGCTCTCCCTGGTCTCCTTTAAGGCCACGGACACCTGTCCGGATACCAGGGGCCCCTGTGGGGAGAAAGGCCAGATTGGGAGTGAGAGTCCCAATTGGTCTAGTGTCCTCCAGACCTCAGGGAGGTGGCTGGGACCCCGGACGGCTGTGGGATAGAGGATAGGGGGAGTGTCTGGGCCTTCAAGACATTGATTCTGACTGGCTGTGGGTGACCTTGGGCACGGGTCTCAACCTCTCTGAGCCTCAGCTTCTTTATCTGTAAAATGGAGAGAAATGTGAGCAGGCACTTGGGAGTGTCAGGTTCTGGGAAAAGCAGTCCACTGGCTTCACGGTACTCCTGCCCACAGCCTTGCACTCCACACTCCCCCCAGGGCACTGACCTTGACTTCTTCAGGTTCAGGGACTACATGTAGGATGCCTGTGTGCAGATGGTTTGCAAATGCCCATGCAGATCTTTCTGGTCTGCTATGGACTGGGAGGCTCCGGGCGATTACATGAGACTTTCCTTTCCTGCTCTGGTCGTGCCCTCCTCCCTTTCCCTTCACCCTTAGCCTTTTTTTCTAGAACATGAGAGTTTCTGAAGCCTGAGGGGGCAGGGAAGGGGGAAGCAGGGACAGAGTTGTGGGGAAGCTGGAAGCAAAAAAGATAGTTGCCATGAATTGATCCCTCTCGATGTGCTAGGTGGGGTTATTTCTCCATTTTACAGATGAGGAAACTGAGTCTCAGAGAGGATCAGTAAGTCACTCAAGGTCACACAGCAAGACAAGGGCTCCTGAGTCTAAAGCCAAGGGCATTAATCTTTCTGGTAACTGAACAAAGGCCAAGGACTGAACACAGCTTTGGGACCTTTCATATTCATTGCTTGCAGTGACCCACTGTCCAGAGGAGGAAGGTGAGGCCAAAGAAAGAGGACCCGGGCAGTAAAGGGGATACAGAGAGGCCACTGGGGCCTGTGGACATGGCCTTGGAAGAAGGCTAGGCCCCCCTCAGCCCCTGGGACCAAGTGCAGACTGGAGAGGCTTCATGTGTGGGCCCAGGTGGACTCCTGTTTCTCAGTGCCGTCCCAAGCCTCCACCCTGGTGGCCAGGCGAAGCCCAGGGATGAGGGGCTGGGGCCAGAGGGAGGGCTTACCCTGCTCCCCTCGCTCCCCCTTGAGGCCTGGCCGTCCGGGTCGGCCGGGTATTCCTGCGGCCCCGTCCCTCCCATCCTGTGCTCGGCAAACGTCCTGGGTCACCGAAGAGGCCAGGGATATGGCCAGCACACCGATCACCAGCCAGCCCCAGGGGGCTTCCATGGTGTCACTGTGGAGACACGGGCAGGGCCTGGGCAGGCTGGACATCACACACTCACGCACACCCAATACCCACATTTGAACCCCCCAACCCCACCCAATTCTGTCTATCTATATATATCATCTCCCCAACCATTGCACACACCTCCTCGAGGGCCTTCAATGTCCACCCTCCATCCAGCTCCAGGGACCCCAAACACACACACAGAACCACAAACTCACACAGATACACACATGCAACTGAACATACCCATATAGTTACACACTCAGACACACGAACACAGCTTTTTGCTCACGCACCTACACGACACAATAAGCAAAGTCAAAAGTCCACCACACACTCCTGGACACACAAACTGACACCCAAACTGACATGCCCCCCCCCCCCCCGCACTCACCTGGACACACACAGTCATACACTCCTACAGAGACTGAACAAATATTTATTGAGTGCCTGCTCCCCGTTTAATTTACACCCTCTCACCCAGATGGCAGAGCTGCGCATAGATACCTGAATTCACAAACACCTGACACACACGTCTGCTCCCTCCTCCACACACTCGGCCCCTTTCAGCACCCACTGGAGGACAGAGGGCTGACTGCCACCCACGATCCCTTCGTGGGACCCCTCTGCTGGCCTCTGACACCCACAGCCTTTTCCCAGCTTCTTGTGTTTTTTGGGGGCGGGAGGGCAGGACCCAGGAACTTTGGTTACAGCTGATGGGTCTGTCACTACCTCCCCCCTCCCCCAAGCCCCTGGAGTTAAGGTCCCCCCACTCACTCATTCTGGGTCCTAGATCAGGGTCATTTCCCCCCACCCCCCCCACCCCCGCAACACTGTCCTGGCACAGACCCAGCCAGCAGAGCTCTCCCTCCCTCCCTGCTCGGTCCAGCCTCCTGGGCCACCCCTCTTGGTTCGCTGAACTTTACAGCTCCCTCCCTGTCAAGCGCTGGCCTCACCTGCGTCTGGTCGTCCACGCACTGGAGACTCCCGTCCCTTCACCCAGGGACCCCTGTGGGACAGCCAGCAGGGCGGTGCTGGCCTGTGGCCAACTTTCACATCCCTTCCCACTTCCCTTTCTCCTTCCCTGGAACTGCCCCCAGTGTTGCCCTAGGGTCACAGGCCTGCAAGGGACATTTTGAGCAGACCTCAGCAAGACTGGGACATGGGACATCCTACCCCAGCCACAGATGGTGTGGGGACAGGGACAGCAAGCCGGGAGTCTGCCGGGGGGGCCGTGGTGGGGATACTGGGCAGGGCTGTGAGACCCATAGAGGCCTAGAACATCAGGGCAGAAGGAACCTTTACAAAATCAGTAACTTGTAAGACTTTTTCATGATTATGAAAGCAGCATGTATTCATTGCCAAAGCTTGGAAATACAGAAATACAG
Organism: Balaenoptera acutorostrata; assembly: GCF_949987535.1. Classification (NCBI taxonomy): domain Eukaryota; kingdom Metazoa; phylum Chordata; class Mammalia; order Artiodactyla; family Balaenopteridae; genus Balaenoptera; species Balaenoptera acutorostrata. The sequence continues at coordinate 17,797,900 of NC_080064.1, read as the reverse complement.
AAGAAAGAAGAACAGTGCAGTAGTAATGGGAAGCTCAGTAATCAACTTCCTAGACCTGCCACTTCCTAGCTGCAAGTCCTTGGAAAGATACTTGACCTCCTGGGGTCTCAGTTTGTTTGTTCGTAAATTGGAAACAACAGATTCTACCTTGTCGAATATTATAAAGTTTTAATGACATAATACATACACAAAACAGTGGACACATGGTGACCACTTAATAATTAGCTTTTATCAACATTTAAAAATCAGCGACAAAAGCCCATCTAGAGAATTGCTGTTAACATTTGGATGGATCATCTAGCCTTACTCACTCTCACTGACGGGGTGCTCACTACCTGTCAGCACAGCTCACTTTGTCATTGACAGCCTGGACCCAGAGAATGTTTTTCTTTAGATTGAGTGATTCTGTCTCCTCCAGACTGGAGACCAATGTGTTCAGGCCTGGGCTGACCATGTCTTTCTGTTTCTTCCCATGACCATGTTTTTTGTCGTTGTTGATGTTTTGTTTTGCTTTCCAGAGGGAGGAGGAGAGGAAGAGGAGGAGGAGAAGAGGGAGGGCTATTGTACCTGGGCAGGTGAAGACAGTCTAGGGCCAGGGTTTTCAAGCCTTTGGGACTCCTTTTTCATTTGCAATCTTGTGTGACATACAATATATATACAACAAATCTAGACGGGGATGCTCTGGTTTAAGGGTGGGGACCCAGAGCTCCTCCTGCCAGACCCTCTACTGCTCCCCAGGATTCAGGGGCTTAGGGGAACTAGAATTTCTCTATGACCTTGGGCAAGCCACATCACTTTTCCAGACCTCAGTTTCTTTATCTGTAAAATGGGGATGATACAGTCCCCTCGGTGAGCTGCCAAGGGATTATATGAATATATGAGGAAGTTTACACTGTCAAACACCACATTAAAATAAGTCATCATTATGAATAATATCTGTGTGACCTTGGGCAAGTTACCTAACCTCTCTGAGCCTCACTTTCTCAAGATGAGAGAGTGGTGGGAAGCAGAGAACGGCAGAGGTGGCATGAGGGAAAAACAAATACTGTGAAAGGCTTCTCAAAATGTAGTTTTCAATATATTAAATACACAATTCATATAGAAATACATAGTGAGCTCATGCGAATTTTCTTTGTAGCTTATAAATGAAGGAACAAAGCTAGTGCAATGAAGGATATGAGAAAAAAATTTATATATACCTATATATGGTAAAAAAGATTCAGTAAAAACAAAAACAACAATAACCAAAAAACCAAGAATTCTGGAATATTCTTAAGGTTGCTAAGTTACATACAAAACTGATTAATGTTCTATAGGGCAATAAAATCCTAACGTTGGGGCTATCTTCTGTATTGGAAAGAAATCATTTGCATCTCTACCAGACAAAAATAATTGGCAACTTATCAGTTTTGTACCAGCTAACAGCTATCTTTATAGAGCCTGGGCCCTAATCAATAGTAAGTAATAAGTCAAGCAAAGTGACATTCCCCTGGAGTGTCAGATGATCCTTAGGAAGGCTTGTTAGACACTACTCGAATTTGACTTTGAAAGGACACCAGTTATCTATTTGCCTTATTTCCAAGTGTTGGATGATTTCACTTATCAGGCTGTTACAAGAGTATAAACACTTCCCAAGAAATAAAAGACATCGATAGTAATAAACATATCATTAATGTGAAAAGTAATGGGTTGGCAATAGCCCTGTGAATGTCACAGCTGGGACACCTTCAATCAGAGGGGATGGCTTTCTCTTCCTTTTCTCCAGAACTCAGGCTCTTGGAGGGGAGGTAGGAGATATAGGGATGAGAGGAAACCCCTTGTCATGCTTGTGAGGTCAGGATCCAGGGGCCCCATCCCACAGTATAGCCAAGGGTCTAAGGAATAACCAGAAAAATAATTTCTAAATTACTCAAATTCCTTATGGTGGAGTCACGTCTCACTCAAGGGCTGGGGTCCAAAATCAGCATATAAGGCAATAATTGTAAATGGTCAGTATTACCCTTGGAAGAAATTCTTAGGAAAGCGCCATGTTGGAGACTGTATTACCATTTCGGGATACTTCTATGCTGTCACTTTTAGCTTTGACATCAGAACAGATTTCTTGTTCTTCAATTGCATATCAGTTGGCTAATATATACCCCCTATTTCAAAAAAAAAAAAAAAAAAGAAAGAAATTCAATATTTAAGGTTTAGAGTTGTACTCAGTGGTGAGGCATTTAGACCACGAGAGGCTCTGGATTTGAGGCAGACGTGGGGACCGCAGGAAAACGCTCCAGAATAGGCTCCTTGAGGGTCTGGAGTGATGGGCAGCGTCCCTTACCTTATTTTCATTGGTATCATTAGCTCTTTCTCACTCTGAATTTTACTAGGCAAAATACAGATAGTCAAATGTGCATATAATGTAACTCTGAAGTTCTTGTATTCCTTTCTTTTAATCAAAAAACATTGAGGTATAATTTACATACGGTAAAATGCACAAATCTTAAGTGCCCTGTTCAATGGCTTCTCATGTAAATGAAAATATCCTTTACCACCACCCAGATCAAAATACAGAACATTTCCATCACCCCGGCAAGTTTTCTCGTGCCCCTTGTAGTACAGTCAGCCCTCAGCATCCGAGGGTTCTGCATCCACAGATTCCACCAACCGCGGATCAAAAATATTTGAAAAAAATTCCAGAGTTCCCAAAAAGCAAAACTTGAATTTGCCTTGCGCTGGCAACTATTTACATAGTATTTACAACTATCTACATAGCATTTACATTGTATTAGGTATTATAAGTAATCTAGAAAGGATTTATAGTATAGGGGAGGATGTGGGTAGGTTATATGCAAATACTTCTCCATTTTATAGAAGGGACTTGAACATCCTTGGATTTGGGTCTCCGAGGGGATACAGGGGTGTCCTGGAACCAATCCCCTGCAGATACTGAGGGACAACTGTACTCCCCCCTCCCCGCAATGTGACCAGCGTTTCGACTTCTCTTACCATGGGTTATTTCTGCCTGTTCTTGAACTTCACGTAAATAGAATTGTTCAGTGTGTGTCTTTTGTGTCTGGCTTCTTTCATTTCACATGCTTGTGAGATTCAGCTGTCTTATTGCTCGTGTCGGTTCGGTTTTATTGCTGAGTAGTACTCCATTGCGTGCATGCAGTGCACTTCGTGTAGCCCTTCTCCTGTTCATGGATATTTTCGGTAATGATGAAGAGAGCTGCTGAGAACATTCGCGTACAACCCTCCTCCTTGTGCCACCCTGTGAACGGATGTGCTCAAATCCCTGTTGTACTGTTTGAACACCAAGAAGGGGACATGGAGTTGACGTGGATACTCCTTCCTGTCCCATCCACTGCCCCCCACCTCCCTCTTCCACTCCCTCTCCCTCAAAAACACAAACCTCCTGGACCCTCTACCCGATCCGCTTGTTCTCCTTTTCCCGGCTCTTTATTATGGAGATTGTCTTAATCTTGGCTTTCTTGTGAAATCCTTCCCCTCCTCTGGGGCCTTCTGAATCTCTCCTTCCATTCACCTTCCCTCCACCCAAAAGATCAGGGTTTTTTTTGGGGGGGGATGTTTGGGAATTGGGGAGGGAGCTGTCAGAAACTGCTACACGTTTTCAGTGCATGTTCTTTATTCTTTGCCTCTCTCAGCAGATAAAAGAGCTTTGGGGGATTGTTTTATGAAAAACGGAGGGCATTGTAGAACAAGAAATGATTTATTGTGGAGACGGAGGCAGCGTGGGTTCAAATCCAGCATCTGCCTCCCTTTTGCTCTTGCACAAGAGAACTCCTGTGTCTGGGGAATGGCAGTGACCCCTTGGACTGGGACAAGGTTTCTGATCAGTGTGGCTTGAACCTGGCATGTGGCAGGAGGCACTTAGCAAAATTCCCACCTGCTGCTCGGGGGGCCATGCACGGAGACCAGTTGAGAAGTTTGCGGGGAAAAATGTAAAAAGAAGACCAAACACAGCACAAATGATTTTGCGGGGAGAGTAAGAAAAATACGAAGAAGACAAGCTCCCCTAACAGCTGGCCACAGCTGGAGACCAGCATCCTGGCTGCCCAGGAGGAAGCAGCCAAGACTGCAAGGGGCCAGGTGGAGCCGCTCTGGAAGAAATTTCCAACGTGTAGATCACAGATCGCAGGTTGAGCTGGAAAGGCGCTAATGGAAGCCACCAGGCATGCAGGCAGATGAGATGTAAAAAGATTAAGAGGATTAGGAGAGAGTTTGGAAAACAAGCACGGCTGTGAGAGCCAGCAAGGAGGACAGGCCTCTGCCTGGTGGGGGATGGGCCCCGGGTCCCGAGGGCTGCCTGGACTCCACAGCCAGGAAATGCGGCACCCAGAAGGCCTGGATAATGCGAGCTTCAAAGGAGCTCACGTAGATGCAAGGGGAGTAGCCAGGGGAAAGCCCTACCCTACCCCCACCTTTAAATCCCCCGCCACCCTTCTTCCCCCTATCCTCCTCCACCACTACCCCCAACTCGCCACGCAGAAATGACCTCCCTCATTTGCCCATCGCTTGGCCTGCAATTCCACTTTTACTCATTCTTTCTGTGGGGTAAACTTTGCCTTCTCTGGGATGTTTTACAATTAAAGTTGTGTCTTAGTGCATTTGCAAGACGTTAATGGGCTCTACTTAGTGAGCCCTACTGCTAGGCTTAGTACTAGTGCTTAATACACTATCTAAAAATTTCATCATCACAACCCCAGGGAGGTAGTACTATGACAAGCCATTTTTACAGATGAGGATCAGAGAGGGTAAACAATCCCCACAGGTCACACAGCCAGTAAGTGGTAGTGTTATTTCCACCACAGCAGGCACCTTTCTGAAGATGTTCACTGGCATCCTGCAGATCGGGGGTCTAAAATAGGAACTCTGAAAGGGAGAGAGGAATGGAGGAGATAAAAGTATTGGGTATGGGGACTCTGAAGGCAAGATTTGCCAGCTTCACAAATTTACCTCCCCTGTGCCAAGCGTTTTACATATATCATCTCACTTAATTTACACAGTATCCTTACAGGGTAGTATTTTGGTTCATTTTTAAAGATGAAGAAACTAAGGCTCAGAGAGGTAAAGTGACTTGCTCATGGGTCTAGAGCCGCCAGATTTAACAAATAAAAATACAGGATGCCCAGTTCAATTTGAATTTTAGATAAACAACACTATGCATAGGATATACTTATACTAAAAAAATTATTCATCCTGTATTTTATCTGGCAGCTTACAGAGGTCACACAGCCTGTGGGTGACTATTCTCCCCACTCTTCCTGGCTCACTGGGAAGCCTATCTTGGTAGGAAGATGTGGGCTGAAGGGGATGCTTGTCTCTGCCTCCCAGGGGAAAGGGGAATAGGTGCCTTCATCTCTGTCTGGGGGCCAAGATCACTGCTCTTGTGGGCGAGCCAAGAACCCCAGCCAGGTTCTCCCACTGTGACCCCCCATATCATTGCCAACTCTCTCCCTGCCCCAGACTTTCATCAGGAGAGGCCACTATGGGCGGAGGCAGGGGACTTGGGTTCTACTCCCAGCTCTGCAGGGTGTCCATGGGCAGATCACCCCTCTGGGCCTCAGTCTCCCCATCTGTAAAAAAGAGGGAGGAGTTGAACCAAAGCAATAGTTTCCTGGGTCAGAGTCACCTGGGGGAGCTGGTTAAGTATACCATTGCCTGAGCTGCATCCCTACGTGTACTGCATTAGAATCTGTGAGGTGGGGCTTCTGCCGTTTTCATTAGGTGCCCTGAGTGAGCTGAGGCAGGCAGCCCAGCATCTTTCTGGAGCTCTGACAGCACCTGAGGGCCTCTCCAATCTTGACAGGTGGGCTGGGCCTGCCTTTTTCATCGGACAAGTGGGGAGCAGGTGCTGAAGTGTCTAGAAATGCCTTGATGAAGTAGGAGAAGTGGGGGAAAGCCCAGGTTTGTTGGGTTGGGTGGGGGTGGGAGGGAGGGAAGGTCACTAAATCTCCCTGGGGCTGAGACCATTTCCATCCTGGGAATTCAGAAATATTTCTTACATTTGATTAGAGATTTATGTTTTCCACAGCCCCTGCGTGCCTCACGTGATTCCCCGCCAGGGGACTGGTGAGACTACTGTTGTCAGCCCCGGTGAACTGATGGGAAGACTAAGGCTCAGAGAGGGCAATCAGTTTCCCGTGTTACACAGCAGAGCTGGTCCAGTCTCCTGTCTCTGGGGCCGGGACTCCGCCACCAGCCCCACCCTAAGGCGGTCCTGGAAGATGTCCGGGACAGACAATGCCCTACTCCCGAGGCGCTGCTTTCTTCAGTGTGACGTTCTGAGCCTCCGCCTCTGTCCTGCCAGCCACTCACAGCGGGCAATTGTCCTACACTTCGCTACCTCAGGTCCAATCTCCCTTCTCCTTTCCCTGAACAGGGGCAAGCCCAGGGGCAGAGCCGGGATTTGGGCGCAGGTCTGCCGTGATCAGCTCCTACTCATTTTTCCACCCACGGGGCGGTTTCAGAATTTGGGCTAATGACAGATGCTTCAGCCTGTTTCCTCCCCCTCTTCCCAGCCCTCTGCTGATTACAAATAAACACCAGTCTACACGGGAGAGTAATTAACTCTCCAACGTGGGGAGAACTAATCAGCCTGGAGTTTGCTGCAGGTGGGAAAAATGAAGGCTTTTCCTAAGTATATGCAAATGACACCCCTAGTATGCAAACCACCCTCTCGGGCTCCCAGGAAAGGCTGTCAGAGCTGCCGGCGGCGCCGGCTGCTGAGAAGGGAGAGGCTCTGGGAAACGGTGACCCCAGCTGCAGGGGTCCTGGGCCGTCACGTTTGGGGAGGTTGGAGGGGTCAGCCTAGGAGTAGGGGGCTCACCTTCGGGGCTCCCCAGCACACCTGCCGTCCTTGTGTCTGGAGCTCTGCGGGAAGGCAGAGGGAGAAATAGGCTCAAGGCTCAGAGAGGACAGGCTTTGAATCACACCACTGGTCCTTGCTTATGTGACCCTGGGCAAGTCACTCCCACCTTCCTGAGCCTCAGTTTTCTCATTGAAAGATGGGGATACAAAGACACGCTTTTCAGGCTTGTACTGAGAGTTGGACAGCACACAAAGTGTCTAACATGGCCTGGCATTTCAGTGTTCAGTAAATGGGAACTCTTACCAGAAAGCATCAAAATATGCCCATAGCACCCCTGTGAGCCAAAGACTCCTGAGTCAAGGCTCCGCCCCCTTGGGGGTCTCATCCTCTCCCAGTCTGCCTTTCAGGGCTGCAGTCAGTCTTGTGACATGTGACTTGAAAGGCTTCAGGAATGGCCCTTCTATTCCCAGGTACGTTATTTCTCCTGCCTGGCCTGAAATTCTGGGCCAGGACTAGGGTAAGGAGGCGATCGCTCAGGACTCTGTGAGTGCCGAACTGATTCTGAGAGTGAACCCCTCCTTAAAATGTGTGCCCTGGGCACCTCGCTCACCTCATGCTGGTCCAGGCTCTGCTGACACCCCACATCTGTCAAATCATCTCTCAGAGTTAAGCATTGTCCTTTAAAGTGCAGGGATGGGAGAGGGGAGCAGGGAGAGGGGCACGAGGAAATTTTTTGGGTGATGGAAATATTTTATATCTACGCTGGGGTATCAGGTACACGGGTGTACACATTTGTCAAAACTTACCAAATGGTACATTTATGTGTATTTCACTGTATATATATTTTACTTCCATAAAACATAATTTTAAAATAAATAAAATGTAGGTGTCTTCTGGGAGACATCACACATTAATGTACAATGATGATGATGACCAAGGTGGTCATCCAGCCTCTGCTTGTATACCTCCTGTGACAGGGAGCTCACTACCAATGGAGCCAGGACATCACTTGTTTGGCAGTGGAACTAGGATTTGAAGCCAGATCTGACTCCAGAGTCCAAAGCCTTGGCCTCTACTCTACTGACTGTCCCAGGATTGTCTGTGCTCAGGAATCATCATGAGGGTTAAGTGAGGTGTGATACGTGAAATGTTTGTCACATATTGTGAGATATTTAAGAGCTTCTGCACATCTGGAGACACAGGGGAATTGCACTTCCCCACCTCATCCTAGCAGTTAGGCAGGGTCTGGGACCAGTTCTGTGCAATGACATGTGAGCATAAGTGACATTGCTGGTGCAAATCCTCTAACACGCTCTTGTTCTGCTGCTGCTGTTGTGGAGTCCTCATGTTGCGATGGTTAGAGCCACAGAATCCAAGTGGCCTGGCTCGCTGAGTGTCTGCATGAAGGACCACTGCCCTGCAGAGTCATCTGGGCCACAACAGGCTTTGCAGGAGCGATGGGTAAATCTTGGTGGTGTCAAACCACTGAGGTGTGGGTTGTTTCTACAGCATAACTTCCTTCTCCTGACCCATACAGCACAGGATGGGCCTGACACAGAATGATAATGACGTTGATATTGTTGCTGGCCTCATAGTCTGAACCACCCTCCTCCTCCTCTTCATTTTCAGGCTGTCGTTGTCATTGACAACACCCTCAAAGAACCCTTCAGGCTACACCCTCCCCAGCTGATCCCGTTGAGCTCCAGGGTCCTGTCCTCAGGCTGAGCTCTCCAGCACTGCCCAGACTTTCATCAGTTCTGTGTTGTCTAGGCTGGGCTCCCAGGATTCTAATATGAAAAATACCCAGATTCACTTCTGGAGAGCTTAAATTCTGTGGCAGGGAGGCAGATACAGAAATAACTCCCAAAGTGGAAGGCTTATCGGGTGCCAGACAGTGTAGAAACCCGAGGTGGGAGCTCCCAGTGGGTAAGACAAGAGTTACCCCAGTGCGGGAATCTTGGGAGACTTCTTGGAGGAGGAGGAAGAAGGTGGCCACAGCAACTCCCCTCTGGGTACTCATAGGCTCTCATCATGACTCAAGTCTGAGTCCCAGTTCCTTTACTTCCCACTGTGTAATGCAGAGCAGGCATCTTCCCTCCTAAAGCCTTGGTTGTCTCATCTGTAAAATGGGGACTATTAAAATACATCTTTATAGAGCTGTTCTGAGAATTGAACAAGTTAATATGTATAAAGCGCTTTACTCAGTGCCTGGCATGTGGTAATTGCTCAATGAAGAGCTGTTTTTATGACCACATTTGACCTTTGCAACAACCCTGCAAGAGAATAGAAATAGCTAGTATTGTCTCTGTTTCGCAGATGAGAAAAAGGAAGCTCAGAAAGGGCAAGTGACTTGCCTAAAAACACACAGCTAAGAAGCAGCTGAGCGTGGACTGCAAGCTGTGCCTGCCTTTCACCAGAGCCTGTTTGGTGTTAGGATTTGTGTCCTCACTGCTTCCTCTGCCTTGACCACATCTCCCACTCTTTCCACGCCTGACCTTTGAGATTCCACTCTTTTTTTTTTTTAATTGGGGCAAAATATACATAACAAAAATTTTTACCATTGTAACCATTTTAAAGGGTGCAGTTCAGTGGCATTAAATACATTTACATTGTTGTGCAGCCGTCACCACCATCCATCTCCAGAACTCTTTTCATCTTCCCAAACTGAAACTCTGTACACATTAAACAGCAACTCTCCGTTCCCCCTCCCTCCAGCCCTTGGCAATCATATTCTTTTTTCTGTCTCTGTGAAGCTGACTACTTTGTGTACCTCACATGAGTGGCATCAGACAGTATTTATTCTTTCACGACTGGCTTATTTCACTTAGCATAATGTCCTCAAAGTTCCTCTGTGTTGTAGCATGTGTCAAAATTTCCTTCTTTTTTTTTTTTTTTTAAATTTATTTATTTATTTATTTATTTTATTTTTTTATGGCTGTGTTGGGTCTTCGTTTCTGTGCGAGGGCTTTCTCTAGTTGCGGCGAGCGGGGGCCACTCTTCATCGCAGTGCGCGGGCCTCCCACTATCGCGGCCTCTCTTGTTGCGGAGCACAGGCTCCAGACGCGCAGGCTCAGTAATTGTGGCTCACAGGCCCAGCTGCTCCGCGGCATGTGGGATCCTTCCAGACCAGGGCTCGAACCCGTGTTCCCTGCATTGGCAGGCAGATTCTCAACCACTGTGCCACCAGGGAAGCCCAAAATTTCCTTCTTTTTTAAAGCTGAATAATATTTAATTGTATGTATCGTCCACATTTTATTTGTTAATATCTATTCATCTATTGATGGAACTTGGGTTGCTTCCATCTCTGGTTATAGTGTGATTAATGCTGCCTTGAACATGGATGTACAGATATCTATTAGAGTCCCTGCTTTCATGAGACCCTACTATTGCCACCATCTTGGGGGGCCACTCCAAGGTCTTTGCCAGGAGCCCCAGTTCTCAATGATCCAGGAACCAGACCCCCACCCAGCTCACGGCCCACTGGCCATTCTGCTACCTGTTCAGCTCCATGCCTTTGCCGACACAGTTCCCCTACACCTGGCATGCCCTGCTGCACCATCTCCATAGTCCAAATCCACGCGTCCCCCAAGGCTCATCTTGAATGCACCCCGACTCCAGGAAGCCATCTCTACCCTCCAGTGTTCTCTCCTGCCCCTATAGCGCCCAACCCTCCATCTATCCCTTGCTTAAGTCTCTGATTACTTTAAACCTTAGATTACTATTATCTGTGCCTGGTCTCACCGACACCCTCCCTTTCATAATAGGGAATTTCCTTCAGAATATTGTTGAGATAATCTCCCTTTGAAGAAAAGCAAAAATGAGAGTCCTCCTCCCGCCCCCCAGAATGTGTCCAGCTTGGGTGACCAAAGACTCTTTGGTTTAAAGCACTAGAGGGATGAATTAGAGGTAACGTGACTTCCTGAGTCTTGTCACACTCTGACTTTTCAAGCTAGAAGAGGCAGCAGAGTCAGTAGCTAAATACTCCTTTTCTGAGTGGGTCTTAGAACCGAACAAGCCCTGGCGGGGGGCAAAGACAGGAGGCCTCCCGGGAACCAGACCCAGCTTGAAAGCTATAGTGAAGGGAGGTGGGTGGGGAGGGATCATGGCAAGAGGACTGAGCTCCGTGGCCTCTTCTTGCTCTATTGGGTGGGGATTTGAGACCCGGCCCAGTGCAGAAGCTTCTCCATGAGAACACGCAATTGAAGATGGGAGCCCAGGCACAACCAAGTTCCACCCACAAGAGACTGTGGACCATGTCCTACCCAAGAGAGAAAATGGGGGAAAGCAGGGGTGGGGGACAAGGGCCATGGACTCCCCCATTTTCCCTGGCGCAGGCGCTGAATTCCAGGTAAGAGGGCTTTTGTCCGTTTTGAGATGCCTGGAGTGGAGGGTCCTTGTGTGTGGACCCTGTGGTGGGTCAAGAAGGGTCACAATGGACTTTGAATTGTTTGACCCACATAGAAGCCCCAGCAGAGTGTGAGTCCTGGGGGGCAGGGGCAGGGGCAGGTGAGAGTCACCTGTTCCCAGCTTGACACAGTGCCTGGCCCATGAACGGAACCTCCCCCACCATTTCCTCCCTCTCATCCACACCCCCTCAGCCCCAACCCTCGCTCACTTGCTAGAGAAGCAGCCTAGAGAGCCTGGGTTCAAATCCTGAGCCTGCCTCTCCCTGGCTGTGTGATATTAGGCAAGTCACTTTATTCCTCCCTTCTCTGCACCTCAGTGTGTCCAGCTGTAAAATGGGGATAGTAATAGAAGCCACCTCATGTGGCTGGGCTGAGGCTGAATGGGGTCAAGACAGTAATGTCTTCAGAATAGTGCCAAGCACATAGCAAGTGCTTACAAAATACTAGATGCTATTTATTCCAGAAATACATAGTGCTTGCTCAGGGAAACTTGGCCAAGTTAACGGGAAGGAGCATGAAGAAGGAACTTGGGTTCAAAGTCAGCAGGTGCCTGGTTGCCTCGAGGCAACTTAAGCAAGGAGAGCTGCTTAGCCTCTGGCTTCTCCTTGTCTCCACGAAGTAAAGAAGTAAAGAATGTGCCTGCTGCCTACACTGCCAGGCTGTTGTGGGTGTTAGTGGGGGGCTTGGGGTGAAGGCACGGGGTTGGGAGGGAGAGCAGTGCAAACAGCCTTGGCTCAGCTATTTTCTCCCCTGGGAAATGGACTTCAAAGCAGCCCTCTCTGGGCGCCCCCCGCCCCACTCGATTTCTCCAGCCTCTTGGCTCCCAGCAGACAGCAGTTGCTGGGAGACCCTGGTGAGAGTTGGCACACACTGGGGTGGGGGCTGGTGGGACCAGCACCCTTCCCTTTGTTCCCACCATCTCCCACAGGAACCGAGGCTGCTGGGGGGTTTTCCGGAGGCCGGCTTGACCTGGCGGGGAAGAGAGGAAGCAAAAACTCGTGGGTTGGCCTCTGGGGCCAGCCTGGGTATGGGTTCCAGGCTGCTGTTAGAGCCAGGCTGCGGCACTAGTTCTGCCCAGGCACCTAGAGGGGGCCCTGGCTTGGGGGCTGGAGACTGGGTGCTCGGCCAGGCTCTGTCTATGCTACCTCAGCCCCTCCCTTCTTTCTCGGGGTGTATCTTCACCTCTAACAAGCACCATCCTGCCTGCCTCGTGGGGCTGGGGGCAGACTCCATGAGATGATACTCAAGAAAGAACATCCCCAAAGCCAGGCAGATCTAAGGGCATCAGAGTTCTGCTCGCGGGTGACCTGCTCAGGGTCCCCCACAGACATCCCACAATAGGCAGAACTGGGTCTGAACTTAGAGACGTTTATGGAACAGAAAGAGGGCTGGCTGGGTAGCCTCTGCTCCCTCTGCAGCCTGCGTGCTGGCCTTGAGTCCGTGACACCATCTCGGGGCCTCAGCTTCCCTGTTGCCAAAGGCGATGGCAGTTAGCCACACTGTAGGGCAGGCAGGGATTTTTAAAAAAAAAATATCTCAATGTTCACAACTTCCCTGCCTGGGAGATATATCATTCCCAGTTTACAGATAAGAAAATGGGGGCTCTGAGAGGTGATGTCATTTGCCCCAGGCCAAGCACTAAGAGAATAAGAAAGCAGAGGTGTAAACTGGGTTTTACCGTATACAGCTCTGTGGCCTTGAGCGAGCACCTTTGCCTCTCTGAGTCTCAGTTTCCACATCTGTAAAACGGGAGTGGCAGTCTCTTCTGTGCAGGCATTAAATAATGGCAGGCAGTATAAGTCCTAGGAGGCCTGGCTGAGGTTTGAACCAGGGCTGCGTGACCTCTTGGACCTGCTCACATGCCCGGCTGCCTCTGTCACCTGAGGGGTGGGGCTGGGTGACTTCCAAGAGCCTTTGCAGCTTGGCTTGAATGTTCCCTGCCTTCAACTAAGCCTCTGGATTCCGGGAAGGCCTCTGCCTGATTTCATTTGCTCCGTTGCCTGATTTTACTCAGAACTCAGGTCTCAGGCCCCCGGGGCTGGTTCTGGCCCCCCCTCCCAGCTCTGTTTCCCAGAACCCAGGTGTGTGCAGGGTCTTCTGTGGCAATGAGGTGTCGTGACTTCCTAGGGCCTTCAGCCTCTGTGAAGGGCTAACTGGGGGTGTCACTCCAGAGCACCCCACCTTGGCTTCTCAGCAGGAGGGGGTGGCCAGGTTAGTTTTGTGATAAAAGTTTAATAAATTGAAAGGCACGGTTTTCATTCTGTGGGTAATTAGCTGCTGCCGCTGCGCTCCCTCTTAATTGTCTTTCTCACTCCAGACGGGCGTAGATCAATAGGAAGCGGCCGCTGCATGGTGAAAGTCACAATTAATTAATTGTCGGGCACGTGTGTGTCTCCATCTCTGTCACATCAGAGACCTGGGGGTGGCAGCTGCCCACATTTCTGGCTCTGTTGGCGCAGCCCAGCCCAGAGCCTCCAGATGCATGTGACCACAAGCTACACCGTGCACACTTCCTGCCTCTCCCTCGGGCAGCAAGGCTTCTGGAGAAGGGGTCCCCTGAGACCCCAGGCTCACGGGCCTTCTCTGACAGCCAGCATTTTCCTGGCATCCCACCCCAAATGCAATCACTGCTAGATCTCTGCCCGGATGCCTGTGCCCTGGTCCCCTGCCTCGTCCTCCAATCCATTCTCCTCCCTGCGGTCTAAACCCGCAGCTTTTCTAGGTTAAAACTTTGGCTGTATCCTAAATAGCGGTTGGTTACCTCCGGTGGTGGCGGCGGGAGGTACTGACTGGAAGAGAGAACATTCTGGGCTGCTGGGAATGGTCTCCAGTTTTATTTGGGTGGTGGTTTCATGGGTGTATACCTATGTACTAAGCCATTTTGCTGTACACTTAAGATCAGTGCAAACCGTTAAACACGCGAGACCAATGCCCCTCCCTCATTCAGTACTAACAACTTACATTTATGTGCCAGGCATTGAGACAGGATGACGAGAACACGGCCAGAGAGTGACGGAACCACAGGCCCTGCTTAAACATATCTTTCCTAATCTTCACCACCAGCCTTGGAGATAGGCAGCGTTATCCCTGTTTTACAGATGGAGAAACAGAGGCACAGAGAGGGGTTGGGAGGAGCTAAGGAGAGGGGAGAAGAGGATGGGGGGTGGAGGGGAAGGACCTGTGTACACTGGGGGCTTGTGTGTACCAGACACAAGCTCGGTGCTTCACACACCTCCACCGTTCCAAGAAGGCAGAGCACTATGTCCCATTTTACAGACAGGGAAACTGAGGCTCAGAGAGGCGGGGCCCCTAGTCTGAGGTCACACAGCCTGGGGTTGCTGAACTGGGTCTGGAACCTGGGTTGTCTCATTTCAACGTCTCTCTGAGTAGCAGATGTGGAGGAGGGGGAGGGAGGACAGAGAGAAGTGAGAGGGTAGTGGGGGCCTGAGGTGGGATGAGCCCCTCAGGAATACACCCAGCAGGTGTGAGTGTGAAAGAGGTGGTACTGAGGACACACATATGGGTGCACCCACACATATGCACACATATGCACACTCCCCACTACTTCTGTTTCACTCTAACCTTTCTAGTGGGGCTTCCTGCTGCTTCTCTGCGGCCAGTGAGTCCAGCCCTCCCTCCTCTGTAAAGGGGGACGGAACTGCGTGGCCTGAGGTTTGCGGTGGCCGCAGACTGCCCGGCACCCCGAGGCGCCTGGGTGAGGGAGCTGGGCCCTTCCTCTTCCTCCATCTCAGGCCGGCTCCCAGCCCCACGGCCACCCTCCCCTGCTCCTTCCCCAGCGGCTCGAGGCCCCAGCTCTGCAGGTGATGCTTGGCTCCGGGAGGGATTAGGCCCCGGACCCCAGGGCCAGTGCTCCGTTCTGCTCCCACCCCTTTCCCCTTCCTCTAGCAGGATCATCCACCCTCCCTGGAGCTCAGGGTTTGACAAATATTGTAAGAACTTGCTCGCTGGTGGGGCGAGGTGGTGCCCGTCCTTCTGTCGGCTGTTTCTTGGTGAGAGCACAGCAGTGAGTCCAGCCTCCGCTTCACGGCTTGTCGTCAGGGGAGGCCACCTCCGTGCTCCCACCACCGGTGCCGACTGTCATTGAGCCTTTGAAGTGATGCCTGATTTTCCAGTCTGTCTGAAGTCGCTGGCTGTTTATGCAGCAGCTGGTCCAGCAAGATCCCCCCCAACTCCGGCGGGCCTTTCCATGACGGTGTCAGCCGCCAGGGACTCGGGGAGACAGCCACTGGGTCTCCAGGGGGGTAGCGAGAGGAAGCCGAGATGCCATTTCTGTCCTCAGGGTCTTCTAGACTGAGTTTGCTTATTTTTTGTTTAAAAGGACAAAAAAAAAAAAAAAAAAAGTTTCCAAGAACCCTAATGTGCTGTTCTCTTCAAAGAAAAAGGAATAAAGATTAAAAAAAAATAATAATAAGGGCCAAAGGTAAAGCTTTAAATTTCTTTGAACATTTTAACTGCTGTGGCAGCTGCACAGGGGAAGGTGCTGGACTGGGGATCCTTTCATGGATGCTCACGTGCCGTGGGACCTTGGGCAAGTCACTGCTCTCTGGTCATCAGGTCCCTGATGAGCGTTGGACCGATTCTGCCCCACTCCACATTTTGGGAGCCTTCTTACAGGCTGTGCTGTTTGTTTTCTCTGAGACTGACTGCCACAGGCCACCTCCTCCTTCTCAATATGAAAGTCTTCTTCAGCCCAAGAAATCAGAGAGTGAGAGGGTGGAGGGGATTTTAGGGATCAGACAGGCAGGATGATCCCTCTCAGACGTGGGTGCATAAACGTCTCCATTTTGAGGATGTCACAGCTGGGGATCAGAGGGGTTAAGTAACTTGCCCAAGGTCACACAGAGAGGGAATCTGTAGTAGCAGGATTGAATCTGCGTCTTCTAGCTCCCCAGCCAGGGGCTTTTTCTCCTACCTCATTAAATAGTAGGAGGAAGTTCCCAGAGAACAGGGGCCACGTTTATGTGACTTACTTTTTTTCAGCTGAGGCCCCTGAGAGGGGAGTTTAAGGGTGAGGACTCTGGGGTTGAAGAGAATTTGGCCCTGCATCCACTGCTCCGTTTGTGTGACCTTAGGCAATCAATTTCACGTCTCTGAGACTCAGTTTCCCTAACTGTAAAACGGGGCTATTCCGTGTGCCTCCTTTGTGCACAGCTGTAAGAATAAAGGATAAGATGTGGTTACTGGCACACAGGAGCCCTCCCTAAACACCGGCAGCTCCTCTTGCAAGTCCTTAGCTTGGGGCTGGAGCTGCATCTGTTTCTTCGTCAAGCACTTGGAAAAGGAGGGCACCCGGGGCCAGTCTCCAGGGCCTGGCTGTCACATCTGCCTTTCATGCCACACCCCTCCCACCAGAGCCCCTTCCTGGGAGAGACAGGAAGCCCACGGCAGGCTGTGCAGGAAATGTCAACCTCATCTCACTAAGAGGTCTCTGCTGACACTGATGAGACCCCTCCGGCAGGCAGAGTGGGCAGGTAGCGGCCCGGGGCCCGGCCTTGCTCCCCCTGGACCTAGACTTTCTTGGTCTCCCTGTCACAGCACTGGCTCCAGCCCCTGGGAGGTGGCCCTGAATGTTGCCTGGGGCCGGGGGGCCGTCAGTCCGGGGGCTGGACTTAAATGTAGCTGGTGGGTGGGCAGCTGGGTGGGCTCAGCCTCAAGCAAGGGGTGCACAGGGCAGGTGCCCAGTGGGTGTGGGCTCAGGGCTGGGAGACAGAATAAACTGGGTTGGAATCCTGACCCTGACTCAGCCACTCACTAGCTATGCGACCTTGGGCAGGTCTCTAAACTCAGGTTCTTCAACTGAAAGTGGGGACAGGGTTAATGCGCGCCCCACAGGGCTGTTGGGAAGACTGCAACAATCTTCTAGTGCCAGCACCCGACACACGCACTAGGAACAGAATAGGTGGAAGATGCTATGAATATTGTCATTCTCTTGCCCTCACAGCTGGGCATGGGATTCATCCAGCCATTCATTCATTTACTATTCAATAAGGCCTTATTGTGCACTTAATATAGTTTGCCAGCCCAGTTCCAGGTACTGGGGAGACATCAGTGAACATAGAAAAGGTCCCTGACCTCATGGAGTTGACATTCTAGTGGGAGTGGTCCAGAGGGGACAAAGGATGGGGCTGGGCAGCAGCAAGAAGTAGAAGAAAGGACACAGAAGACCTGTGTTCAAATCCTGGCTCAGCCACTAACTTGCTGTGTGACTTTGGGCAAAGAGCCTCCCCTCTCTGGGTTTCAGTTTCCACATTTGCAAAATGGAAGTAATTGCCCAGCCTTGCATCACCATCAGATGAGTCTCCAATGAGGCACTAGGAGAATCCTCTTCCTGATCAGCTTCCTTACCCCGAAAAAGAGGGCTGAGAAACTAGCAGAAGACAGGTTGGTGCTGCCTGCCACACTTCTACTCAACCTGGACGCCCCGCCCAGCATACCCCAAAGCTACAGACCTGGAAATGGCTGCCCCTCCTGTTAAAGTCTGGCCCTAAGGTGGGGGCAGGGGCTCTGTATGTCTCCTCTGGCCCTAGAGCCTCCAGACTAGGACCTTGAGATCTTGTTTCTTCTAGTCCCCCTCAGGGCAGGATGCTGGGGATGTAGGCAGCCTTGTTGCTGGAAAAGACCAGTGATATTGACTCATTCATTTATTCATTTGTTAGCAGTCACCCAACAAACACTCATCCAGCATTTACCATGTGGCAACCCCATGTGAGGTACAGGAGATCAAGGGTGTGTCAATTTCTTTAGCCTCTGTGCCTGGCACTGGGGACAAAGTGATTAGTTGATTTATTCAATGTTTGGAGACACATGCCATGTTCCCTGTGCAGAGTGTCAAACAAATATTGAGGTCCTACTCTGTGCCAAGCACTATGACCGGTGCCGGAAACACAGACCCACAGGCTCTCTGAGCACCGGCTCTGAGTCAGACACCACACGCGTGGGAGAACGGCAGCCTGCATTTTGTATGCGGACATGAAACTCAGAGTCTCCCTGTGGCTAATGAATCGTC
The DNA here is from genome assembly GCF_949987535.1 of Balaenoptera acutorostrata. Classification (NCBI taxonomy): domain Eukaryota; kingdom Metazoa; phylum Chordata; class Mammalia; order Artiodactyla; family Balaenopteridae; genus Balaenoptera; species Balaenoptera acutorostrata. The sequence goes on along the minus strand of NC_080064.1, from coordinate 17,779,653 downwards.
GGGCTTCGCAAGAGAAGCGCGAGCAGACCCCCTTGTCCATGAATTTGCTAATTGAGCTCCTCCAACTCAGACATTAACCTGCGTTACCATAAATACTGCAGAGAACAGCCATCCACAACTGATGCTCAGTGCTAATAGAGAAAATCAGTCGAGGAATAAAACTGAAATGGAATCATAAAACCTTATTTTCACCATTAATTTGAACCTAGTCTCCCTTAAATACCTTTTGCTAAATCTTTCTATAACACTCCAGCGCTGGAGAGAGGGGGTGGATGCCGACAGAAGGGAGAGGCTGTGCAGTGGAGGCGGTGGTGGGCGGGGGGAACTGGAGCTGGAGGGCTGGAGGGCTGGAGGGCTTGAGGGGCTCCTGGGCGGGCTGGCCAGTCTGCTCTGCTTCGCTGGGGGCAGCCAGCCCTGGTCCGTGGCAGACAGAGGTGGGTTTTGGTGATGAGTGAACCCAGCTCCACACATGGAGAAAAATGAGGAGTGGGAAGAGCAAGGTGGATGGACGGGCAGACAGATAGAAAGGCAGGACTGATCGACCCCCAGGTAGACAGAAGAAAGCACACAGACACTGAAAGACAGATGGGCAGCCGGCCTGACCGATAAGGGAGTTAATGAACAGACAGACTGACAGACGACTGTGATGACAGACTACAGGTGGACTGAGAGGTGGGAGGTCAGTCTGACCATTGGGAGGACAGGTAGATAGACCTAGTGGGAAAACACAGGGGAAGATCAATGGATAGACAGACTGACCTACAAGAAGCCTGACAACCAACAGGCAGACTGACAGAATCACAGGCCGACAGACGGGCACAGTGACAGTCCAAGAAGCAGTTCAAGGGAGAGGCAGGTGGCCAGTCTGCCCATTGAGAGGACAGATGGACAGAAGGACTGATGGGCCACAGGGAGTGGAGGCTGGAGTTGGGGCAGAGGCTGGGGTTGCTAACCCTCCCTAGATGTGCTTGGGGGGAGGGGAGGGGAGGAGGAGGCCTGGTGGATGCCTTCCTCTCGCGTGTCAAGCCCTTGCGTGAGGGAGACTGGCGTGCCGGGTGCTCCCCTGGGCCCCAGGCTTCCCGACCTCTTCCCCTCCTTCTCCTCCTCACAGCCACATGCAGCGTCTGTCACGCAAGGCAGGAGGCTCGGAGCTACCGCTGAGGTCTGCTCCATGGTTGGGGGCTGAGGACAGTGCCTGGACCCCTCCCTGTGTCACATCTGCCCAGGTGTCTGTAGGGGGCTCAGATCCAGTGAAAGGTCCTAGCCCTGGGGACATGGGGTGTTTTAAAGCCCTGGAGGGAGCCTTCTGGTCCGCTGCCCCTCTGCCTCATTTATACCCTCTAACCCTGGCCATAGCTCTGTGTGGAAGGTTCTGGTGTTACCCCATTTAACAGAGCAGCAAACTGGTGCTCAGATAGGGGAAGCACCCAGGCCAAGGACTCAGCTTGAGGTGGAGGGAGCCAGGCTGCCCACAGGAAGCCCACGTGTGTTCTGCTCCTTGGCAGTTGAGGCTGCTGCTGGGTCCAGTGCCCTTGTGGCTGGGCAGTGTGTCTGTCAGCCCCTGGGGTCGCCATAGGAAACCTCCCAGCCCTCAGATAGAGGCCACTTCCTCCAGTATCAGCTTTTCCAGTGGTCAAGATGCTTTGGGGCTCCATCTGAGGGCCTCCCATCTGCCTCTCAGTTGGTTGCAAAGTTAGGTGGGGCAAACCCCCAATAATCAGGGCCCTGGTCAGTCTGACTCTGTTGCTTGTTCCCTGCTCTGTAAACATGGCTGGTGGGGAGAAATTTGGGGCTTCCCTAAGGAGTGCCCTGCTCCTCCATGAATGGAACCTCAAGTCCCACTTCCTTGATTTTCATCCATTTCTCTTTTTGGTCATCAAGCACTCAGGACAAGAAATGCTTCCATTCATCAATATAATGATAGTAGTAGCAGCAGCAGTAGTAGCAGTAACAGCCTTCGATGGAGTGTTCACTAAGAGAAGATAAACTATGTTCCAAGCTCTAGACAGGTTAACTCACACCTCACAGTGAGTCTGTGAGGCAGGTATCCTCCCTATTTTACTGGAGAGAAAGCCAAACTTACATGGCTTCTCTAAAGTCTCATAGTAAGAGGCAGAGTTAGGATCTAGCTTCTGGTCTAATCCAAAGCCTGGGCTCATTCTGCCGCTCCAGGCAGGATTGGAGATACAGCCAGAGCTTGGTGGGGCTTCTGGGAGCCATGGCTGGACCATGGGGAGCACGGGAGGAGGGGAAGGGGGTGGCAGATGGTGGGGCAGGGCAGGTCCGAGAACCCACAGAGCTGGGAGGCAGGTGGCCTTGGTGACTTACAGACACCCTGGGCGGCTGCAGGTGAGAATCACTGTCCCATCCCTCATGAAAGAAACATCAGTGTTAATCGGATCAGGCCCCACACCCTGCGCTGGACGCCTCATCCATTTTTAATTTATTTCTTCCTTAAAACTTAACCCATGAGGAGGAGGTGGGGAGGGAGCTGAGAGAAGACTGTGGAGGGATGTCGGGGAGAAGGTAGTAATTCCACACCTTCTGGATTGGTTCAGGGAGACTTTGTAGCACAGAGGTTAATAGCACAGTTTGGAATCACATACGTGGGCATGATTTCAGCTCAATTACCTACTAGTCATGTGACCTTGAACAAGTCACTTCCCCTCTCTGAGCCTCAGTTTCCTCTTCTGTAACATGAGGCTAATGAATACATGCCCATAGGTCGTGGCAGGCACATAATAGGTGTTCAATAAATTGCAGCCATTGTGCCTAAGGGCTGGTCTGCTCTCACGAGGACCCTAGAAAAATGGGATGTTTTGTCTTTCTCACTGTCTGGAAGCTCATTTCTTCCTGAGGCAAAATTATCCTTCACTGGGGGCACTCTGACTGTAAGAAGGGTTTCTTAAGTAGAGTTGAAATCTGCCTTTCTGAAGCCTCAAGCTTCCGATTGTGGGAGGAAATACCCCAAATCCCTTTCCCAGGACAGCCCCTCCAGGATCTGAAGACAATGATAGGCGATGCTCCCCTGTCCTTACTAGGGTCTTGACACAATCTCCTGCTGCCATGGTTCCCAGACCCCCCTTTCAGCATGGTACCCTCCCCTTGACACACCCAAGGTTCTGTTTACCTCCTTCAGCACAGGCTACCAAATATTACTGAACCAGGACCTACGCTGCATCAGCCTCACCCAGTGCCTGAGAAACTCCAAAAGAAGTATTTAGGCAAGAAGAGAGGCAAGACTCTAGACGTGCCAAGCCAACATGGAGCACAGCAGGAAAATCACTTCCCCTGACTATGACTCAATACTTCCAATAATCCAGCCACAGCTCCTCTCAAAGTCCAGAGGTGGCCCCAGCCCAGGCCCTGGAGTCAGGCGCCTGCAGATGCAGAATCAGCATCAAGGACAGCTCCATAGTGTTTGGCTGCAAGAGTGTCCTGCTGGGTTTGAGGCTCAGTGCAGTCCAGGGAAGGTGACGGCTCCAGTCCTCAGACAACTGGCTAAAGACTGGCAGGCCAGGTTATCTGGTCACAGGGTGGAAGTGCTGAATAAATGTTGAATAAATGATTGACTAAGTGTTGGTTTCAGGCAGGACAAGAGTTAGGAGAAATTATGGAGCATAAGTTCAGAAATTGGGGACGTTGGGGGAAAGCAATTTGGACCTGAAGTTGGAGGCAAGAGCCTTAACTTGTCTGAGCCTCAGTTTCCCCAGCTGTGAAAGGATGGGAAGAAGGATGGAGATATATATAAAGGGCCTGGTACATAATCCCTCTGAGACTTGGCCTTTCTTGAGGATAGTGCCAGGAGTGTCTGCCTGGCCTGTGAGTGATACTGGGAGGATCTCAGAGGAGGAGTCAAATGCATGTGTTAAATTGGATTCTGGGGCTCTGCTGTGCATCTGAAATTGGACATTCCATGTCCAGGATGTTCCTGTGAGGATCCTTACACTGAGGCAGAGTGATTCCTATTCTGAGCATCTTGACAAACATGCAGTTCTGTCACTGGAGGAGAGACTAGGGGAGGGAGGGAATCAGAGGTGACCATCTGAGCTTGGCATCCCTGCATGCACAGACACATACACACACACACACACATGCTCCTACTACCCTCTACATAGTGACACACCACTCATATACTCAGTCACGCACTGATTCATGTCACAGTCATGGAAATACATATATATCACACACACACATACAACTGCATATACAATAGTACACCAACACCAATCACACACATTTGTGTGTTTTATGTATTTTAGTCGCTGGGTTCTACATACAAAGACACATCCATTAACCACAGCCGCCTTTACCTTCATGGCATATACTTACTCATCAGAGCCATACTTGCAGAGACACATGCACATACAATCCTACACCAACAGTCGTATATACCCTTGGAGATAATGCCATACATACCCTTTTGCACAGTTACATGCTACCACATGCACAAAAATATTTGCACGATCTCTCAGAGTCATCGAAACACAAATCCATAACAGTGGGCCTCCCCCACCCCGGCTCTGCCCCATCACTCATCCTCTTGGTCCAGTGAGCCTGGGAGGGTTTCCTAGGTGTGATCTGCTGACTGACTGGGTGATTCCTGAGCTTAGGACAGGGCCCACATCCTTAACCACTCCCTCCAGCACACCTCACCAGTGCTCCTCCCCAAGAAGCCAGGTTGACCTGGTCTGAATCCTGGTTCACCACTCACCAGCTCTGAGCAAGTTACATAATTTCCCAGAGCCTTGGTTTCCTTACTGGTAAAAATGGGGTAGTAATAGTAACACTCTCATAAGGCTTCTGTGAGGACTGGAAAGCATGTATGGAAAGCACTTGTCACTGTGTCTGGCACATGATAAAATTGTGGTAAATAGTGACTCATTAGTATTAATAACAATAAGCCACCCACATAGGTTCCCATTAGATGCCATACAGACAGCCTTTTCTTCACGGCCTCTTTCACACAAGTGCGTGCCCGGGGAGGAGGGGAGGAATAATTACTTTTTAGCATCCAAAGATGATGTCAGCATTGGGAGGGAGGGGACTGCACCTGGGCTCCCCTCCCCTCACCACCTTGGCCCCAACCCTTGTGTCACCTTGGTCATGCCTCCACTTGAACCTTCCCTTGATGGTTCCTGGCTTCCTTCACCTGAGCCTGCATCACCTCTACCCCTGCCCTCTGCCCAGCCAAGACCCTGGGCCCCCTTCTTCTTCCCTTGGGCTCCTGCCATCTCAAAGCAGGAAGGTGGCTTTCTGGTTTATTTTGGTTTATTTTATTTGATGCTGGACCCCTCATCTTTGGTATTCAGAGAGAAGCTCTTGTGATAATCTCTCCACTCTAAATGCTCATCACATTTCTCTTAAAGCCACAGGCGCTCCCCCCATTCCCATCTTTTATTCATCACCTTCCACCAGCCCCAACACAGGAGACATGGAAATGCAAGCCCTCCAAGGACTGCGAATTTCTCGCCAGTAGCTGACCCTTCCCCAGCCACCTAGGGTAGGAGAGATGGAGGTGTCCTAATGAGGTGCCCAGGCATCGGGAATGGAGTTTGAGAGGTGGTGATCCACGGGCCTAGGCCATCATCCCCTAGGTGAAATGAGAGATGATAGAGGAACAATGGTGAGGGTCCTTCCCTGGGGCTAGGATGCTAGCCTACCCCTTCCTGCTTCTAAGACCTCACCCACGCTCACCGACAGCTTCACCCTTGCACCATCCCAGAGACACCCAGCCACCTTCCTTCAGCTATAGTGACCAACACCAGACACGACCCCTTGTATCTTACCCTCACATCATCTTCTAATCCTCATGACAAGCCTGTGTGGTGTGTATAGTATTGACCCCATGTAATGGGCTCAGGATCACATGGAAGGGAAGGATGAAGAAACTGACCCCAAGATAGGGCACATACCCAGGGCCCCAGTAAGGTTATTTGCCTGTGTCTCTCTCATTCACTGAATTCTGACCATGACCCAGCCCTGGGCTGAGCACTGGGGTTCTCTGGCTAAATAGGAACAGCTCTGGCCTTAATCAGTCCACAGGGAAGGGGGGGGGGGAATCTATCACAGTGCAATATAAGTGTTTTAATGGGAAGTCTGGGGGTCTGTGGGAGCTCAGAGAAGGGAGGCATCCAGCCCTAAATTAGGGAGAAGGGTACCAGAGGTTGGGATCTTCAGTAGGGGGGGAATTAACCAGAGGGGAAGGGAGAGGAAGAACATTTCTCTAGTGGAAAACATACATGTTCCACAGCCATGGGAGAGGGCCGAGAATGTTTATGGACCTGCAGGTGTTTTCTTGTGGCTGTAGGGTCCTCTGTGGGTTTTCTGGGGAGTGGGCACAAGGGATGAGACAAGATACATGGGTGGGGCCAGATAAGGAACGTTGGCTTGGTGCCTTGGATCACCTCTTCCTACACCTCCTCTAACCCCCAGTTGTACCATCTGTTTTCCTCTCCCCATAAGCTCCCTCAGAGGGCTGGGAGGGTTTGGCCAGCTTTGCCCACACTCAGGGCCCAGAAGGTTATTCTTCCAGGGGGCTTCTGTGTTTCCTCAGGGGAGTCCAAGTAGAGCAAGGCTTGCTCCAAAGAGATGAGATACTAATGGTGAAAATTCAGGCATTGTATCTGATTAAAGTGTAAGGTGTTCATATGTCTGAGGATTTCCTTTTGATCATCAAACTGCTCCTCTGGGGAATTTTTTTCCCTTCTGCAGGTGGTCCTAGAATGGTGATACCAAGATCCAGGAGGTAGAAGACAGTCCAAAGCTGCTTTGGGAAGCCTTTCTTTAATGCACGTTATGAAAAGTTAGGTGGCCTGGGTTCAGACCCAGACTGTGCCTCTGATGCTGTGGGAACTTGGTTGAATCCTTTTCTCTCTCTAGGCAGGGCTGGGTTTCTTTATTTAAGAAACATAGAGGGTGTGGAGAATGAACAATCTGGTTCCTCAAAGCCCTCTAATTCTATAATAAAACAAAGGAACTTATTCCAACATTCTATGATCCTATGATTTGGCTTCTATGTTTTCTCTAGCCTGTGAGCATCTTGAGGGCAAAAATTATCTTATTTATTCCAGAATTCACAGATTCAAGGCAGGACCTGTCACAGAAGAAGTGTTCAGTAAATATACATTCATTCATTCATTCAACAAACACCTGTTACACACAGATGAGGGCCACAAGTGTTCTGTGTGCTAGAGTTAAAGCATTGAGTAAATTAGATGCCATACTTGCTTTTTAGAATGTATTGAATGATGGGGGCAGAAAATAAGTAAATAGACCATGTATAACTTCAACAGGTTTTAAGGGCTATAAAAAAAATAACATTGGGTAACATGGTAGAAAGTGACTCAGGAAGAAGCAGTCACTGTCTGGCTGAATATTTTGAAGACATGGAAGAACATCCCATGAAGGAGGAAGAGCTAATGCCAAGGCCTGGCACGTTCAAGAAGTAAAAAGAAGGGCGTGAGTGAGGGGGAGGATGAGTGGAGGGAGGTTGGAGAGGCCAGCTGGTGCGGGTTATGTTGGGTGTTTTAGGCCAGGTGAGGATTTTAGATGTCATTATCAACTTGATAGAAAGCTTTTGGAGGGTTTTATAACTAGGGAAGTGGCATGATCTCTTTTAAATTTTTAAGATCCCTCTGGCCATTCATGGAGAATGGATTATGGGGGCGAGAGAGGAAGCAGGTGGACCCATGAGGAGGCTCCCGCAGACCTCCAGGGGAGGGGAGTAGTGGTGGCTCAGACTTGGGGGCAAGTGGAGATACATGGTTAGATTTAGAATGCAGTTCGGAGAGAGCTGACAGGACCTGCTGATCGGTTGCTGCACGACCAGCCTCCAGCCATTGGAGTCCAGCACCCTGGACAGCGCACTCCAGTTCTCCAAAGGGCTGGTTCCGGTTTCTCCCGAGACGCTGATTCCTGAAAGCAGCCCTAATTACTTTCTAATTATAAAACATTTCAACATACAGAAAAATCAGAAAATAATGTGACAGACGGGTATGTGTCCACCAAGATCAAATGGGTGTTAACATTTTGCCATATTTGCTTCAGAGCCCTCTCTTTTTAAAAAAGAAAATAACTGAAACCTATCAATACAGTTCAATACCCCTCTCCTCCTTGCCTTTATTCCCCAGACGTAACTGAGCTGAAGCTGGTGTTTATCTGTTCCAGACGTGTACTGTCTTCATCTAGTTATGCATGCAAAACCTGTAATTCTATTGTTACATAAATTTTAAAAGTTTATATAAATGGTATAGTAGTGTACACATTCCTTTGTCATTTATTTTTTCACTCCATATTTATGTTCTGGAGATTTACCTATACTGGGACATGTTGATCTAGTTTGTTCATTTTAACTGTGATAGATGATTTCATTATATTTATAAAGCAGCTTATTTTCCTGTTCTCCTGCTGAGAGGCAGTTAGGCTGCTCCCCATTTTTCTATCACATACTAAGGTGCAATGAATATCCTTGTCCATGTATCCTTTTTCATATGAGTTTCTCTAGGATGCATAGAAAACACTCTGGGCTCTCCACCCACATTCTTTGAACTGCAGGTGCACTCATCCTCCAGCTGCTGTGAGTGTTGGCTGCTAAGGGCTCACAGCTGCTCACAGCTTCTTGGGAATGTCCTCATCCAGGAAGTTATAAGTTGCCCCCCTGCATTGGGCAGCCCATAGCCAATGACTGATGGATATGGGGGGTGCAAAAGTCTGGCCCCCTTGCCTCAAGGCAGATCCGCTCTGCAATGTTATTAATGCTCCAGACCTCCCCACAGGATCAGATTGAAGCTAATCTCCAACTGAGAACCCACCATTACTTAACATTTCCTCCTACCCTATCTGCCTGCCTTTCTCTCTTCACATGAGAGCCCTCCCTCAATAAATCACCTGCACAAGAATCTCAGGCACTGCTTAGGGGACCTAACCTAGGACAGGCACACACTAAGGCAGAGCTGCTGGGTCTCATCTTAAGATTTACTGTTTCCAAATTTCTCTCCAATGTAGTTGTACCAATTTACATTCCCACCAGCAGTTTATAAACGTTGCTATTCCCCCCCGCCACGTTCATCAATACTAGTGTTATAGATGAATTTTGCCAATCAGATTGGTGTAATATGCTATCTAATTTTTGTTTTAATTTTCATTTCCATGTTTACTAGTGATGTTGAGAATCTTTTTAATATCTTTATTGGCCATTCAAATTTCTTCCTCTGTTATTTTTCTGTTCATAGCTTTTGTCCATTTTCTTATTGCTTTGGAATGTTTTGGTAAATTGATTCTTTGAAGTTAAAAAAATTTTTTTTTTTTAAATTTTGGAAACTAATTCTCTCTTGGTTGGTTGTACAGTTTACCAATATCTTCTCCCAGCCATGGCTTTAACAAATTTATTTTTTGTCATGTAGAAGTTTTTGATTTTAATGAAATAAGATTTATCATCATTTCCTTTTATCATTTGTGCTTGTTGTGTCTTATTTTCTACTCTAAGATCGTAAAGTTATTTTCCTGTTTTCTTGTAAAAGCTTTATAGTCTGCTTTTTACATTTAGGACTTTGATCAACCTGGAACTTATTTTGTGAGTCATGTGAGCAGAAATCTACTTTTATCTTTTTCCATGGGGGTATTTAATTGTCTTAACATCACTCATTGACTACCCCTTGCCATGTTTCAAACACATATATATTTGGGACTGTTCCTAGACATTATTCTGTTCTTTTTATGTTTCTCTATTCCTGGGACTAAATCAAATGATTTTAATTATTAAAGCTTTATAGTAATTATTGAGATCTGGCAGGGTGAAGTTCCCTTCCTCTTCCTCTTCTTTCTTCTTCAAAACTGTCTTAGCTATTCTGGGTTCTTTTTTATTCCATATGCATTTTGGGATGACCTTGTCAAGTTGCAGAGAAAACCTCATTGCAAATGTTATTGGGAATAAAATGTATAGATTAAATTGGAAGCTACTAGTCAACTTTATAACAGGGAGGCTTCCCATCCACGAGCATGATTTGTTTCTCCTGTGGCTGTTATTCTTTATCTCCTCCGCATTCCATCCTTGCACAGGGCACTGCCTAGGAAATGAATCTCCAAACCCTTCTCATCCTCCAATGCCCAGCTGAATTCTCCCTCCTCCAGGAGGTCCTTGGTGACAACCCTGGCCCTCCAGGCTCAATCTCCCCTACACGCCTCCTCTAACCTCCTTTAACCCCTCTGCATGCACCATTTTCTGGACACTTAGCCCCCTGGATCCAATTGAGGGAACCATTTTTGTGCACTCTGTACCTCCGCCTAGAGTTCAGCTTTGTATCCCCAGCGGCACCCACTACATAGTAGGTGCTCAGTAGGTTCTACTGAGATGGTTGGTCCTTAGGGAAGAGAAGTTATGTAATAACAGCTTCTTCCTCATAGGAAACAGCTGGTTCCGTGGGGTGGCGCCTAGATTGGAGTTTAAGAGTTTCAGAGGGAAACACATCTGGCTTGAGCTCAGGCAGATCTAGCTTACATGATGGTTCTGCCACGTGGGATTGGCCTCTCTGAGCATGATTATTAGTGAGATTGTAGGAAACACATAAATGTGTTTTCTCCATGGTCCCCCTTTCACAAATTGAGGGAGAGGCAGGAACGAAGACACTTCCCTCAGCTGGAGGGGCTACTGGAGACCATTTACTTGTTCATCAGCAAGACCCCAGGGGTATCTTCCCCAAATGTCTGAGCCATTGACTCAAATGGGCACAGTTGGGCTCTGCTGCCACCACCCTCTCTCTTGCTGCTGCCCCCTTTCTCTGGGAGCAGAGTCGGGTCCTCAGCCTCCTGATGTAACTATGGAAGCTGCTTGCATCCTGTCTTCCCTTCCCTGCCCCATAGGACCCAGGTCTCTCAATGGGCCCCTTGTTCCCAGGGAAGCTGTCCCATGAGACGCTCTTTTCTCATGCATTCCTCCTCCAGGGCTGTCCTTCTTCCCCAAGAGAACGCGAGGCAAGGGCGATGCCCAGCTACAAGGGATTGAGCTCCAGTGTTAAGCACCATCTGTACCTCACAGAAGAAAGAACTGGGGGTGCTTCCTAGCAGAGCATGAGCTTTGGAGTTGGACAAAACCTGGGTTCCAATTCAGACCCCCAAAAACTGACTTTAGGCAAGTTATAAGACTCAGCCTCCTCTTACACAAAATGGGCACATGAATCCTACCTCCTAGGATAGATGAGAAGACCAGAGAGGGAAAAAAAAAATGTATGGGATGCATACAGTAGGTGCACAGCATAAGGTTGCTCCTTCCTTACCAGGAGAGGTCAAGGTTGTAGGAATGGGAAAAAAATAGGGGACACAGGCAAAGATGAGGCAGAATTTATTCTCAATGTGGGTAAGTACAAGATTCAGGATGGAGACCACAGAGAGGCAGATCCCTGGGACTTTGAGGGGCACCTCACACTGGGGGCAGGGGCCACACTTTCCCAAGTGCCAGGCCCACTCTGTTCCCCCTGACTGTGAGGATCCAGAGCCCAGGAACTGGGTGAGAGTCGGGTGGGGGTGGGAGGAAGACAGGGTCCTCCCCGGATCGTGTCCTGACCATGTTTCCGACTTCCATAGGAAGGAAGAACAGCTCGGCTATATAGTAATATAATATATAGAGGTGTAGAGAGCTGGCCGCGGCACCTGGGCGGGGCTGAGACTCCCCGAATTATTGCAGGAGGGAGAGGGGGGCTCAGTGCTGGTGTCTCCGTGGAACAGCCGTGCTGGCTACTGGGAGGGCTGGGCAGGGGGTGGGGCTGGGCTTGCCCCTCCCTCGGGGCCGGCAGTGGTCACCCGGCATCCTGCCCAGTGGGGTTCCTTGGGCCCTGCCAGCTTCCCCTGGGATGGGGCTTTCTCACCCTGGGTGCTTTTTATGTGCTTTGAAGACCATTTTTGCATTGTCAGGAGTGAGGAAAAAATATTCTGACATGGTAGAAAAAGATATTTACATACCCTGGTGGGCCGTTAGAGGGAGGGTCAACTCTGAGTGGGGGGTGACTTCCTCCTCTGTGCGGGAGGACGTGGGGAAAAAGCCCCGGGAGGAGGCTCAGCTCTGAAACTTCGCTGCCATGTGACCTTGGACAAGGCACACTCCCTTGGTCTGCCCGGAAGGTGCAGGAGGGGTGGACTCGGGGCTGAAAAACTAGGATGTTACGGTCCTTTTTCCTAGGTGTGGGTCTGGGGGGCAGGCCAGGGCTGAGCAGTGAGATTGGCAGAGGGACTTCCGAGTGAGGAACCCTAGGCTGTGCAGGGCATCAGAGACTAGAAGGAAGTTGGTGGCCCCTGGCCCCTGGCCAGGTAGCCAAGTTCAGCTGAGGGCATCTCACGTACCCTGTGTTGATGCCTACACAGAAGGTGGCCAGAGGGGCTGGCCGGGAACCCTGTTTTCCTGTTGAAGCAGTGGTGGGAGCCAGGTGGAGGAGGCAGGCGGCCCCCCACCAGCTAGATGGAGGGCTCAGACCTGAGATAGAGCCGGGGGTGGGCTCACCCGGGCGGAGACAAGGGTGGGCCTGGTGCTGGTGTGGTTTGGAAGTAGCCCCTGGCTCCAGCCTCCAGGCTTGGGGGAGGGGTGTGAGCTTCTCCCCAGTCCCTGTGGGTGCTGGGACCTGGGCCCACATCTGATGGGCAGTGTCACACCGAGTTCCCTGCTCACGCATCCTCACGCTGTGACTCGCGTCCTCATTCATGACATGCCATCCACAGTCACACACATGTGCCCCCAGCCTCAACGAATAAGCACACTCACCATAACTGGCACACATCCATGGGGGACCTGATGGGTGGACACACACACACATGATCACACGTGTTCACAAGGGCTCCTGTGACCTCGTGAGAACACACCCCTACAGCATGTGAGTGCGTGCACACAGGCACCCTCACGCACACGCGCACACACACAGAGGCAGGTGAGCGACATTGCTGTTGGGCTCAGTGGCATTGAGGCCCCAGCCTCTGGGACAGAGAAGGCCCTCTGACCTGGGGGCAGGTGTCCCCTCCCTGCTGGGCACCAAAGGTCCCTTCCCAGGTGGCCTGACCCCAGATAACTCCAGGTCTTGCGGTGGAGTCCTCAGCCTCCCTGGCACCTGAGGGGAAGGCAGCCAAGGAGGAGGGACAGAGGCCTGGGGGGGGGGCCAACCCTGCAAGTCCTCTGACGGCTGGCATGACCCGGGGCTGGCTCGGTTTGGTCAGAGGTGCCGGTGGGGCCCCTGGGTGCTGGTCAGCTGGGCCCTCATGGTCTGGATGCTGCCCAGGATCTTCTTCTGGTGGCCCATGAGGGTGATGCCCAGGGCACGCACATCCCTGTAAAGGAAGGCGGTGCTGACCTGGGAGTCTGGGAGCTGTGGAGACGGGGACATACCCATCCCCGGAGCTGCCATCCTCAGCGGCTCCACCTCTGGCCTCTGCCCTCTCCCCCTGCTCCCGTCCCCAGGGGCCCACCACTTACTGAGCATTCATACGTAGCACCATGCCCAGAGAGGAGTAACCCCCGGCAGCGAAGTGGTCCCGGTAGCGGCCCATGCGGATGGAGTCCAGCCAATCCCCCACGGTGAGGCCCCCGCCGCCACCCCCGCCCCCGCGCAGGTCAAAGCAGCTCCGGGCAAAGGCGGGGGGCGGGCACCTGAGGCACAGGGGCGCTTGGTAAGTGGTCTGCCAGGAGCCACTGGCGCCAGCCACTCAGCCTGCATCTAGGCTCGGCAGTGGCAAGGAGGGTCTGAAGGGTTAGACCGCAGGCTTGGAAGTAGAGGTCTGAACAGGGGTCAGGGGCCCAGGCTGGGTCTGGTCCAGGGGTCGGGGCAGAGCCATCCCAAGGCCTGGACTAAGTCCGGGCCTTGTCTAGGGCAAGCAGGGAGGGCAGCCGGGCTTGGGCGGAGCTGGGGTGGGCGCCAGGCACCTGTTGACAGTGGCCGTGGCCCTGAGACTCTCAGGGCTGTGGATCAGCGTGTCCAGGACGCTGACGATCTGGGAGAAGCGAGGCCGCTGGGCCCGGTCCTTGTGCCAGCAGTCAAGCATGAGCTGGTGCAGGGCGCGGGGGCAGCCCATGGGCGCGGGCAGGCGGTACCCCTCCTCCACGGAGCTGATGACCTGCGGGAAGAACACGGCGATGGGCTGGAGCGGTCCCTCCCTCCGAGGCCCCGGCCGCCTCTGCCCAGCCAGGCTCCGGAACTCACGTCCTGGTTGGTCATGTTCCAGTAGGGCCGCTCCCCGTAGGCAAGCACCTCCCACATGACCACCCCAAAACTCCACACGTCGCTGGCCGAGGAGAAGGTCCGGAAGGCGATGGCCTCGGGGGCCGTCCAGCGGATAGGGATCTTCCCTCCCTGCGACGGACACACGAGTGTTGAGAGCTTCTCCCCAGCTCGTCAGGGAGCTGAAGGCAGGGGTCTGGGCTGGGAAACTTGAAGGCTGGTTGGAGAGACACGGCCTCCACCTTCCAAGAGCACCTGTTCTGATGGGGGAGACCTGCACATGGAGCTGGTGTGGAGACTGAACAAAAGACAGTGGGTGGAGGGCCTGGCACCCAGTAGATGCTCAGTAAGTATCGGTCAACAGGTTGATGCCTGAACAAGTGACGAAGCTCAGAGAACGTGGTCTAGTAATTTTCCAGCTCCCCTGGAGGGTTTTTTTTTGGTCACAAAATCCTTTCTCTACGTGAAACCTTACTTGGAGGCTCAGTGGGCGAGATCCTAAGGGAAGGTCCTGACTGAGGCAGGGCTGGAGGCCCTCCGCCGTTAAGGCAGCCCCTAAAGCACTGCTAGAGAAGCCCAAATCCCCCCAGAACACATTTTGAAAATGCTGGGTTTTAGTCAAACGTTAGAGACAGACGAGGAGTGGAGGCTATTCAGAGAGATGCCAACTCTCCCCAAATCTCCCAGTGAGTGAGGGATGGGGGGACCGGCCCTGGTATCTCCGCAAGCCAGTTAGTGACGGAGCAGAGGTGGGAAAGCTTTGGTGCAAACTGAGGTGCAGAGAAGAGGTAGGACTCGCCCCAGGTTGAAGGCAACCCTGAAACGTCCAACTTCCCTAACGACACGTGGGGGGCTCCATCCCAGGACCTGCTGGAAAGGGGGTGCGGGCTACGCACCGTGGTGGTGTAGGCGGCGTTGGGGTCGTCCTCCAGCACCCGCGAGAGCCCGAAGTCAGACACCTTGCAGACCAGGTTGCCATCGACCAGGACGTTGCGGGCAGCCAGGTCGCGGTGGACGTAGCCCAGGTCCGAGAGGTAGCGCATGCCGGCGCCCACTCCTCTGAGCATGCCCACCAGCTGCATGATGGTGAACTGCCCATCGTGAGTCTGCAGGGGGGACGTGGCTTGGGCTTCAGGAAGGCTCTTTGCAGTTTACAAAGTGCCTCACTGCTTAGGAAGCATATTGCTGTTTAAGGTTTGTTCTCACGTCTCATTTACATTCACAGCAACCCTGAGAGGTAGGTAGGGGGGCAGTGACTGGTCATCCATTTTGCAGAAGGAGAAATGGAGGCCCAGAGAGGTTTCGCCCTGTGCCTAAGAGCACCCAGCAGATAAACGGCACGGCGAGGGCTGGGAATCTAGGGATTTCCACCACCACCCGCCATGCCTCCCAGCTGACTGGGGCCCTGGGTCCCCACAGAGGCACCCCTCTTAGCCTGTGTGCAGGACAGCGCATCAGGACCCGTGCAGCAGAGGGACTTCCACATGATGGGGGGCTGAAAGGCAGTTTGATGGGCTGACCCTGAAGACCCCTCCCCACACCTGGCTCGCCCTTCCCCAGGTCTGCTGGGTCCAAGCTCTGGGGAGGAGGGAGTATCTGGAGGTCTCACATTATCTCCCACCACCCAGACTGAACTTCCCTCCCCCGGCCCAGGTGAAAGGAGGGGCGGGGCACGCACCCTCAGGAAGGTGTCCAGAGAGCCGTTCTCCATGTACTCGGTCACGATCATTGCCAGCTGGCCTGGGGAGGGCGACGGGGAGGAGGTGGCTACTGGTGGGGGGATCAGGAACATGTCCCCCCCGCCCCCGCTATGAGCTGCCAGGAGCTGGGCCAGCACCCAGGGCCCCAGGGAACGTAGGGTTTCCACTGGGGTTCCAGGCTCTGGCCCCCTTCCCTGCCAAGTCATCTGGGGACCTGAGCCAGGGGGATAGGGCAGGGCAGGGTGGTCTGGGGATGGACCTAGAGCCCTGACCCCAGCAGGAGGGGCCCTGCAGGGTGAGGCTGCCGTCGCCTGGCACCTACCACGGGTGACGACACCTTCAAGGCGGATGATATTGGGGTGGTCAAACTGACCCATGATGGATGCCTCACTCAGAAAGTCCCGCCGCTGTCGCTCCGTGTAGCCGGCTTTGAGGGTCTTGATGGCCACGGGCATGTCCCGCTGCCCCGGCACCTGCAGACGCCCGTAGCAGACTTCCCCGGACTCTCCTGTGAACCCAAGTGAGGCAGGCAGGGGGTGGGCGGTGGGACCTTCCTCCCCTCACCCCAGACTCCGCACTCTCCCAGCCCCGCACACCCGAGTGTCTGGCCATGTGGGGCATCTTAGCTCCCGTGTCCCTCTGCACTGGGTGTCCCTCCCCTGGGCACCCCCTGTGATGTCCAGACGCTCACAATCCCTGAAGCTCACCGGAGCCGATGATCTTCTCGATGTGGATTCTAGAGGCCTCGATCTCGCGGGTGAAAGCGCGGCCCGCCCGGCCCGGCTCCTCGTAGGTGTGGGGTTCTGCATAGAACTGGGGCTCTGGGATCTTCCCCGGAGGGTGGTGCAGGGGCAGGAAGACGGGTGGAGGTGCTGAAGGGCCAGGAGAGAAGGGCCATCGGTGGGCCCCATGAGGACTTTCTCTCCCAGCATTCCCTGGGCCTGGGACGGGACTCGGGGTGGTGAGAAGTGTCTCCAGGAATCCCAGGACGTGGTGGCAAACAGTAGGTGCCCAATAAGTGCTTGCCACGTGAAAGCAGGGTCTCTGTGGAGTAGCTCTGGGGAGTTTGGGATTTCTCGTGAGTTCTGAGCCTGTCTGTCATTTTTCTGGGGTCACTTTTAGGGTCCTTAAGACCTTTCTCAATTGTCCTAGGGTAGGAATGTGACCAAAAAAGGTCACATCACAGTGCCAACTCAGATTGATGGAAAGCGCTTCTCCAGAAGACTGTGTTAAGAAGGATTCTGAGACTGCATTCAGGCTCCATGGGAATCAGTACCATGATTGACTCTGCCGTGGGCAAAGAAGTGGGGCATTGAGGTAGGCGTCCCCATATTTGCCCTGTTTTCTGAGGTTTCTGCAGGGTCCTGAAAAAGTTCTCTGTAGCAGGGGTTCTTGTCCAAGAGCATATGACCCCCCAAAGTTGTATGTGGGTCTCGGGTCTCTGTGACAGCCCGCTGTCTCTCTCTGGGGCTCTAGTCTTTTCTGTGGGCACCTTTCTCCTTCCCACCTGCGCCACCCCCAAACCGGCACTGGTTCCTACTGCGACCTCCTCTTCTGCATCCAGATCCCCGGGCCCTGCACTCACCCTGCCCGTTCTGATAGTGCATCTTCTCCTCGTCCGAGTGCTGGAAGGCCTTGCTGTAGCCGCAGTGCCTGTGGAGGGTGGACCGTCCCTGGCTTCAGCTCTGACCCCGTTCAGGGACACGTCCAAACTCCTCCCTTCTACCCCCTTTCCCCTTTCAGGTCAGCTTCTGCCACCCCAGCCCCTTCCCCTGCGGGGGGGGGAGTCCCAACCTCAGGCTCTCAACCCAGCTGAACTGTGACACTCTTGACATTTACAAACACCATATAATTTACAAAGTCAAGTCCACTTGGCCCTCACAGCAAAGTCTATGGCATTATTGGCTCAATGTTACACGAAAGCACCCCTGGTAGAGGGGCTGGGAGATGAGGCTTCTGATGTCAACTCCGCCGTGTGACCTTGGCAAGCTCCTTCCCTTCCCTGGACCTCAGTTTCTCCATCTATGGATGATCTTTCCAATTCTCGCTGAGTGGGACCCTAAGCCCACACCACCTCCCTCTGGAACAGAGTGGGAGGGGGAGAGTAAGTAAGAGCATGGTCTTTAGTTTTAACAGACCTGGGTCCTGTCCCAGTTCTGACACCTACTTAGTCGGTGGGCTGGTTTAGGGGTGCTGTGTGTCTGAAACACGTCTGAGTGGAGATGGGAGTGGGCAGCTGGACCTCAGCGGAGAGGCCTGTGCTGGTGACACACTTGGGGGATATCAGCATGAAGGTAGAATTCAAAGCCGTGGGCCCTGAGAAGGTCACTCAGGCAAGATGGAGCTGGGTAAGTAGGAAAGAGAAAAGGGTCCCAGACCAGCCTGGGGTCCTCCAGCTTTCAGGAAGTTGTGCAGAGAGAAGGGGCTGGTGGAGATGGAGGGCAGGCCAGACAGGTGGATGGAAAGTGGCAGGGGTGGGGGGTGGGGTGAGCCGGACATGGAAGGCAAGAGAAAAGCGTTCCAAGAAGGAGGAAGGAAGAACAGGTGTATCTGTAAGTGAGCCCAGGCACAGGGGATCACTGGCTCAGCGGGGCCGGGGGCAGGCAGGAGACACAGTGCTCCGGGGGAGGGGTTTGGGGTGGCTGGGGGCCAGGACCACCCACCTCTTCTTGCAGATGAGCAGGAGCAGAAGCACGACCAGGCCAGCGATGAGGGTCAGGCAGATCCAGACGATGGTCCGGGTGTCGTGGCGGGGACCTGTGGGGGGAAGCCAGGCTGGGGGGGGCCAGCCACTCGGCCCTGGCCTCAGGCCCAGAGGTCTGGCAGCCTTCCCGGGGCCAGGCCACACCCTCCTCTGCCCCACCCTCCCCTCTACAAGTTTCCCCTTCAATATCCTGCTTTCCAACCGGGTGCCACCACGTCCCGGGACTGTGTAACCTGGGCGGAGTCACTAGACTTCTCTGAGCCTTAGCTTTCTCACCTGTAGCATGAGTCCAAAAATGCCTGTCCTGCCCGTTACTGTAACAGTGACAAAGCGGAATACACTGAGAGCTGCACATTCCAGTCAGTAACCCATATCCCTTCCAGGGATAGCCCAGTATTATCGTTAGTTGTCACATGAGAAAACCGAGGCCCAGAGAACTCAAGGAACTTACTCAAGGACACACAGTAAACGGGATGGAGCCGGGCAGGATTCCTACCTGGGCGGTCTCAACATGGTATCAGACCTAAGAGCACCTGAGACACACAAGTGCCAAGGGGGTGCCCAGGTTGAGGAAGGTCATCAACTCAGCCTTGAACCCTCTGTCTTAGCACTGCCCCCCTGGAGGGTGCGGAGTATAGGAGAAGACCCCAACGGGCTGGAGATAGGGGCAGGGGGTTCCCAAGCTTGAATGTGCCTCAGAATCACCCTGAGGGTACGATCAACCCAAAATTTCTGGGTCCCCAGCGCCAGGGTTTCTGCTTCCGAAGGTCTGGGGTGGGGCCTGAGAATCAGAATTTCTGATGGCTCCCAGGGGCTGCAGCTGCTGCTGGTCCTGGACTACACCGTGGGAACCACTGTTCTGGAGGCGGGGGGTGCAGGGCAGGATGATACTGGGGAAGGGCACAGAGTTTGTCCCCAAGCTGACCAGGTTCAAGTCTTGCTCTGCTGGGTAACCTTGGGCAGTTCGCTTTACTGCTCTGACCCTCATTTTCCTCACCTGTAAAATGGGGATGTGGATATTGCCAACTCACTAGAGGGTCTCTGGGACGATTATAAGGTTATCCTGCTAGCAAAGGGCACCATGATGCCTGCAAGTCACACTGATGCTCGGGGAAAGCCTGCAGTTAATGGGCTGTTATGAGCTCTGTCACCTAAGGCATGTAACTTTCTTTCTCTGAGCCTCAGGTTTTTCACCTGTAAAAATGCTGATCTGGCCCATGCACCAGCTCAGCATGCACTAGTTCCCCTCCTCTGACCACCACGACCCTGGCCCTGGCCCTGGCACCTGGCCCAGCTCCCTCGCCCACCCCCTCCCTGCACTCACGGGGTTTCCCGGTCTCCACCTCCATGGCCTGGCTGAAGCGGCCGCAGCCAGCCGAGGTGCGGGCTCGGACCTGGAACACGTAGCGGGTGCCCGGCTTGAGGCCCGAGACGGTGGCCCTGGTGGTGACAGCCTTGAGGGTGGAGTAGCTCTGCATCTCCTTGTCCTGCCCGTGGGAGGGGTGGTCAGCCAAAGGTCCCTGGCCTGGTGGCCTCCCTCTTCCTCCCTCCCCTGTGGGTACCTTCTCGTAGTACTTGATCTCGTACTCCAGGATGATGCCATTGGGCTGCTCTGGCTCCTGCCACAGCAGCGAGACGCTGGTCTGCCCCGCCCGCTCCTGGCGGATCACCACCACCTGGGACGGGGCTGGGGCGGGGGAGGGAAGGGAGCTCGGTCAGGTCAGATGGGTGGATGGGTGATGATGGGGACTGGCCTCTGTCTGCCCCTTCCTCAGGCCCCGCCCAGGGATGCCGGCTTGGGCCACACTCACCTTGCTAACTGTCCTGCCGCCGCCCCAGGAGAGCCAGTACCCTCTGCTCCTCCTGGCAAATCACTGGCTGCCACCCTGGTCAGTTATCTGGGGTTGGCACAGGCTGGTTCCCAACTGCGATGCTGGGGTTGGCTTGACCCAGATGAGGCCTGACCCCCCAACTTCCACTGTCTCCTCCTCCTCTCTGGCCAAGCCCATCCACTGGAAGCATGCTGGACCCCCGCCAGCCCCATCAAGCAGCCGCACTTGTCGACCCTGAGGCCCCATCACCTGATGTCTCTGTCTCCGTGTCACCCACCCCCGCCCAGGGCCTGGTGTGTAGCAGGCTCTCAGGAGCACTCGAGGAAGGAGGAAGAAAAGGAGAAGGGAGGGGAAGAATCAAAGGAACCAACGCCCTCACTGCCTGGGTTTGGAGGGACATGAGCTGAGCCTGAGGCCCATGTGAGCCCAAGTATTCTCGAAGTCACACTAGGTCACCCTTTGGCCCCCTTGTTCATTCCCTCATCCACCCATTCTCTCCCCCACTCCTGTGCTCAGAGCAATTACCCCTGAGGTGAGTCTGTTGGGAAGGGTCGGATGTCGACCCAGCCACAGCCAAACCGAAGGGACTGCCCTCAGAGCTGCAATCCAGTCCTCCCTGACCCCTCCAGCCGCAGGCCTCCTCTTCCCCCTCTGCTCACCCGAGTTCCGACTCTGCCCTACTCCTCCCGTGCCCCCCCACCTGCCCCATGTGGCCAGCTCTGGCCTCAAAACTGGGCATCCTATCTCTCTGCACACGTGGGAGCTCCCTGAGGCAGGGACTGCACATAGTAGGTGCCCAATAAATGTTGCTGGATGACGCTGACATGAAAAATTAAGAAGCAACTCGAGAGTTAAGTTGGAGGGTGTGGTACAGGGGAGACCCCACCAGCCTGGGAATCAGGTCTGGCTTCACAACCTGGCCCGTCTCTTGCTGGCTGGGCCCATGACTACCTCTGGGCAGTTTCTCCACCCAGAAAGTGAAGCTGGTGGGCACCAGCTGCCAGGCGGAGGTGAGGATCAGAGAAGACCACTGTATGTGTGCGACAGACACCGGTGCCAGGAACACATGGGTGCCTCTAGGCAACAAATTTGCAAGGCAGGAGGTGCTGTGTGAGTGGGGCAGACACACAGGGAGACTGGGGCTCAGAGGTGGGAGGGAAACAGGGCAGAGCACCAGAGAGGGCTCCAGGGAGGAGGGGGTCATAGGCAAGAGGCTATGGGGAGGCACGGGGAGGGGGAGGGGCAAGTGGTCTCTGAGGACAGACCTCCCCCATTTGCTCAGGGCTGCTGTCTGCCCCAGGCCCCCAGCCCAGAGCTGTGGGTGTCCACTGGATCATCCCCCTAGAATTTCCTGAATGACTCCCACGTGCTGGGCAGTGGGCTAGGACCTGGGGATACTGCAGTGCCCAAGACAGCCCTCAAGGAGCTTATGGTCTAGTTAAGAGAGACAGAGTTAATAAGAGAACAAATCAATGCATAATTACAGGTATGCTAGGTGCCATGAAAGACATGAAGAGGGTGCTGTGATGGAGAGGACCTTACGTCTGCAGGGGCCCAGGAGGGAACTGGGCCATTTCAGCTGAGGTGGTCAGGGTGGGCCTCCCAGAGGTGGGGGACAGCTAACCGAGGACTGAAGGAGGCAGCGAGGGGAACGTCACGGGGAGGAGCACGTCATTCTGACCGAGAGGCAGGGCCAAGGCCCAGGGCAGGGAAGGGCTTGGTGTGTCCAAGGATGAGGACCAGAGGCCAGTGTGGCTGGAAGGGAGAGAGCCCGGCGACAGTGGATGGGGTGAGGCTGGGGAGGTGGGCAGGGGAGGGTCCGATGGGTCCCCTGAATCATGGTGCAGGGTTGTCCAGGCAACGTGAGATGGCTGAATTGTGTCCCCCTCCCAAAATTCGTCTACTGGAGCCCTAACCCCCAACACGATAGTATCTGGAGATGGAGCCTTAAGGAGATAATGAGGTTTAGATGGGGGCCCTCATGATGGCATTGATGCCTTTCTAAGAAGAGACACCAGAGAGTTCTTTCTCTCTTTCCTTCTCTCTCTCTGCCATGTGAGGACACAGCGAGAAGGCAGCCGTCTGCAAGCCAGGAAGAGGGTTCTCACCAGGAGCCAAACTGGCCGGCACCTTGACCTTGGATTTGTGGCCTCCAGAACTGTGAGTGGTAAATGTCTGTGCTTTAAGCCCCAGTCTATGGTATGTGTTACGACAGCCTGAGCTGACTAGGACCGAGGGCATGTGTGCGTGTGGGGTGGAGGGGTCGGAGTGTGGAGGGGGTCACGCTGAAGGGAGACCCAGTGGGACTGGCTGGTGGGTGGACGAGGCACGAGGGAGGGAGAGCCAAGGATGACGGCTGGGTTTGGGGCTCAAGTAACCCCACGAACAGTGGTGCCACGTCCTGAGATGGGGGCCTGGGGAAGGGGCTGGTTTGGGGGTTCTGTGTGTCTGAAACACCTCAAGTGGAGATGGGAGTGGGGAGCTGGGCCTCAGGGGAGAGGCCTGTGCTGGTGACACACTTGGGGGACGTCAGCATGAAGGTGGAATTCAAAGCCGTGGGCCCTGATAAGGTCACTCGGGCAAGATGGAGCTGGGTAAGTAGGAAAGAGAGGAGGGTCCGGACGTGCCTGGGGTCCTCCAGCTTTCGGGAAGTTGTGCAGAGAGAAGGGGCTGGTGGAGATGGAGAAGGACAGGCCGGAGAGCTGGATGGAAAGTGGGGGGTGGGTTGGGCATGGAAGGCAAGAGAAAAGTACTCCAAGAAGGAGGGAAGAAGAGCGGGGGGTGGGAGGGTGGAGTGCCCACCGCAAACTGAATTTCTGGGGACAGGTGGGCAAAGGCGCCCGACTGGAGGTGCCCGAAGAGGCCCACAGAGGAGAGGACGCAGATGCGAGGGCAAGACAGCTCTTTAAGGAAGCTTCCACGTGAAGAGAAGTAGTCTCGTGGCTGGAAGGGCGTGCGGGCTCACGGGAGGCTGTTCTTTTTAATGATAGAGCACACGGAGCAGTGTGAGGGCCGCAGGTTCTCTGCTCCGCCCTCCGCCCCTGACCAGCCAGACACCTGTCTCGGCCCCCAAGAGACACGTGGGCAGGGGCGGGGCCTGGCCCCACGCACAAGGGCCTACTCCCGATTGCGTCACTAGCACCGAGCAGAGAGCGTGGCATCTCACCGGTGCTCCACAGGTGCCAGAGGAATGAGGGTCTCTTGGGAGGATGGAGCCCTGGCATCAGGGAGGGGGTGCCCTGGGTTCAGGGTGGGGAAGCCTATTTCACCTGGGAGTGAGACAGACCTGGGTTCGAATCCTGACTCTGCCACTTCTATGTGGTGACCCTGGCTGGCTCCGGGCCGCAGCTCCTCCTCTGTGACACGGTGGGAACGGAGTCACTGAGCCAGGCCTGCGTGGTGTTGGGAGGAGACGGGGGTGAGGAGCCACAGGGCACGTGACAGGGGCGCTGTTAGCAGGGAAACTGCCGCAGGCGGCCCTCGGGTCAGGCTACCACTCGACAGGCAGGACCCACCAGAATTTGGAAAGAAAGGGGCTAACTTCAGTCCAACAACTGGCTAGAAACAGAGAGATAAGTGGTTGTCGTCCAAACCAGTATGACCAGATCCATCCCAGGGGCAGCAGTGGCAGCTGTTCTGGAAAATGATAATCAGAGTGATTTGATATTTTAATGACATTTATTGAGCACGTACCGTGGGCCAGGTACCGGGCTAAGCATTTTCACTTCCTTCATTTAAGCCTCAGTAACAGAGCAGGTATTATTACTCCTATTACAACAGGGAGGAGACAGAGGCAGAGAGGGAAAATTCTAGAACCCAGGCCTGGGATGGCCATGCTAGCCTGCCTCTGTGCTTTTTGGTTTCCTTCCACTTATAGAACATGTTTCACTTTTCTAAGGGCGCAAAGCCTGGAGCTCAGAGTCCTGGTGAGGAAGGCGGAGCCCAGAGAGGCAGGCACTTGCCCAAACGCCACAGCAAGTCGGATGCCGGGGAGGACGAAGGGCCCGGGAGCTGGGGACGGGCGGCTCCGCCTACCTGCCTGGTTCGTGGTGATGTTGACGACGGCAGCCCGGCGGGGCTCTGGGCTCAGGTCGGACACACCGTTGACGGCCTCGATCCAGAAGGAGTAGTTCATGTGGGCCAGCAGGTTGGCCACCAGCAGGCTGGCCTGCACCAGGCTGGTCTGCTGGGGCACGAAGCGGGTGCTGCTCCCGCACGTCTCGCAGTGGCCCAAGGCCCAGGGGCAGCGGCGGCACACGGCATTGTAGGTGATGTCACTGCGGCCGCCCCGGTCCAGTGGAGGGGCCCACTCCAGGGTCACAGAAGTCCCATTCACGCTGGAGATCAGATTCACTGGTGCCGACGGGGGGCCTGGAAAGCAGAGAATGACAGGTGGGCGTGGAGGGCACATATTTGGGCTGGTCTAGTCTCCCCCATCAGATCAGGGAAGGGCTGTGGTTTCCCCATGATACTTGGGGCTCCCTAAGGATAAGGGCACACCTACTCCATCCTCTGGAAGCTCCCCGAGGGCAGAGGCAGTGTCTCTGCCATCAGATTGGGAGCACAGTCAGGGTCTGGGCACAGAAGCCACCCTTCCCCCACCCCATGTAGCACCACCCGGATCCTGGGGTTTGTGCTTCACAAAATTTTCATCCAGAGCTGGGGAGAGACTGCACATAGCAGCTACCCTGGGTGTGAGATGCCCCAGTCATCTGCATCCCCCACTCCACTCCTTAACCCCCTGGCTGAACTTAATGTAAATGACACCGAACACTGTGGTGGAGAAAAGCAGAGCTCCGTGTGCCAAGTGACCCCTCCCCACTGCCCCAGGATGGGAGCCCCAGTCTGGGCAGCACAAGGACACTGGAGAGAGGGGTGGGGCTGGGGGCTGGGAGTTGGGGTAGGATCCTGGGGGTGGGGATTTGAACCAGGAGGGCCTGAGGGACGATGGAATTCCAACTCTCAGAATCCTAAGCTGGGAATCTTAGATCTTAAGAAAATAGAATTGTAGAATCTCAGAATCATAAAGAACCTTAGACTCTGCAGGGTATGGAATACTAAAAGCCTAGTCTTTTACAGTCTTAAGATTCCTAGAACTGGAGGGCACTGGATTGTGGATTTGGAGAGAAACTGGAGTCCAGCCAGCTGAGTGCAAATGCTCGTGACCTAGAGCCAGGCTCACCTGGCCTGAGGAGCCCAGAGCAGTCACCATGCCCCTCAGCAATCCTTTCTGCCCCAGCAGGTCCTACATGGGGCAAAGGCACACGTCTGGGCCGAACAGGGGAGGGAGGGAGGGAGGGAGGGAAGAAGGGTTTACTCGTGCGCCTGGGTGTGGTGTGGTGTATCTGTGTGTAGTGTGTGTGTGTGTGCGTGTGTGTAGCAATGTGAATACACCTGGGCCCTTACCTGCCCTGTGCAGGGGGTCTGGGGCTGGGTGGTGATGGAAGTTGGGGGAGGGGGAGATGGAGATCAGGTTGGGGTAAATTCTGGGGCAAAACCCAGCAGCACCGAGTAAAGTACCCCTCCCCCCGTCACAAGAGCCCAAGGCTGGTGAACAGGGTGGGCTGAGCTGGCTGCAGCTCCTCCCCAGCGGGGGTGGGAGGGAGAGGCCCCTCTGGGCCAGGGGAGAGGAGGCCATGCAGGAGCTGCATCAGCAGAAATGCCAAGACAGTCACGCAGCCCTGCAGGCACGGCGCCAGAGTCGCTTGGCGTCCCCTCAGGTACGGGGCATGCGCTGCTGCCTCACCCTCTCCCGGCGCACACCTCCCCTGCGGGGCCAGGTGTGCTCATGCTGAGCTCACAAAGCAGGCTCATTCAAGCTCCACGGGGACTCATGAGTCCGTTCCAGGTACCCAGACGCACACACACGTGTGCACACGCCCCTCTAAGAACACTTTACACACGTGGGCACAAGCACTTGAACACTCACACTCTATGCAGGTATCTTCTGCATGAACTGCTACCGACAAGGACACACACAGTCACAAGCGCTGTAGGCCTCCCAAGGCACACACAGAATCCGACACACAGCAGCCACACCCACTCCACATACACAATCATGCACACACTCCCCCCACACACTAAAGCAGCTCCCCGAATTCAGCAGCCCCCACCAGTCTCTCAGGGATGGCAGTGATGCGGGGCAGGGGTGGGGGCGGCTCCTCTGATGCCCGCCTTGCCTCACAGGCAGTCCCCCAGCCCCCAGGACATTGGCATGACCCTTGGGTCAGAAGATGACCAAAGCCACCTGGTGCTGGGAAGGGCATGAGTCCAGTTCTGTCCTGCCCTTTGGAGCAGAGAGGAGAGACCGAGGGAGGAATGGAAAGATTTCCCTGGAGAGATGGCAGGTGACCTATGACAAGAAGCTGGGAGCCCAGAGAGGTCAAGGCCATTGTTGAGGGGTCAGAGTCACCCCCCATCCCCAGACTGGCCCCTGGCCCATGAGAGCCACCTGTCCCTGCCTCACCCGCTGAGACCTGGCTCCCTGGGAGCTTGAGGGGCCGAGCATGGGGTCCTAGCCTAGTCTCGAGGGTTCTGGGGCCACGGGGTGGTACTCACGGGTGCAGGCTGCAGACGGTGGGTCCAGGGCTGCACGGAAGTAGCTGAGGTCGCAGCGGCAGGCCTGGGCGGCAGGGGCTGCAGAGTGGCTGTGGGGAGGGCAGCGGGCGCAGAGCTGGTCCCCGGGGGCCGACTTGTAGAAGCCCAGCTCACAGGCTGTGGAAGAGAAGGAGGCTTCAGGTGAGCCGGCCGGGCCACCCTGACGGGTCTCGGGGACAGCTCTCTGGCCCCGGGGTTCCTGGGGGATCCCCTGAGGGACAAAGATGCAGACCTTCAGCATCACCCGTTCTTACTCTCATCTGCAGATGGAGGGACTGAAGCTCAGAGAGGGCCTCTGACTTACACAGGGTTGCACAGAAGTCGGAGGCAGAGCTGAGGCTGGGACCCTGACACCTGAGTCCCAGCCCCATAGTCTGCACAGGGAGGAGCCTCTCTGAATCCCCCTCGCCAGGCCTCCAATGGCCCCTCCCACCCAGGTTCTGTCGTTCACAGGGCACTTGTCTTTGAGCGAGACACCAGCCTCAGGGGCAGGGGTCAAGGCTAAGAATCCGAGGGGGGCCGAAACCCCAGGGATGTGACCTGGGGACATGAAAGCCAGAGAGGGAATGGGGGTGGGGGAGGAACGTGACTGGAAGAGATGTGTGTGATGAGACCAGAGGTTCCCAACACGGACAGGCGTGGAACCATCCCTATAAAAACACAAACCCCGGCCCCATCACAGCCACTGAGTTAGAAGAGCCAGGGGTGGGGCCTGGGAATCTGTGTTTTACAAGCGCCGCGAACAATGCTGATCGTCCAGGAACTGCAGGCTCCTGACCCTCCCAGTCTCACCGTGGCTGACCTGATACGTTTCTCTTATCTGACCTTCTCTCCGGCCTTTGACACACACATCTTGCCCCTGATGACCACAGCAGCTTCCAAACCTGGCCCCCAGCCCCGCCTCCCCAGCCCCACTGCCCGCGAGATCACTATTCCTTTAGCCAGTATCTATGAGCACCTATTCTGTGCCAGAGACACAGCCACGAACAAGGTCCACATAGTGTCTGCCCTAAAGAAGCTGGCATTTTTCAAGGCGGCAGGGGGAGACACAGTAAATGAGGCTGTGATCATTTCCAGAAGGAAATAAAGCAGAGGATGTGGCAAAGGGTAGATGGTGGGAGGAGCGACCTTCCCGGAGAAGGTCTTTGAGTTGTGGCCTAAAGGCTGAGAACGAGTCAGCCATGCAGGGAGTGCAGATGTTGTGGGTTGAGGGACTCTCTAAAATGACACTGCTGCTGGGCCAAACCCTCACAGGCTCCCCATGGCCTAAACAATAAAGCCTGGTGTTCAAAGCCTCCCTGCAGCCTCCTTCAGTGCCACTCCCTCTCCCTCAGGCCGAACTAAAGGACTGGCCATTCCCCACATTCAGGAGTTGTTTCCTGTCTCGGGGCCTTTGCACATGCTGTGCCTTTTCTCTTTTGTCACCCTGTTGAATTCTTTCAAGATTCATTTTAACTGTGCCTTTGATGAAGCCTTTCTGGACTGATCCACATCTCCACATGTACACACACACACACACACACACACACAGAAGCAACCTCTTCCCTCCCCCTCTTTGCATCCCTGTTCGGTCTCACCACCTGCAACATTATGGCTGTACTTTTTCATCTGTGTGTCTGACTCTCTCTCCTTGTGGGTAGATCCTTGTGAATAGGGCAGGGCCGCCTTATTCATCTCAAAGTTCCTAGGGTCTGGCTCAGGGTAGAAATTGTCAACACTGGTGGGAGTTTTCAAAGTGAGCTAATCCGGCCATTATCTGCTCTGGGCAGAAAGACAACCCAGGGGTTCAGGAGGACCAAATGCCACCCAGCCGGGCAGCTCCCAGCTCCATCTGTGGAACTGAACTCCTCTGCCACGGGGACCACCAGGAAACTCACTGGGATCTCTCTCCGCTAAGTCCCGTTCTAGAAAACTCAGTGCTTGAGAGAAGCTTCATTTGCAAAGATATGTCATTTATTTGACTGTACCTCTTTATCATAATAGCTAAAATTAGGTTAATTTGTAAAATTCTACAAACTTGAGAGAAAACCTGAAATCAGGAGAAATGATGATGCCCTTAAGTTGCTTCCCAGACTCAGAGGCCGTGGAGCCGGAAGGGGCTTATAGGTTGGGAAGCCAGCGAGAATATGCCTCAGTTTTGAGACCTCTTTCCTGCCCCCTGGGGAGACCCCAAGAGGGCTCAGGCCTGACTGGGGGCTGGGTGCTTGGGGTTGTGGGGAAGGTCCTAGTTGACACCCTGTGATCTCCCCTCCTCCTCCCAGAAGCCCCCCGGGGAGGCCCAGTCCCGGGGCACAGCCTAAGAGAGCTTCCTTCTGAGCCCAAGAAGCAGACAGGGGAAACAGGCTTTGCGCTTCACCAGCAAACATTTATCGAACCTGTGGCTGAACTGAATGCCACTCTTCCTCACTGTACTAATTAGGTCCATCTTGATCAATATCTCTGGAACCGTTTGCTTATTCTGTCCCTTATTTATTCCTTCACCCAAATTTACTGAGCCACTGACCGGACGTAAGTAAGAGCTAGTGCTGCTTTCAAGGAGCTGTCAGAGCAGTGAGGGGCAGATCAGGACACATGCGGTGACACCTTGGTGTGATGCATGGCGCAACATGACAGCCTTTGCTTTTTGAGTCCCTGACCATTCAGAGTTCTGCTAGTCCTCAGGTGTTAAAGGGCAGAAACTTGGGAGCAGGCTGCCTGGGTTCCTTTTCTTTTCCAGCCCCTTCCCCCAGGCTAAGTGACATTAGGCAAGTTGCTGGGCCTCAGTGTCTTCATCTGGAAAATGGGGACAATAATAGTTCCCACCTCCGAGGGCTGTTGTGAGGATGACAAGAGTGAATACACGTGAATTCACACGAGCACAGCGCCTGGCACTCGTCATTACCACTGTACGCAGTCAGCATGAATACATCTGTTTGGCAGAGAGGAAACAGAGGCTGGGGAGCTTGCATGCCTCGCCCCAGGGTCCCCGCTGAGCCAGGATGCAAACCCCAGCCTTTCCCCCACCAGCCTCTCAACACCCGGCCTCTGCTTAGAGACGGCCCCGCCATCCTGCCACTTCACCGGTGGGCGGTTCTCACACGCTCGGCTAATACCCATATGGCTATAAAGTGTCAAGGCTAGATTAATCCGCTCAATGAAAATAAAATAATCTTGAATAAGAATACTAATCACCAGGCCTCAGGGAGCCCGGAGACCTGGAGGCAGAGCCGGGAATTAATGGCCGAGACAGATGGAGCGTCTCTGGGCTGGGGCCCGGCCCTGCCCGTCGACCCAGGGCACTTCCGGAGTCTGCAGTGCCCGGTGTCGGCCGTGCGCCAGGAGGGGCTCCCGCCCCTGCCGAGGGCACCTTGCCCAGGCCGCCTGTCAGGCCGGCAAGCTGACGGAGACCCTGGCCACCTCTCTCCTCTCCCCCACGAAGAGCTTGAGATTTGACAAATAAGGTGTCTGCCAGTGGCCGACCAAAGGAAATTAATTCTAAATCAGATTTTGAACACAGTCAGGAAGGCAAAAGAGCTCGTTGTTCACGCTGCCCCTCCGAAATGAGATGCTCTGATATTTATAGAAAGATGATTAGGGCCGCAGAGGGTGGTTTATATTTTGTGTCCAGGTGACAGAAAGGACGGCAGCCAGGACTTGAGACTCTGGGGGCTGCTCTGTTGGGTGATGCTCTGAGAGGTCCTTCCTCTCTCTGGAGGGGGTGGGGGGGGATGCAGCCACGTGTCGGGGGAGGTCACTGGGTCAGAAACTGGGTAGTGTGGGGAGCTTTCTGGTCAGGGGGTTGGGAGATGTGGGATTCAATCAACCACTCCTAGCTGTGTGCCCTTGGGTCAGTCACTTCACCTCTCTGGGCCTCCATTTCCCCACTGGTAAACTGGACTAGCTCCACGTGGCTCCGACATTCTTCCGTGGGTCCCTGAGGCCCAAGTGCGGTCTCCATAAGGATTCTAAAAAGCCATGTGATTGGGCTGGTCCCCTCTCCTGGGCTTTACTGTCTTCTCCGTAAAAGCAACTGCTGCCCAGCCACTTCTGAGGGGAGCCTTGAGGGTGAGACTAGCGAGATGGGAACCTGGCAGCTGGGAGGGTGGCTCTCGCCATGGGCCTGGCCGCTGCCACAGGCCTCAAGCTCTGGGTCCCTTCTCCTATCACTAGAAGGAAGGCGGAGTGGGGGGGGCACTCGGGTTGGGGAAGCCGGGAATCCCTCTCCCAGCCCTGTTTGCTCAGACAGAACTGCCCGATGGAGAAGGCCAGGGCCCCTCGGGTCTCAGGAGGCCCCGCTCAGGCTGGGCAGGGGGCTCCAGCTTTGAGAGGCCATCTCAAGTAGCCCAGCAGAGGCACCCCCAGTCTGTGTCCAGCTCCTGCTCATCCCCCATCCTCTCCCACTCTCGGGCTACCCACTAGGGAGGGGTGGGGATGGGCGACACTGCAGGGCCGCTGGCCCAGGTCTCCCGTTCGGGGAGGGCCTCAGTTTTGCACCTGTGCTGTTTCTTCAAAGGAGGTTAACAGACAATCACAGAAGCCCACCGACAGGGTTAAGAAAAGTCTCTCCTCGTGCGATTTAAAACCGGCATTCCGCCCCCAAACGTCACTGCCTGCAGTGCACTATGAATTAATATTTTTTATAAAACCTGTAATTATCTTGCAACTGGCATAATTACGCTGCATTGTGATTTAAATGTAAAATTCAAAATATGCTGCAATTCCCTAACCCTGCTTTGGCATTTCTTCATTATTTTTTATTAACGTACCAGCAGCGTCAGGAAATGGGAGTGGCCTTGGCTTCTCCCAGCTCTGAGGAGGTCCCCCTGCTCAGGCCGTGGGGTTTCCACCAAGAGTCCTGCCCTTGACATGCTGTGGGTCCTTGGGCAAGACGCATTCCCTCTCTGGGCTCCACTTCCCATCTCTATCAAAAAAGGAGGCTGGAGCAGTACCTCTGAGTGAGGCCCCAACCCCGAAGTCAGGAGGACCAGTCTCCCTCCTCAGGGCAAGGATTCACGCTGTACAAACAAGTGGCCTGCTGTGCTCACTGGCTCAATCCAGGGCTGGGGGCAGCTGACCTTGAGCGGGTATCTACTGGCTAGCCCGCCCGACTGTTACAGCTTATACTGTCCTGGTTACTAACCTTTTTAATGTTACCCCAGGGGGCTTCGCAGAGAGCTTTGTGGGCAGAGGAAGCAGTTCAGGGCTCTGGAGTGAGACAACATGGGATCAGATCCCTACTCTGCCACTTAAGTTGAGGGGACTCAGTTTTTCATGTCTGTAAGATGGGGATGTAATACCTAGCTTAGAGGACTATTGTAAGGATGAGAAACTGTGAACTCCCCGAAGGCAAGGATGCCCTGTGTCTCTATCCCTGATGCCTGGGACACAGTAGATGCTCAACAGAATGTGTAACTGATATAATGTGTACTAAGTGCTCATTAGAGTGCCTGGCACATGGCAAACACTCAAAAAATTGTCACGAAGGGACTTTATATCCCCATCCGAATAAGGGGATGTTGGGAGCTGGCTCTAGCAGGGAGTGCAGTCAGGATGGGCCAGGGATAGGTGAAAAGCCTACACACATGGCTGAGAGTAAGACAGACCTGACTCAGAGCCCAGCTCCACCTCTCACCAGCTCTGAACCTAAGCAGGACACTACCTCTTGAGCCTCAGTTTCCCCATCTGTAAAATGGAATTGTAATACCTGCCTTGCTACAACGAGCCAATGAATGGATGTGCTAGGAATCCCCTTGCAAGCTGTATAGGCAACAGGGATGTTTGTTGTTACTGTTACTACCCAGAGGGAAGTTGAGAAGTACAGGGATGTCTGTGAAGGAACCAGGAGAGGCTGGAGGCCTGGAGAGCCTGGAAAACTAGGCCATAGAGGGTAGAACAAATCCAGAAACAGGCAAATGTCACAGAAGGTGCTTGGGGGTTTAGGGTCCAGGAGAGTGAAGACTTGTGGCAGTTGGCAGTATGAAAAAAGGTTTCTTAAGGAAATCAGAGAGCCCCAGAGAGGGGCCAGAAAGGGCCTGGTAGCTGGACAGAAGCATCTAGTCCTGGAGATCTCGGGGCAAGATAACTCCCAAGCTGGACCAGGCTGGACTCTGAAGCTACTTTGCACATCACCTGAAACTGTCAGCCTGTGTCCTGCTCAGTCCTGCGAGCACCAAGGCGCCTTCCTGCCGCCTAGGGCAGAGGGATGGTGCTGAGAGGCCTGAAGGTCCCTCTAACTGTGGTCTCAGGGCCTGTGTCTTACCAGCAAAGGGCTCAGAGGATATTTCTAGTGTCTTTCAGGGCCCCGTCCCAGTTTTCACTGAGGCTGTCTGGGGGCAGGCCCTAGTCTCTCTGATCCCTGCCCAGGAACATCTCCTCCCTCAGGAGAACCAATGGTCCCAGAAGCAGGCTTCACTGAGCTCTGAGTGGCTGAGCTGCCATGCGTCTAGTCCCTGGGGAGATCAAGGAAGGGCAACCAGGTGGAGACCACTAATCGCTGGGGCACCAGCTGTCCGTGCACACCAGCCCTCCCAGTGTTCCTGGGCTGTCAGGATGCCTGGCTGCACTGCCCCCACGTAGGGGTCTGCTGACCACACACACATGCACACAGCCTGGGCTCTGGATCCGGCTCCTGGTCTGTGACATGGGAACCCCAGCAGTACACCATGGGAACAGGTGCTATTTCATGACCCAAGTGCTCCTGGCCGTCCCTTCCCCCACATCCCTGAACACAGGCAGGCTGTGACATACCCACCCCAGACAGTCCTCCCGGGGTGCCCCTGCCCGCATAACCTCACAATGGCCCTGTATGCCACACATTCACCCTGAGCCCTGATTCCAACCCACTCCTCCTCCTGCCCAACAGGTTAGAAGTTTAGTGGTTCTGAGCCCAGACTCTGGAGCCAGACTTCTGCGTTCAAATCATAGCTCTGCCACTTCCTAGCTGTGTCACCTTGGGCAAGTTGCTTTGCCTCTCTGTGCTTCAGTGCCCTCATGTTTAAAGCCAGGATAATAGTAGTTCCTGTTTCGCTGGATGGTTGTGGGGATTAAATGAGTTAATACGTGAAAAGTGCTTAGAATAATGCTGGACATGTTAGGTCACATCACTGTTCCCTAGCACAGGTATGTACCCAGTAGTATTCCCAATCACACTGGTGCCCAGAGATGTACCTCTCTGGGTACATCACGATGCCCACGGAGGGTCCACCTGGTTGTGGTGTGTCTCCCTCCCCACAACACACACACAACACACACGTGGGTGGCCTGGTGACACAGGAACACTGGAGGTTCACGCATCTTCCCAGGTGCTGTGTGTACCACCCAGGAGCTTGCTGACTGTGCCAGCCCTGCTCCCCGGCCCCCAGCATCCCTGCCCAGACTGAGCCCAGCTGTCAGTCCACCCGCACAGAGGCGCGCTCACCCACACAGGCATCCCGCCGCTCCTCGTAGCCCGCGCTGCACACGCACTTGCCAATGGGCACCAGCCACTCGCCCTCGGCGCTGCAGTACATTTTGGGCGTGTCCCGCTCCTCGGAGTGACGCACGCACTGGCCCCGCACCTCCACCAGCGAGGATGAGTCGGCCCCCGTCACCGCCTCCGAGAAGGCGGCCAGGTTGCGCACCATGGTGGGGCACTTCTTGTAGTAGATGCGGAGAGACAGGATGGCAAGGCAGGCACCGATGTCCTGGAAGGCCAGGTAGAAGCCACGCTTGCTGAGGGGGCCCACACCTCGCACCTCCGTGTTGAGCTTG
Source organism: Balaenoptera acutorostrata (assembly GCF_949987535.1). Lineage (NCBI taxonomy): Eukaryota > Metazoa > Chordata > Mammalia > Artiodactyla > Balaenopteridae > Balaenoptera > Balaenoptera acutorostrata. Next base: position 17,744,900 of record NC_080064.1, on the reverse strand, counting down.
AGGCGCCGCACACCCAGGTCGGCCCCGGTGAAGCTCTCATCAGCCGCGATGGTATCGATTTTGAGGAACTGGCTCTCCTGTGTGCTGGCGCCCAGGTCACGGTCCGACTCCAGGTAGTAGAGGTTGAAGGTCTCCTTGCAGGTGCCCAGCACGCCGGGCATGCTGTTGCAGTCCCGCAGGGTGAACTTGATCTCGGCGTAGACGCGCCGGGCGCCGTCACGGGGCACCCAGCTGGTGCGCAGCCAGTTGTTCTGGTTGGGGCTCATGACGTTGCACACCTGGTATGTGTGGATGGGCTGGAAGGACTCATCCACCTCGTTGATGGAGTCCCACTGTGGGCAGAGAGAGCACAGCCAGCTGAAACGAGAGGCAGCACCTGGCCCTCTCTCACCACAAGCCACATGCACTTGTGCTGGTGGCTTCCTGGGGAAGAAGACGGAATGTTCTGCAGCCTCGAGGAGCTGACCTTCCAGTGGACTGTCAACCAGATGCCATGCACCCTACAGAAGTGATCTCATAGAGTGTCACATTCTTCTGGGGAAGTGTTATTTGCTGCCTTTTCACAGATGAGGAACAGAGGGGCTCAGACATAGAGCCACGCGTCTGGGGTCACATAGCTAGTGAGTGATGGAGCTGGGACTGGAACTGATGCCAAAGCTACAAAGCTCTGACCTCATTTCTACACGGCTACTCCGTCACTCCCAGAGTGGGGTGACTTGCTTGGGGAAATCAGTGAGCCCACTAGTCCAGTTTCCATATCAGCTGCCAGAAGGACCTTTCTAATGCATGAACCTGACTATGTTGCACCCCCCGCCTCAAATCCTTCAGCAGCAACCCCTGCATTGGTGCTTGTTGAGTGACTGTCTGATGGATGGACTCCCTCTGCTTTGCTGTGTGTGATGTTCCCTCTGCCCCCAACCTAAGGCTGGGGGCTCACGGGCTGGCCTGGATCCCACACAAGGGGGGTACCAGGATGTGGGAAAGTTGAGTATGATTGCTCCTGTGCCAGGTGCTGGCCGGGAATCACTGATTCAGAAATAAACCAGTGACCATCACTGACACTATCAACAGAGTGAAAAAGCAACCCACAGGATGGAAGAAAATATCTGCAAATCACATATCTTATATGGGATTAATATCCAGAATATGTAAGGAACTCCTACAACTGAACAACAAAGAACCAAACAGATCTGTTAAAAAATGGGCAAAGGACTTGAATAGACATTTATCTAAAGAAGATACACAGATGGCTAAATAGCACATGGAAAGATGCTCGACATCACTAAGCGTTAGGGAAATTCAAATCAAAACCACGATGAGATACCACTTCACACCCATTAGCTATTATCAAAACAACAGAAAATAACAAGTGTTGGTGAGGAACCCTGTGCATTGCTGGTGGGAATGTAAGCTGGTGCAGTCACTGTGGAAAACACTATGGCAGTTCCTCAAAAAATTAAACATAGAATTACCATAAATTCGTCTTCTGGGTGTACACCCAAAAGAAACAAAAGCAGGGGGGACTTCCTTGGTGGTCCAGTGGTAAAAGAATCCACCTTCCAATGCAGTGGACGTGGGTTCGATCCCTGGTCAGGGAACTAAGATCTCACATGCCGCGGGGCAACTAAGCCCGTGCGCCACAACTACTGAGCTCGCGTGCCTCAACGAGAGCCTGCACACTGCAACTACAGAGCCCACGTGCTCTGGAACCCATGCGCCACAACTAGAGAGAGAAAACCTGCATGCCACAACTAGAGAGAAGCCTGCGCGCTGTAATGAAGAGCCCTCGTGCCGCAACTAAGACCCAAAAAATACATAAATAAAAGTAAAAATAAATAAATAAATAAATATTTATTTTTTTATAGGGACACAGAGATTTGCACACCCACATTCATAGCAGCCCAAAGGTGGAAACACGAATGTCCATCAGTGGATGAACTGATAAACAAAATGTGTATATCCATACAATGGGATATTATTCAGTCTTAAAAATGAATGAAATTCTGACACTTGCAACGACATGGAGGAACGCTGAGGACGTTATGCAAAGTGAAATAAACCAGACACAAAAGGACAATTCCTGTATGCTTCCACTTATTTGAGGTACTTAAGTCAGATTCCTAGAGACAGAAAGTAGAGTGGTACTTGCCAGGGGCCAGGGGAAGGGGGGCATGGGAGTTAGAGTTTAATGGATACAGAGTTTCAGTCTGGGAAGATGAAAGAGTTCTAGAGATGGATGGTGGTGATGGTCATATAACAACGTGAATGTACTTAATGCCACTGAACTGTAGGCTTAAAAATGGTTAAGATGGTAAATTTTATGTTAAGCGTATTTTATCACAATTTTTTTTTTAAAAAAAAAGAAAGAGGGCTTCCCTGGTGGCGCAGTGGTGAAGAATCTGCCTGCCAATGCAGGGGACACGGGTTCAAGCCCTGGTCTGGGAAGATCCCACATGCTGCAGAGCAACTAAGCTTGTGCACCACAATCACTGAGCCTGTGCTCTAGAGGCCGTGAGCCACAACTACTGAGCCCGTGTGCCACAACTACTGAAGCCTGCGCGCCTAGAGCCTGTGCTCCGCAACAAGAGAAGCCACTGCAATGAGAAGCCCGCGCACCACAATGAAGAGTAGCCCCCGCTCGCCGCAACTAGAGAAAGCCCATGCGCAGCAATGAAGACCCAACACAGCCAAAAATAAATAAATAAAAATAAATAAATCTATTAAAAAAAAAAAAAAAAAAGAAAGAAATACACCAGAAATACTCCCTGCCCCCAAGCACCTCACATCCTCATAGACAAGGTGTGGAGGGTGACACACCAAAGGGAGTGGGCATGTAGGGTATGGCAAAACTTTCTGTAGGCTGAAGCAGGACCCTCTTTCAGGGATGGGAGGGACGAGCCCCAGCAGAAGCTGGGAAGTGTAAGCAATGTTCAGCAAGCCCAGTTTGGACACAGAAGAGTCATACTGAAGACACAGTGTTGTGAAATGATCCGAAAGTCGAGAGGCCTGGGTTCTGGGCCTGGGTCAGTCTCTAAATGGCTGTGTGACCTTGGGCAAATTGCTGCTCCTCTCTGGGCCCCAGCTTCCTCAGCTGCAGAATGCTGATCAGCCAGGAGCAGTCACTGTTGGGCTGAGTTCAGTGGACTCCGGAGGGTTCTGAGGAGGGGCTGGTGGCCAAGGGCGGGGGAGGGGGGGGACAGGCTCTGGGTCCCTGTCCTGGCTCCACCAGAGATGTAGTGCCTTGATCTTCTCTCTTGGGCCTCTATGTGTATTGTCCTTGAACTAGAGATGCTACTGCTTAAGCAGGGGATCGGGGAGGGGAGGAAGGAGGTAAAGACCATGCCTCACGGGGCTCTGAGAAACTGTGGGGTCCTGAGCTGTCCCGCAAGCGCAAGAGTCGGGACTGTGGGCATCTCAAGTCTTTCCTGCCTGACGAAAGCCCCTCGGTCTGACTTCGTCTTGGCCAGTTATATGTGCCAGTCCTCAGTGCCCTTATCTGTAAGAGGGGCTCAGAAAGGCCCCACTTCAGTGAGGCTTGAGAGGATGAAAGGAGATGCCTACAAAGTGCTTAGCTTGGGCCTGGCACAGAAGGCACCCGAGGAACAGGACTGGTATGATGCTGAACTGGCAGCCTCTTCCCAGCCCACCCGTACCTGCCTCTAGGGACCCCTGGGGAAGCAGTCCAGGGCGTGCCAGCCTCACCTGGAAGCCTGCGTGCCTCCTGCACCCCCCACCCCAAGAAGGACCCCCACGCTGCACCCCACTCTGCAGCCGGGGCTCTGGGCAGCACTGAGTCACATCTGGGGTTAAAGTCATTGTCACAATTAATGGAGCACCCAAGAGCCAGCCAGCTGCTCGCTGTCTGTTTCCTGCCAGGGACCCGGATAAATTAATCAGCTCAATCTGAGTCTGCTCCAGCCGCTCTACCAGTGCCAATGGCCTGGCTTAGCCCAGGGGCTGCTGCAGACACCCAGAGGGGCATAAGTTCCTGGAGGGTGGGAAAGGGCGGAATCAGCCCTGTTCTCCACCTGGGGCACTCCCACCCCAGCCACCTCTCCACCCACTGGCACACTCCTCCCCCAACCCCCGCCACAGCTCTGGAACTCTGTCCCCTTCCCGGAACAGAATGCAGCAAACCAGCTGTGCATCCCTGGGTATATCACATTCCCTCTCTGAGCTTTGGGCTTCTCATAGGTCAAAGCGGGTAGCTAATGCCTGCCCCTTTCATCTACTTCATCAAGCGAGACAATAAAGAGGAAAGTTCACGAATGGCTGTTAATTCACCAGGTAAGGTGGAGCAGTACCCAGTATGTGGAAGGAGGAGTCCAAAGAGAGGGGTGCAGCCTGGTAAAAAGCATGAGTTCTGGGGCCAGACTCCCCTGACCTTAGCAGAGATGCTTAAGCTCTCAGAGCGTCTGGTTTCTCGCCAGTACGATTGTCCATTTCCTGCATCATCTCACGGATGAAAACTGCTTGGAGCAGATTCTGTGATCATCCCTGTGTTATAAACAAGGAGGTGGAGGCGAGGTAAAGCGACTGGTCTGAGTCACACTGATTAGAGGTGGCAGAGCACCAGCTCATTCAGACCCAGCACCGCTGGCTTTACGCCTTGTGGCATGCCGGACAATCTGATAACTTTGTGATGCTGGAGACAGCCCTGGATGACCCTGGTACCCAGGGTGCTTAACAGACTCCAGAATCAGAAGGGTGGATGGAACCTCAAGGACCATCTCTCTCCACCCAGCTGACACTTATTAAACAAAGGATTCCCAGGCCCCTCCCCAGACCCACTGGATGTTGGCATCTGTGTGTTTCACCCGCCAGCCTGGCACAGGTTCAAGATCTAGAGTTTGGAAACCTTCTTTCCTCTCTGGGCAAGCCCAATCTCCAGGCCCCATAATGATGGGAGGTGGTCCCTGGCTCAGTAGATAATGCAGCATTGGTTCCCACCCCTTCACAAGGTGGCACAAGGGACTCAACACGGGCTCCAGGCCCAGAGAGATCTGCGTTTGCATCCATCACTTGGAACCTGTCTGACGGTGGCAAGTTTTTTCTCATTGCTCTGAGCCTCAGCTTCCTCATCTGTGAAATGGGGTGGCTGCACCCACTTGCAGGATTGGTAGTGGGGATGAAATGAGATAATGTCCATGAACTGTTAAGAGCTATGTGAAGATAAGTTATTTGTTCTAACTCCTAAACGAAATGAGGTAACTCTGAGCCACTCTTTTCTTTTTTTTGGCTGTGACACACAGCTTGCGGGATCTTAGTTCCCCGACCAGGTATTGAACCTGTGCCCTCAGCAGTGAAAGTGCGGAGTCCTAACCACTGGACCGCCAGGGAATTCCCTGAGCCACTCTTTACAGCACCCAGCAAACAAAAGAACCTTAGATCACCAACGTGATCGACCAAAACCCTAGTCTGGCCATATTCCTCACCCCCCGCTTAAAACCTTTCCAACTTCTTGTTACCCTAAAAAACAAGTCCTAAGCTCTGAGTGGGACAGAGGGACAGAGACACCCAGAGCCAACCCGGGGAGCCAGGCCCATTCCTTCCTAGCTGCTGGGTCTCAGGGGAGATGCTGACCCAGCCCACCTGCTCACGGGTCAGCCCCTGCCACTGGCAGAGCCGGTTGACCGTGCCAAAGCCCTTTCACACCCACGCTCACCCCGGGAGACAGCCACGTGGGACACACAAAAGAGTGCTTCACAGGGAGAGACTGAGGCCCTGGGGGGTAAAGGGACATCCCAGGACCCAGCCTTTGTCCTCAGGCAGGGCTGACCTTCTCAGGCAGAGAAGGGGGTCCTCCGGGCTCTCGGGGCCCCTGGCCTGCCCCTCCAGCTCCCTGAAGCCTGGTGCACCGGGGCTGATGACAGCAGACTCAGCTTACTGATACCTGGGGACGAGACCCCCAGAGAGAGAGGGGTTGGGCTCGTCCTGACCCCAGTCACAGGCCACAGAGAGCCCAGAGGACAATCTTACCCCAAAGTAAAGAAATATTCAAATACCAGCTCAGTATCATCATCATCATCATCATCATCATCATCATCATCATCATCATCAACATCATCATCAATATATTATTATCCCTCTGTCTCCAGAGGCATGGGGGCTGCCAAAGTGTTCATGAAAGAAGTCTTGGGTGTATGATGCGTTTGTGTCTATGGTGGGGATGCGTGTGCTTGTGTGTGTGCGTTTCTGAGCACGTTTGCAGGAGGAAATTTATTGAGATGTAACCATACTACACACTAATAACAATGATAATACGTTTAATGAGGGCGCACCGTGTGCCAGGCACAGTGCCAAGACCATGGAGGCCAGATGGGCCTGGGACACAGACATAAGCATCCCACATCCAAGCCTCAGACTTGGAGAATCGGGAGGCGGCACTAGGGTTGGTTCTGGAATCCCAAAGGTCTGCATGCACTAAATTTAAGAAATCAGCAGCTCTGTCTCTGACTGCTGTGTGTCCTTGGGTAAGTCCCTTCACCTCTCTGGGCCTCTACTTCCTTTTGATCTGTCTGATGATAAGACTGTGAGTCACAGCCTCTCCCTGCTCACAGAGGGACAACACTGGCCCCACTGCCCATCACTTACCCCGTGAGCGGGATACGTGAGCCAGCCCCAGTCCCCATGGATGGTCGACGTGTCCAGCAAATTCACTGCAGAACAGGAAACAAGAGCACATCAGACCCCTGGGCCCCCCTTCCCCAGTCCCATAGGACCAGCCCAGCCTGGCCACACTGGTCTGCTCTCAGCCCAAACACGCCAGCTCCAGTCTCTGGGTCCTTTCTCACTTCCCCATCCTTCAAGGCTCAGTTCAAGTTCTTTCTCTTCCTTGAAGCCTTCTTCCACCATCACCGCCAAAACATAACCTTCTCACCTCCCAGAATACAAGCTGCCCCAAGTGCCAGGCTACCATGGTTGGTGGTGCAGTGGGGCGGCTGAGAGCTGGGCTCAGTGGTCCAGGAGTCCTGGGTCAGAATCCCAGCTCTGTCAGTCAGAAGCTGTGTGTCCCTCAGCAAGTTTCCTCCCTTCCCCGAGCCCCCGTTTCCTCCCCTAAAATGGGGTGACAGTGATGCCTGCCTTACAGGGGCTTGTGAAGATGACCTGGGCCACTCATGGGACATGATGGCATTCAAAAGCACCCACCGACATTCATGCTGTGAGGTCAAACCTCCCCCCAGAGGACTGGCCCCAGCTTTCCCATCACCAGTGTCTCCCAGTGGGTGCCTCGCACCAACAGGTCCTCTGTGCACATGGGACGTGGAGGGTTTTGGAGGAGGAAGAGCTGCCTTGTAGGGAGCACCTGCTATGTGCTGGGCTCTGCTAGGGGAGCTTGAGATGCCTCATCTGTGGCCCGCACAACAAGGCTGAAAGGTGTTCATTCTTATCTCCATTTTCCAGATGAAAACACTGAGCCTCAGTGAAGATCAGGAACATGCCTGGAGCCCCACAGGTGTAGCTGCAGGGCTGGCATCCAGAGCACCACAGACAAGGCCACCAGCCCTGGTAGCTTGAGCCCAAGGAGCAGAACCTCTGGGCTGTCACTGTGGTGGGAAGGAGCGCTGGCCTGAAAGCCAAGTTTACTCTAAGCCAGATCCTCAAAGGGGACCCTGCAAAGTACCAACAACAGGGTGGAGAAAAGAGCCTGCCTTAGGAATCAGACATCACTGGGCTCATATCTCAATACAGCTACTTGGTAGCAGGTGACCTGCACTTAACCGAACCTCAATTTCCTCATCTGTAAAATGGGGATAATAATACGTAAGGGTGGGCGAGGGTAAACTGTAAAGTCTGGAGTCAATGCCTTACTAAAGCTGGTTCCTATTCCCTAAGTCCTGGCCCTCCTGCCTCTCTCTTGGGACCTAGGAGCCACCCACTCACTTTAAGGTGATAAAGATGCACTAAACTGTGAAGAGCAGGGCTTGAATCTCAGCACTGTCTCTAACTGCTGTGTGTCCTTGGGTAAGTCCCTTCACCTCTCTGGGCCCCTGCTTCCTTTGATCTAGCCGATGAAAGGGCTTTGGGCTCCAAGGCCCACAGCTTTCATTTCACTTTCTCTTCTATGTACCCCCTCTCCCAGCCAGCAACCAGGGGCTTCCAAACAACCCAATCTGCGGACTCCGGCAGGTCACAGAGGGTTCAAACGGGGCCCTCCTGGAACTTTCCCGAAGAGAAGCTGGGCGTCCTTCTGCCTGAGATTTGCATAGCTCTGCGCCCGCCCCTCAAAGATGGAGACAAGTGTCCTCAGGAAATGTTAGAGTGAAGATGCTCTTATTTGCTGATTTTCTTCCTCTTCCTCCTCTCACCCTCCCCACCCATTGTCAGGGGCCCCAGAGGCTGGCTGGAGAGAGGACTTGCCGAACCAGGAAGGGGCCTCTGAGGTCCTCCCCGGGGTCCCCAGGGGCCAGGTGGGATCAGGGGATGGAGCGAATGTCCGCAGAGGGATCTCCCTTCCCCGAGCCCAGCCGGCCCCATGCCAGGGGCACAGGCAGAGAAGCCTTCCCGCCTACCTCCCTCCCTCCCTCCCTCTTAGGCAATGGAGAGAAAACTGGGTCAGGCGAGCTCTCTCCTCCTGCTGGCTGGGGGGAGGGGGAGGGGGCCGCACTGCAGTTTCCCCCAGACCAGCAGGGCCCAGTTTGGGGAGAGGGTGGGGAAAGGGGACGTGTGGGTTCCCCCGCCCCAACCCACATCCCAGATGGGGTCTCAGCCCTTCGCCAGCATCACCCGGATACAGCTCAGACCTGCCCCTACCCAGGGGCAATGAATGTCCCTCGCTGGGACTTCTCCCCCTTAACACCCTGACTCTAGAGGCAACTGCCTGCAGACCCCACTTTCTAGACCCTTCCCTCCCCTCTGGAAATCCCCAACCACACCTGCAGCTGCTTCTTGATCAGTCAGCCAGGGGGCTCAGATAATCCAAAAATAAGTCAAAAGTCGATTCTATTGGATTCAGGAAGAGTTATAGGATTCCAGGGCAGCTTGCTCCAATTCCCTCCAGACCCTTCTCCGTCTATCCCCTCCCCTCCTCCCTCTCTGTCCCCTTCTTCCCTACCTCATGTCCCCTTCTGTGGGGGGAACACAGAGTGTCTCTCATGGGAAGCTCCAGGCCCACAGGAGGGCTCAGCAGGGCTGGATAGAATCCCAGCGTTAAGCCCATCCAGCTTGGGCCTGAATCCCCTTGGAGATGCCAACCCTCTGCTCACCTGGGCTGGGCTCTCTCCTGCCTCTTGCACGGCTGGACTGCAGGTCTGTGTGACATCTGTGAAGTCAATGACCCTCTCTGGGCCTGTCTCCCCACTTGTAAGTGGGAGGATTGGACCCATGGTCTCTTAGGGCCTTCAGTGAAGCAACCACTTAACCCCGCTGTGCCTCGGTTTCCTCATCAGCAAGATGTCTGTAGGCATCCTTCCTGGGCCTACTTGCCAGGCTGTTCTGGGGGATCAAACGGGTCCCTCTCCTGCTCTGAGAAGCACAGATAATTCCTAAGCCTCTCCTGTTCGACTGTGGAAGGCATTATGCGATTTCTTTTTTTCCTCCAGCACTGTCACCTTCCCCCATTCCATTTCGCTGAGACTAATACCTAAATTGATTTACATTCCCTGAGGACGCAGCGCATGATGGTGAGGCTGGAGAGTTCGGGGTGGCCAGGGGATGTCAGCCAAGATGTGAATGCCTCGGAGATCACCCCCGAAGTGGTGGATAATCCACACCACAGAGTGATAAGGCTTCGAGTCTGGTGGGGCTCAGGGGCATCTCTGCAGGTGTAGGACCGTCCCCAGCACTGTGAGGGACCTGGCATATGGGCACTTGGGCAGCCTGGGGCACTGTCACCTTTGCAGGACCCCAGCTGGGAAAAGAGCCCCCTCCCTGAGTTCCAACAGTCTCCCTGGCCGATCCTGGCTCTGCACCAGCCCAGCGACTCCTGGCTGTTCTACGTGGAACCCATGCCCCAGGTCTCCACCCAGGACTGTCAGACCTGCGTGGGTAACCCATGTCCAGCCATGGGTACCCTGCTGTGTTGATCAGATAGGTATGGGCTGGCCCTTGGACAACGTCTCCCTCCTTCTCACCCTTGACAGATGTCCCCCCTTCCTCTCTTTGAGACCTTGCCTCTTCCCCAACTGTCGCCCCTCCCTGGACACATCCTCTCTCCCAGGCTAATGGTCTGTCCTCTGCTAGGGAGCCTGGTCAAAGTCCCCTCCCCAGGGGCTCTGGGGTTTGCCAGCCTGGGATTCTGGAGGGTGCTGGCTCCTCGCCGGAGAAGAGAGTTGAAGCAAGGAGCTGGGGATGCACCACCCAATGCCCAGAGCCTTGATGTGGGCCCTTCAGAATCCTGCTGGGTGAAGAAACTGTCCCCTTCTCCCCATCCAGCCCTGGGAAAACTGTGTCCTCAGGCCACAGCTCCAAGCGCTCCCAGGCCCCTTGCACACTCTTCCCCTCAGCTCCCTTGCTAGGGTCCCTGCTCCCTGTGTGGCCCCCGTTTCATTGGAGATTATGAGTTTATCTATGTCTGTGTGCGTTTATTCTGTGCACATGCATTTCTGTGGACACGAATGCAAGTTTGAGGGTCTTTTTATATGTGTGATGTCTGCCCACGGATGTGCATATTTTCATGTGCATGAATCTTTACATGTATATGTGTGCACACGTGTACTGGCCGCATTTCCGTGCATCTGACTATGGCGTGGGGAGGGGGCTGTCCATGCACATGAGTCTCTACAGGCCTGGGTCTATGTGTGTGAATCCTAACACGTGTTTGTTTGTGCATGTTTGGTTGTGGGTACGACTGCATCTCTGTGAGCCGTTCGTGTGTGAGGGGTGGATCTGTGGTATATCTGAGCGTGGATGAGGAACACTGGCTCTGGAGCTTCCTGGAACCTGGAAGTTCATCCTGCCAGGGTGAGAACGCAGCTCTGGACCCAGGATGTCAGTCCCAGGATCCTGCACAGAGCACCAGGTCTAGTCTCCTCCTGGCAGAGATGCAAAAGCAGAGGAGGTCCAGGGCAGGGGCTGGGGTGAGGAGCAGAACCCAGGGTGGCATCCTGAGCTGGACCTGGGGGGTCCAGTGGGGCTAAGATGTATGTGTGTGTGTGCACACGCGTGCACGCTCGCACGTAGGTGTGTGGAGACCCCGACCCTTTTGGTTCCAACTGCTCAGCCCTCACCCCCACCCTGTGTCCCCTGAGTGACCGGACTGCCCCAGCCTTGACTCCGGACAAGACCCAGCTCTCCAGGGCCTTTCCTGCCTCAGTCCGTCTGCAGCCCTCACTGGCTCCTTCTCCCCAGTGCCCACCAAAGCTGCCTCCCCTCCGGCTGTCACTCCCTGGCTGCTGTCCCTCCTTCTCCCCCAGTCCTCAACCCTCCAGCCCGGCCCACTTCCAAGACCCTCATTCGCTGCCCCTCATTCCCATCTTCCCCCAAACCCAGTCCTGTTCTCTGGTCCTCGTTTCCCAGTTCCTGGTCCCCATCTCTCCACGCTGTCCGCAGCCCCTTTTCCTTCAGCTCTCTGAACCTCACCCTGCATCCTTGTGTCCCTCTGTCACTCTGCTCTCTGTCCTCTGTCCCCACCCCTGTCCTCTGCCCTGTCTCCTCTCTGCCCTGTACCTCTTCTCCTGTCTTCCGTCTCCCCGCCCTGTCTCCTCATCCCCAGTGTCCGAGCCTCAGTTCCCTGTCCCCGGCTCCGAATCCCTCAGTCCTGTCCTCCTGTCCCTGACCCCGTGTCTCTGTCCCTCATCCTCAAGCCCTCCGGTCCCTCTCCCTCAGTCCTGTCCCCATCGCCATCGCTCTATCCCCTGACCCCAGGTCTCTCCCGCGGTGCCACGCCTGCCCCCCCAGACCCAGGGATCCCAGCTCCTTTGGCATTCGGGGTCGAGGGAAAGGAAGTTGAGACTCGCTCTGGCTGCGCGCGCCGCGCCCCCAGGCCCCTCACCACCCCCCCGCCCCGCCCCGCCCCGCCCCGCCGCGCCGCCACCGCGGCTGCTCACCTTCGCCGCGCGCCGCGGACACGCAGGTGGCTGCCGCCGCCGCGGCCGTGACGACCCAGAGCGCCGGGGGCAGGCGGCCCCGAGCGGGGGCCATGGCCGGGCCGGGCTGGCGGGGACGCCGCGCACCCTGGGCTCGGCCGCGGCGGCCCGCGCGTCGGCGCGCTCCCTGCTCACCCGCACACCCGGCTGCCGGGCGCACACACGGGCGCACACACCGGCGCACAAGCCGACTCGCAGCGCACACGCGGGCACCCGCGCCCGCCGCCGCCGCCGGCGCCCCGGGCGGGGGCCGGCCCGTCACGGCGCCGAGCCAATCAGCACCGAGGCGGGTGGGGGGGGGGACACGGAGCCCGCCGCGGACACCGACCCGCGGACACCGACCCGCGGACACCGCCGCCCGCCGCCCGTGCGCACGCTCGCCCTCGCCCGCCCCACGTCTGCACGTGGACTCAGCCGCCGCGCACCCAGCCACGGTTCGGACGCCACGCGACACCGGGACCCACGGACCCACCCGGGGAGGCCCCGCATGGACACACGCGGGCACACTCTCTCTTACACACGTGACCCTCAGGCACACGCGCCCCCTCAAAGTGCCTCGTGGGGTGATGCACACACACTAGTTCACGGACAGAGGCTCAGAGGCAAACTCAGAAGCACTTCTAGTTAAACATTCTCTCCCCTCCCCCATCCCAATGACTGGGCACCCCGAGTCTCGAGTCTCGAGTTTCGGGAGGCCTTAGAGTGCGGTGATCATGAGCTCAGGCTCAGGGACCAGGCAGACGTTTCAATGCTGGCCTTGGGCAAGTTTCTTAACCTCCCTGAGTCTCAACTTCCATGTCTGTAAAACAGGGACAAGAGTGTCTATGTCCTAGGGTGGTTTTGAGAATTATATTCAAGGACCCAGGTAAAGTGCCCGGCATACTGCCAGGCACACAGCCAGGTGGCCAGCTTGGATGATGGTGGTTACTATTCCTTGCTTTCCCCTCCCCTGACTTCATTCACTCCAATTCCGTTCCCAGGATTAGAGATCTCATCCTGGGAAGGCTGCAGGCTGTAGGCGGAGGATGGTGTCATGGGGCTCCCTCCTGAAGCCTGACCTACCAGCCTCCAGCCCGGTGAGCACCTGGTGGGCCAAGCTGTCCAGGAAGCAGATAAGAGATCTGCAGCTCCTGGGGACTGGCTGGCAAGTGTGTGCCCACTGGGGCAAGTCTCACCTCTGCTCTGCCTTCCAGCTGGTGCACACCACTGCTCAGCCCCCTCTGAATACACTTCCACTCCTGTGCTCACTGGGGAAGAGTTGGACCAACGGCTGGAGGTTACATGGGATGATAAAGGCCATTTGGGGAGTGTGTGCTGTGTACCAGACCCTGTTTTAGGCGCTTTATAAACTTGCGCTACTTTAAGCCTCACACAGCCCCGCAGGGGAGGTGCAGCTAAGGAAACTGAAGTGCAGAATGGCCATCATTTGCCTTAGATCACACAGCTGGTTAAATGCTAGAGAGGTGCTCAGATCCAGATCCGCTGGACTCCAAAACCCACTTCTTTCCTGTGCGTCTTTCTTTGTTACAGAAAGGGGAAGACGGCTCGTATTAGGAGCCCTTTTCTAACAGCTCAGACCAACTGCCTCAAAGATGTAGTAAGCCCCCTGTTAGCTGAAGCGTTCAAAGCGACACTAGCTAGAGACTGTTCAGGGATGCTGTGAAGGGGGCTGGGGTTCAGGGGAGCAGATTGGATTAGACCCGGAGAGGCAAACTCAAATGCCCATGTGAGACAGGCAGGCAGGCTAATGAAACTTGCCAAGGGAAGTGTTCCCAGCTCCAGTCAACATTGCCCTGGGGGTATGAGCCCAATTTTCTGCGTTTTCAAGAGAAGCTGTATATCTGGAATTTTTATGCGGTGTCTCCTAGTATTTAAAGTTGGCAGCTAATGGAAACATTTTAATAACAAGTGTGTGCAAACCTGTGGAGAGGTGGCCACAGCTCTCAGGACTGCAGACCTTCCTTCTTGGCTTCTTTTAGACAGAAGAGTCCCTGGCTGGCACCTCACTCCTGGGCCACTGGGGCAGTGGGCAAGGTAGGGCAGAAAGATGCAGACCGTGCAGGATGCAGTCACGGCACTCATGGGCATCCCACACCCCGGCCAGGGTTCCCAGAAATATTTGCTGGTGGAGGAAGCTTTGTTGGGGGCTGGGATTCTGCACCCCCAGGTTGAGGTGGAGCCAGCCAAACCTGGGTTTTGTCCATTTTGCAGGTGAGGAAGCTGGGGAATCCTTGAAGGACTCGGTGAGCGTGAGGGGTGGCTCTCTGTCAGGGGCCTGCTCCATATTCTGAATCCTCTTTGACAAAATAAGAAATTCATTTCACCAAACGTTCTGCGGGCCAAGAGCGGTTTGCTTTCAGTTGTCTCTCTGCACCTCTGATACTCCCAGGACACCCCAGCCCAGGTGCACCCTCTCCTGGGGTCTCTCCTCCCACACCTCTCCCTCTGCCTGTCCCGGGTTTCCAAGTAGCAAGTTGCCAGCCTGCCAACGGGGAGGAAGAAGCCATTAGCGCCCCAGCCCCGCCCCCCACCAGCTTCACTTCACTTCACTCACTGTGCACCTCCCAGGCTGGACTCTGCATCCCTCTCTCATGGAATCCCTGCAACTTGGGGCTTTCACCCCATTTTAAAGACAAGGAGAGTGAGGTTTGCGAGGGCTGACTGACGAAGTGGGAAAGTCTGTGAGGCGCACGAGCGGGATCCGTGATGGTTGTGGAATGTGTCTCCTCTCCGGACAGGGTTCTGAAAGCCCACGGCAGGGTCCCGGCTGGGTCCTGTTGCATCCTCCTGGCGCACAGTAGGTGCTCTGGGGACATTAGCTGAATGATCCAGCAAATCATGAGCAGATGGGCAGAAGCCCACACCCTGTTGACCCAGTGCTTGAGGCCGTCATTGCTGGAAGGCCGTTTCTGGGTTACAGGACACCTTGCTTTCTGGATTGCTGCACAGCTGCGCTAGCCGGATCTGCTACGAGAGCTTGACCTCAACTCTCCAGGGGGTGCATCTGAACAGCGCTCACCCCCTCCCATTGGCACACTGGCGCCTTGGGACCTTACTCTATGGAGCAAGGTGGAGGTGGGGTGGAAAGGGCTGGACTTGACCAAGCAGGAAGGCCTCTGAGCCAGTCCTTTCCCACCTGAGGGCCAGCTCCCTGACCCTTGTCTTTTCCTTCTGGGAGTTGGAAGGGGAGTTGCAGGAACGTCTGACAAGCCCATTACACTCTCCATTTCCTGGAATAAATACTCTCCCAAGAGTATTTCTTCTCACTGGACCTTTCTGAGCCTCAGTTTCTCCAACTATGTGAGAATAACGAGAATAATGCATAATGAGGATATGCCACCAATTCAGAGGATTGCTGTGAGCCTCATGTGAGTTCACAGGTGCAAACGTGCTTGGATACCTAGAAAGACAGCTGGGATTGGAAGGCGTTCTGTACTTTAAAGGAGGGGCCTGGAGCCGGGCTGTCCTGCATCCCGAGGGATGAGCTCTGCAGGGCGCCACTTCGGGCACAGGTAGAAGAGGTGTCTGGCGGGAGATGGGTGTGCGTGAGTGTGTGGGGTTGGGTTCAGTGGCCAGCGGTTAAACCCCGCTCATCCTTGAGCCACCCTAGCCCCTGCCCTGGATGTCTTATTGCCTCAAACTGTCCACTCAGGGCCTAGACTCCTTCAGAGAAACCCCACTCCGCTGCCCCTCCTCACCCTCCGCCTGGCTCACTCTGTGAGGGGACCGGAGGGGGTGGGCATTCCTCACATTTGCATAGAAACTTCTTCTTCTCCCCCAGGCCTGGACGAGCCATTGGAGATCTTAGCCGGCTTCCTAACATGAAACCCATGTTGCTTCCCTGCTTAGCGCCTCAGTTTTCCCATCTGTGACGTGCCTGCTGTACCCATTTTCCCGAGTTGCAATGGGCATGAAGGGAGCGTAGAGCTGACCCTCCACTGGGCTGGTGCTGGGGTTCCCAGGTCATAAGATAGTACCCTGCCTGTGATGTGCTCCCAGGCTGGAGGGGAGGAAGCCCCCCAGGAACTAGTGAGGAAGTAGCTTACATTACATAGGAGAGATTCGCCTGGACCACGGGGAAGGTGTTTAAACTTTGTACTTCTAGAGCCAGGGCAGGAGTGCCTAAGACAGCCCTGTCAGATAGAAATACAGCGTGCGCCACATATGTAACTTAATTTTTTTCTAGTAGCTATGTTAAAAAGTAAAAATAGGTGGAATTAAGTGTAATAATATATTTGTTGAGTGCAATTGCCTGGTATGTAATATTAATTTTGTTAATCAATTCAGTAATTCAACAGCTATGTATTGAGCCCCTCCTGCAGGGCTGTGCCAGATGCTGGGAATAAGATGGGGGGGCCCCCCCGGCACAGAGTTTCCGTCTAACGGGGAAGCAGATCATTAAATAGGCAATTACAAAATCCCCCTCCACATAAGGGAATATTTCAGGAACTGTAGGCACCAAAGCTTAAAATAAAATTTACAATTTAAAATATTTCAAAAAAAAAGTCCTCTTGAAGCAGAAAATACCGAATGTAATTCAGCCCTTTCTCAGGGGCTCAGAGTCATTGCTGTGAACACAGAATCATTGAATCTTCATGTGGAAAAGGATCTAGAGATGAGTTAATCAAGCCACTGCTTGTGGGACAGTAGGAGACAGAGGTGCCTTCAGGGCCACAGAGATGGGTGGACCTATTTTCCCTTGTTCACTAAATGAGCCCGGGCTTCTCTGCTTAATAGCATTTCTGTCTCTTCCCTCACTCTCAGGCTGTCAGCTGCCTCTGCTCTCTGCTGTAGAGCTCCCACCTCTGGCAGTTCCCAACTGCCCCCTAAATTGCTACTTCTAATCTATTGTGGACTTTAAAAAAATGAATGTTTATTAGCATTGCATGTAAAGTAAGAGTCAACGGGTTCTAAGTGAGGGACTTTCCCATGAGTAAAGAATATATGAGATTGGTGTCAATGGTTGTGGCTGTTCAGAGGTCACTTCCGCTTATTCCTGGCTGGTCTCTGGATGTTTGTTCTCAGGTTGGAGGGTAAATGAGGTGTTGTTATAAATACGTAAGAGGCTTATTAATGACCAGGCATGCACAGACTAATTGCTTCCTCCTGTTTGCATATAATCAATCACTTCCGCAGTTTGGAACCACTGGCCAGCAGCAGAATGGAGCGGAAAGATGACAAGATTGGGATGGGCCTCAAAGGTCTGGGCAGCTCCATCCTTCATGCTCAAGTCTTTCCTGTCCTGAAAAAACAGAACCAACCCTTCCTTTATCCCTCACCCCCCTTGCCCATCCCTCTCTCCTCCCCTTCCCAGCAAACTTCTTGAAGGAATCATCTGTCCTCACGGACTCTATTTTTTCCCTCTCTGTTCCTCTTTGTCCATTATCACCTCCACGGTCCCCCAAACACCCCCTGCCCAGATGCACACTCCGTGATTCTCTGTCCCACGCCTGGTCCTTGTCCGACACCACCATCCACCCAGTTGTATGTGTCAGGAACCTGAGCTTTATCCGCCTTCCTCCTTCTCCAGCAGCTGTGTACCCAGGACATCCCCAGGTCCTTTGATTTTACCACTCAAATGTATCTCGACTCCATCTTCCCCTCACTATGGCCAGCAGCCAGGCCTGAACCCCATCAGCTCCAACCGTGACAACTGCGGGGCCCACATCACTGGCCCCCATGCACACTCTCTAAGCCCCTTCAGTCGTGCACCACACTGCAGCCAGAAAGACTGGTCAGTGCAAAATATCATGGCCGGGCCCTGCCCCATGCCCTCCCCTCCCCTGATTAGAACCTTTCCAGAGCCTTCCACTACTCTCCCAGATAAAGACCCAAATCCTTACCATGCCTGCAAGGCCCTGTCCAGGTGGTCTGGACTCTGTCACCTCTCCAGGCACCACCTCCTCCCTGTCTGCACTTTCTCGAATGCGCGGTGGTGGTGTCCCCTCCCACGCACAGCCTTTGCCTCTGCAACTCTGCCTGTGGGACGGCCCCCGCCCCACCTCCAGTACCCCCTGATCGTCCTCAGGGAAGCCATTCCTGAGCCCTGGCCCAAGTCAGCTCGCTTGCAGAACCTCCACACCCTGGCTCAGTTAGGAAACTCACCTGTACCTTCCTGTGAGAGCAGGGACCACCTCTGCTCCTGCTGGACTCCAAATCCTCAATATCCCGTACGTGACCACCTCCATAAGGACTTTGGCCTTGGTCCTGGCACCTTTTGGGGGCCTGGCCCAGACCTGGAATGGGGGCTGGATTCTCTTTGCCACTACCTGCCTGTGTGACTCCAGGCAAATGACGTTACCTCTCTGGGGCGCTGCTCAGCGTGGGGGAGGCCTCCAGGGGCTCTCAACATCTAGGATGATGTGGCAGAGTATTCGCTATTCTTATTAATCTTAATAACAGCCCTTGAAATAAGTTCTATTATTATCTACACTTTATAAATGAGGAGAATCAGGTGGGGGTGGCGGGGACATTATTTGTCCACGATGCCCCAGCTACAAAGCGGCAGACCCAGGATTCAAACCCAGATCTGTGGTTCCAGAGCCCACGGGCTTCGTCTTGAGGCAGCTGGGACAGGGGAGAGCGGGGGTACTCAGATGAGTGGGAGGTCCAGACTCGCAGTTGGTTAGCAGCGAGGGAGAGCAGATGCCATACTGGGCAACAATTTGTGGGTTATCCCTGGGGGCGTGCTGGCCCTTCCCTGAGCTGTGTGTCTTTGGGAGGTCACTTCACCTCTCTGAGTGTCAGGTTCCGGTCTGAAAAATGGGACACCACCGCCTGCCCTTTAGGGGGTATGGTGATTAAAAGGGTGCCTGGCACACAGGAGGCCCTCATGCATCACAGCCCTTTACCCACTGTTCTCCGCCCGGCCCCAGGACCTTTCTCAGGGAGCAGGAGGGATCGGGCTGTGGCTCATTATCAGAAAGAGGAGCATTAATATCCCTGATATTAAAAAATAACCTTATCATCATTCTGCCTGTCGGGAGGAGATGAGCCCACATCAGCACTCTGACAGATGGGAGCAGCTCTCTGTGTTTGCGGGTGTTTGCGGGAGAGAGTCAGACAGAGAAGGCGGGAGAGAGACGCAGAGAGACACACACAGAGAGAGACCCTATGTGTGTGTGTGTGTGTGTAGGAGAATGAGAGTGCCTGGGTGACATGACTTGCTGGGGGTGGGTGTGAGTGTGGGGCTAGGGGTGGGTGGGTAGTGATGACATATCTCCAGAACAGGGAATAATAGCTTTAGGAGGGTGACTTGGTAATACCCAATATTGAATGTACTGAAATGCTAAGCAGCTCTAAAGATCTGTGTCTGATTTTCATTAAGGCCGCTGAGGCAGAGGGTGTGACGGGAGGGGCAGGGGCTCCCTCACTGCCTGGGAAGGTCTGATTACAGGAGCCCGAGCCAGGGTCGTGACCAGCACGGAGGCCACTCTCACCCGCACCACGGCTGCCACCTTCCCAGCTGCCACGACCACTGCCATCACCACAGTCACCGCAGCATGGGGAAGCCCTGGCCCTACGTTGCTTGGTCACCGAGCAGCCTCAGTCGCTGCTGCTCCAAACCGAAGGGTGTCCCCCAGCGCTGCACCAGGCCTCCTTCCTGGGCCCGTTTGCTCCTCTGTCATACGGGCAAGGAACCTGTTGCACTTTCATCCCATTCTCTCCACCCAATTTTCTGACGCCCAGAAGTGTTAGGATGGGGGGTGGGTGCTGTGCTGCATGCTGGAGGGTGGGTGCACACCAACGGCGCTGCGGGAACTGCTTGCCTGACAGTACAGAGAGACCTAGAACAGATCCTTTCATGGCCATGGTGGCAACACCGACAAGCTACTGAAGAGCCCAAAGGAGGGAGAGCTAAATAGGGCGGTAATGGTATGCCTGTGCGGAGGAGGAGGGGAGGCGTCACAGGCCCAGAGAAGGCAAATGATTTCCCCAAGGTCACACAGCCAGCAGCAAATCTGGGACCAGAACCCAATCTCCTGGCTCTTTGTCCAGTGCTATGGCCCTCACGGGAGGCCATGTCACCACAGAGCAGCCAGGACATGGAGAGGGGACCAGGCTGGGGGCTTGCTCACATGCCAGCCTCAGGGAGAGGTGGGGTGGATCTATGTCCTGCTTCCCAGTGGCAGGGGGAATGAGCAGCCAGAAGGGGTCGTCATCTATGAGGTGCCAGCTGGGGGCTGGATGCTTTGCAGTTCCCCTCTCCAGTCACCCCACACCAGGCTTGCAGGGGTATCATACCATTTACTTTAGGCTCCCTGGAGGCTCAGAGAGGGAGAGCAAGCTGTCCAAGGTCACCCAGCCAGGAAGTAGCCGAAATGAGATGTGAACCCAAGGATACCTGACGCTCAAACCAGTGTATGTCACTCTCAGCCAGACGACTCCCTGGGGCGGGGTTCTTGGGAAGGAGACAGAGTGTAACTCGGAAGCTGGAGACCCATCTGTGGCTGGGGTCACTTAGAAGGAGCTCCCAAGAGTCCAGTTTAGTTTGTAATTATCCCAGATGCAGATTTACTCCCTGGGATGTGACTGGAAGAGGGGGTAAGCGCCCAGGGCTGCCGGAGGCCCAGGCTGTTTGAATTCCGGCCAAGCTGTTCCCGGCCCTGGCCCAAGGTCATTTGTTCAGGGAAGAAAGACAGCTTCTCAGCCCTGTGCGCCCTGCCCTCCCTGCTCTGAGCTGGGAGCCGGGGGAGGCTGAAGGACAACGTTCCTGGTGAAGGCAGATTCCCCAGTGAGGGGCCGGCTGGGCGGGATGGCACTGTGGTGACAGGTCCATCAGGGCCTCTCCAGGGGGATATTTCCTGGGGCTGCTGGTGACAGGCCTGGGCTGTGGAGGGAGTGCTGATGAGGGGGAGGCAGGCTGGCCCCTCGCCTAGAGACAGCGATGGGCAGGGGCTCAGCCTCTCCGAGCGAGCCTCCTCCCCAGACGCCCAAGGCATCGCCCAGCCACCATCCCCGCTCTGGTTTGGGACCACCCAGTGAATCCATCCCCCTCTTTAACCCCATCACCTCCCTCTCTCCTTGCCACTCCTCCAATCCCGCTTCCACCCGCAGGCGCAGGCGGGGTAATCTTTCTAAAGCGCGACACTCCCCTGCTTACCACCTGCAGCCATCCCACTGTCCCAGGAGAAAGCCCTGTCTCCTTGGCCTGAGAAGCGAAGCCCTTTGTGGCCTGGCTTCTGCCCTTTGTGGTCACACCCTGCACGCTTCTCCTATCTGCACTGGGCCTTTGCACACCTTTGCCTCTGTCTCCTAACACCCACCCCTCGCCCTGCCACTTCCCCAAGGGGCCTAATTCTACTTCTCCAGTAGGTCTCAGCTTGGACATCGCCTCCTCCTTGAAGCCTTCTCTGAACTGAAGTCCAGAAGTCTGCGTTGGGTGCCCCCCTCCCAGTGTCCCTGGCACTTACCCCTTAATCATCCTAACAGCTCACTGGGGTAAATTCTCAAGGTGTGCAGGGTGTGCGCTAAGTGTTGTGTCCATGTTGCCTCATTCCATCCTGGCACCCACCAGAGTGTGGTAAATGCCCGTTTGTCTGTCTCATCCACCTTATGATTACCTTGAGTGCCTTATGATCACCCACTTTATAAAGGAGGAAATGGGGGCTCCAGGTGGGAATGATGTGCTCAAAGGTACCAGCAGGTAAGTGGCTGCTGTGAGCCAAGAATTCAAGGATCCTGATCACCTACATTCTATCTCACATCCTATCCTTGGTATCTCGGCTTCTGGGGGCTGGTCCCGAGCTCTAGCTGGAAGTAGCCCTGGTAAGTCAGACTGTAGCCAGGGCCGCCCCTCCCAGCAGCCCGGGGCCTCTGGGGCCCTGACAGATCCGAGCAGCCTCTAGCTGGTGGCAGGAAGGGGCCGCCCCTCCCAGTGCAGCCAGGAATTCACAGCCCACTCCTCGGACTCTCTCAGCTCCATTTCTGCAACCCCTCAGCTGACTCTGGAGTTCCTGACCTCACCCAGCTGTGACCTCCCGGCTTCCAGATCGGATCTCGTCTCCCGCTTGTCCCCGATCCCCATCTCCACATTCAGATCTGCCTCTGGCCCAGCCCACCTCCAGCCTGCTGGCTCTGTGCCAGCAGCTGGGGATCCCACCCAAGGCCCTGCCCCGCCCTCAGTCTGGGCTTTGGGCTTGTTCTGTCAGCCTGTTTCCCCCACCAGAGCTTTGAACCCCAACGTGGGAGCTCAGCGCTCTGACCAAACCTCCTCTCCCCACCACTGCCGAGGGGCTGGGGTGCTGGGGATGATGAACTCGTCTCCGAAGGAGGAAGCTAAAGATGTAAACGAGCCCGTGAAATCCTGGATGACAGCCGTGACCACTGTGGCCATTAAACACAGAGATTTAACGGCCCCCGAAATACACCTGGGGCACTTGTCAGCAGCGCCTGCTCATCACACGTGCACACGCGAGCCGTGCACACGTGTGCAAACGCGTGCACGCACACAGGCTCAGCGAGCAGCCCAGCAGGGTAGGATAGGGAACCCCGGCAGATGGTTTCAGCAGTGCCCTTGGCCTCAGGATGGGGAGGGTGGGTCCCAGGCATCTTTCCATAGTCTGCATCCCTCGCGGTCTCTTCCTCTTTCAGATAGCACTTTATATTTGCATAGCACTCACTCATCCCCTGCATCCTTCTGAAACGGCTTTCATGTGGGTCAGATGTGATCTAATATCCCCCCCTCCCCCCGCTTGTCCCACAGCACAGCCTCCGAATGCACAGCACAGTGCCTGGCACACAGCAGGCACCGGGAGATGTGCGTTGGCTGAATGCATTCAGTTGCTGCAGCCATCAGGGAGATTCCTAACCGAGACCCTCGCGCTTTGTCTGAGCCTCATTTGGTTGAGTTGAAAGCCCTGGATGGGGAGTCTGGGCTTTTGAGTTCTGACCTTGACACTAACTCCTGTGTGACCTTGGCTTCTTGTATGACCAAGGCGTCCTCCTTTTTGGTGTCAGTTTCCTTATCTGAAAAGTCCTTGTCCTGCCCTGGTCATCGGAGCATCCGTGATGGTTGTCTGAATCACGTGGTGAATACTGGCTGGCCTGGGGCCCCTGCAGCCTGGCCTCAGGGCCGAGGAGGCTCTGTGAGGGGTGTCTCCTCTGTTGACAATCATCTTTGTTCACGTAGTGCTAAGTACACCTCACGTAGTAGATACTCAGGGAAGTCTGGCTAGTCTGAACTCAGCCACCAAATCCCGTAAGAGTGAATTTTCAAGAGCGTTCAGAAATCCCTTCTTCTGTGTCAATTCCCCACAGAGAGAGTTCTGTGGCCTGGCTCTTGCTTACCTCTTCAGCCGCAGGTCTCACCACTCCTCCGTCCCCACACTAAGCAATAACCCCACTGAACTTCAGTTTCCGCAGTCTGCCGTGGTTCCCCAGCGCCCCTCCGCCGGCCCCTCGGCTGGCACACTCCTCTTCCCCTTGCCCTATCCCTTCTCCTGGTGAACTCAACTTCAAACTACTCAAACTTCAGGTGTCCAAAACGCCTTCCCTGGCTCCCCGCCCTGGGTGGGTGCGTCCTCAGGCTGCCCAGCCTCATGAACTTCTGCCATCACAGAACTCATCTCGGTGACATGTCCATGCTGGGCGCCTTCTCCGGCCACCTTGAACTTGGGAGAGCTGGGGTGGTGTCCTCTCCAAGGGAAACTCAGGGTTGGGGGGGTTCTAGCATACACTCATGTCCCCCCACTGGTTCCCACTGCATGATTTGAGTGCCCTCCTTGCTCTTCAGGCAGACGAGGGCCTGCCACATGTGGCCATTTCTGGGGCCAAGACCCCTCCACGGGGCTGCTTGCCCAGTGGGCTCCACCCCTGTGCCAGAGCCACACTCAGCTGGGGACTGTCCTTCTACAGTGCCAGGCACAGGGCCGGTGCCCAAATGTCAGCCATGCCCTCCTGGGTGCCTTTTCCAAACACAGCGGGTCCCTCTCACATTCCCAAGGGCCTCGGGGTTCAATCTTCCCATCTCAGTCTCATGACTTTTGCCCTTTCCAGGGATCATCTTTCAGCGACAACGGGAAGAAGAGTCCAAGGACTTTTCAAGTTCCTGAGCAGAAAACTTTCTGTCCTCGCCGGTGGTAGCTTGTGACAAGACCAAACTCAAAGGATGATCTGCAGTGGGAAAGGTCAGACTGGTGGGGGGACAGCAATGGCGGAAAAGCAGGCAGGCCCGGCGGGCAGGGAGGGTGCGCCAGGCAGGCGGCGGGAATAGCGAGGGGCCCGCAGACACCTCGTCACAAGGGCGGGCGGAAGGCTGCCGGGGAAACTGAAGTGCAGCCCACCGGCGAAGGGCAGGCTCGGGACAGAGCTCCAGACCCTGGGACTGGGGAGGCAGGAGGGCCAGCAGGGGAGGCTGTGGGAGAGCCGCTGGGGAGGAGCCTGAGCTGCTTAACAACTCTGTAAAATGGGGATAATCCCAGCAGCTTCCTTCCAGGGTTGTTCTGAGGATGGAAGGAGTGGACGTAGACACAGCTCTGAGAGGCAGGCCTGGTGCGTAAGTTGATGAAGATGCTGGTTGACTACCCACGCTTTTGCTCTTACTGTTGAAGTGATGGTGGTTATTTATTGAGCAGTGTGCTGGCCCTAGTCATGTGATGGCTCATTTCACCCTTGCCACACCGTGTGGGTAAATACTCTCACCCCGGCCCGTGGAGGAAGCCCCGAGGGGTGAAGTCAGCTGCCAGGGAGCAGCAGAGGGACGGGGCCCTGGAAGAAGAATCTGTGCAGAGCCCGCATCACACCTCCTCCCAGGGCCTCAGGCTCTCTGTCCAGGACTCCTTCCTCTGTTTCTTGCTGCCCCTCCACAAGTCCATGGCGGGCTGATCCCCTGGGGAGAGGTGGGGAGCCTATGGGGCAGTGGGATCTCAGCCTGGTGAGGCTGGCGGCTGACCCAGGGAACCCCCAGGGGGGACCATGTGACAGGGCATGTCTGGGGTTGGCCTGGCAGGGAGGGGCCCCCACTCCAGGCCCGGGGATGGTGGCCCTGCCCAAACCCTCTGCCCAACCCTCATTTCCAACAGAGACTCGTTTAAGAGCAATGACCAGCTTGCTAGGGGACTTCAAAGATAGTATTTGATGTGTTTTAGCAGCTTCAGCAAAACTCTAATTTGAATTTCAGGCGCTGGTGTGTGATTTCCTTGGTGACAGCTCCGAGGGAGGCTTGGGCTCGGCTGTCATCCAGCGGGGCCTCTCGCTGGCTGCCGCTGCCGCCACCCACATTCCCGGGGAGGAGAAACAGGAGGTTGAGAGGAGCCGGGGGCTCCACTGAAGCTCAGGGAGGAGAAGAATAAACAAGTGACAGGGAGAGAGGGGAAGGGGGCGGCGAGAGCAGACACAGAGGAACAGAGGGGGGGAGGAGAAGGAGGAAGAGGAAGAGGAGGAGGAGGCTGGAGAGGATGAGGGTGAGGTTAGAGACCTCGGGAGAGATAGAGCCCCAGAGATCAACCCTGAAAGGAGGGGAAAGAGAAGAAGACCCAGAGGGAACAAGGCGAGAGAAGGAGAGAGGGAGAGAGTCAGAAAGGGGCAGAGAGACAGGTTGAGGGAGCCAGCGAGAGAGGCTCACACGAAGCCCAAGGACGGAGGTGGAGAGAGAGATGCAAGGACAGGGGAGGGCACGAAAGAGACAGGGAGGGGAGGATGAACAGACAGATGGGAACGCTGGGAAGATGCTCGTTCACAAAGCGCTCAGGGCCACGCCCAGGGTGCTGGG
The DNA here is from genome assembly GCF_949987535.1 of Balaenoptera acutorostrata. Taxonomy (NCBI): domain Eukaryota; kingdom Metazoa; phylum Chordata; class Mammalia; order Artiodactyla; family Balaenopteridae; genus Balaenoptera; species Balaenoptera acutorostrata. The sequence goes on along the minus strand of NC_080064.1, from coordinate 17,719,163 downwards.
GTCCCAGCGAACACGTGGGGTGCCGGATCCCGGGGTGTGGGGAGGGGGTGTAGCTCAGGGCACTGGGTGGGGCAGGAGAAGAAAGTTCTGCTCCCAGCCTCCCTTCCCCTCACACCTTAGCTGAGGTGAGGGAGCTAAGTCCTGTGTCTCCCGATGCCAGAATACTGCTGTGAGCCCATCCTCCCTGCACTGCCCCGACCCCCAGCAAAGGGGCAGCTTGCAAGCAGGAATGATAATGCCTAATCCCAAGGCAGTGTGTGTGTCCCAGGGAGATTGTAGTCCCCCCTACCCCAACAAACACAAACTCGCACATACGCATGATGGCCGGGAAGGAGAGGGAAAGGGAGAGGCAGAATGAGAGAGGGTTCAAGGAGCAAGGAAAAGAGTCACTTCATCTCTCTGAGCCTCAGTTTCCTCCTCTGGGGGAAATCAGGATCGGAATATCACACATCCCACTGGGCTCTTGGGAGGGTAAATGCGATGATTCATGTAAAGGGTTTAGCCCAGCACCTGGCTCAATTGAAGGGACACACACTCAAAAATGGAACCCGGGGGCTTCCCTGGTGGCGCAGTGGTTGAGAATCTGCCTGCTAATGCAGGGGACACGGGTTCGAGCCCTGGTCTGGGAAGATCCCACATGCCACGGAGCAGCTGGGCCCGTGAGCCACAGTTGCTGAGCCTGCGCGTCTGGAGCCTGTGCCCCGCGACGGGAGGGGCCGCGATAGAGAAAGGCCCGCGCACCGCGATGAAGAGCGGTCCCCGCACCGCGATGAAGAGTGGCCCCCGCTTGCCGCAACTGGAGAAAGCCCTCGCACGAACCGAAGACCCAACACAGCCAAAATAAATAAATAAATAAATAAATAAAATCAAGTAAAACTTTAAAAAAAAAAAAAAAAAAAAAAAATGGAACCCGGGTCCTGAGATCTATTTTCCCCATGACCTCACCCCCTCCTGGGGACGAGGAAGGCAGTGCCCTTCTCCCCTCCGTCCTCTCTTCCCATGCTGGGCAGAGAGAAGCCTTACAGGGCTGCATGTACCTTCAAGCCCTCGTAGGACTCCCCCAGCCTCAGAGGGAGCTCTTGGTGTCACAGGCCCTATAGCTGCTGTCCAGCCTGGCTCTTAGCAGGTGGGGAGGGATGGGGAGAGAGGGCAGTCCACAGGCCCAGGCAGGGGCCACGGTTCTCCTGGATGCGTGAGAGCAGAGGCTGGGGGTCTGGGGGTCAAGACAAGGTGAAAACTCCAGCCCAGCACCATCCAATATGGCAGCCACTAGTCCCACGTGGCTATTGAGCACTTGAAAAGTAGATAGTCTGAACTGAGATGATTTAGTATGAAAAAAAAGTCAGATATCTCATTAGTATTTTTATATTGATTACACATTAAGATGAAAATAATTTGGATGTATTGGGTTAAATAAAATATATTGTTAAATTAATTTCACCTGTTTTTTTCTTACCCTTTTCACATGGCTGATAGAAAATTTAAAATGACACTTGTGGCTTGTATCGTATTTCTATTGGTTTCAGAACATCTGAGCTGGAAGAACTATTAAGACATCCTAGAAGGGAAGGGACTTGCTCCAGGTCACACAGCCAGAAAGGAGTGTCCAGAAGATGGAACTTAGGTCTCAGGGACAGAATTGGGAAGACAAACACTAGTCTCCTCTGGTGTTACCTGGGCCACTGGACGGGATGAGAGGGCAAAATTTCCGAGAGTTCTAACAACTGCGAGGTGGATGAGGAGCTTGAAAATGCTCCTACTACGGCCATCAGAAGATCTTGACCTGAGGCTCTCACCAAGGATGGGGACCAGAGAATTAATGATGCCACAGCCACTGAAGGGTGTGCTCATTTAAAGAGGGGGAAAAAAAAGGCAAAGCTGAACTCTGGGCAATTGTGAAGGCTGCAGTCCTTACGTGCTTAATAAAAGGCAGAGTGGAAGTACTGCAAATAGGACCTGCTCTGGGCCTCAGGCCCTCAGGGACCCAGCAGAGGGCTGTGCAGAGAACAAAGCCAGGGTCTTCAGGCAGGAGACCGGGGCCAGTCCGTTAGCCTCTCTGGTGCCAGCTTCCTCGTTTCTGGCCTGGTGTCTGAGAGTGCAGCCTTCGGAATCCGATGGACCTGGACACTGGCTACCTACCAGAGGCCCTGAGCAAATCACTACTTAACCACTCTGAGGCCCCACTTCCTCTCTGAAAAAAATGTGCCTACCTCCTAACTTCAAGGATTGCTGGGAGGATGGGTGGGTGACAGGTGTGAAGGGCTCAGGCCCCCTGGGCAGATGGGCATGGGACGTATTCATTCGTTCAGCAAGTGTTTTCTGGGCTCCTGCCCTGTCGTAGGCGCTGGGAATCCAACAGTGAGCCACACAGGCCAGGTCCCTGCCCCTGTGGTACCTACAGTGTAGGTGAGGAGACAGACCAATGAGTAGAGACATTTATAAAAATGTAGGTGGTGACAAGTGCGATGAAAACGACTAAAGGAGGGTGAAAGGATGGAGAGTGATATGGGACCGTTTTAGGCAGTGTGGACAGGGGAGGCTCTCTGGGAAGGTGACACTGAGCTACAATTAATATTATTAGAATCCGAGAACCCTGGTGTTGGGAAGGTCCACAAAGGCTACGGAGCTCCCCCTGCCCCCACCAGGAAGGGGTGCTCTTCCTGCACAGCTGAGATGGCAGCTCTGGCATCGGACTTCTGGGTTACAACCCCAGTTCCACCTCCTAGTAGCTGTGTGACCTTGGCTAAGTGCCTCCGTTTCTCCCCCTGTGCAATGGGGATGATAACACAGAATGAGGCTGTGCTGGCCTCCTGTGAGAGCCAGTGAGGCAGCTGGTCCACCCGCAGATCCGGACTCTGGCCCGGCCCTGTCCGGCTAGGCAGACCCAGAGACAGCGGCCCCTGGGGTCAGGGAAAGCCTAGGCTGCAACAGAGGCATGAAGGAGGGCTTCCTGAAAAAGCTGACATCTGAGTCACAGCTCGGAATGCCTTCCAGCGGAAGCAGGAGTCGGCCAGGGAAAGGGGAAGGACAGGCATTCTGGCCTTCGGGACAGCACGAGCAGAGGCTCAGGGAGCGGGGGGCCGCTCTTCCTTCTCGCCCCAGCAGCAGGGCCAGGCACAGTGTGTGTGGGGCTACTGGCAGTTTGATAACCTGGAGAGTGAGGTTTGAGGCCAGGAATCCTGAGTGATGAGGCTGGAGAGGCTGGCCAAGGTCAGGTTGCAGAGAGCCCTGTCTGCCCAGCTGAGTCGCCAGGACTTCATCTTGGGCTCTCTGGGGGGTTGGAGCCAGGGCACGATGTGACCTCATCCATGTCCTAAGCAGATTCCAGTTGAAGTTGGGAGGTCTGTGAAGACAGCTGTATGGCCCCGCGGGCCTTCCTTTTTCCAGCCTGGGATCTCCAGGGCCTCCGGCTGCCCCAAGCCCACCTCTTCAGCGTGTGCTCTGCTTGTAAACGGCGCCCAGAGAGTGAGGGATCGTGGCTCTCAGACAGACATCCCAGGGCCGCCCTGGCTGAGCATCCGATGCATCTGCCTCCCTAAACCCACCCCTGTCTGTGTCTTCTCACACCCCACCCATGCCTGTTTTCAGCCAGTGGGTTCAAATCTTGGCTCCTCCACTTACTACCTGTGTGGCCTTGGCAAGTGACTAACTTCTCTGTGCCTCAGTCTCCTCACCTATAAAATGGGAAGGAATCTCCTCATCACGGGGGTGTGTGTGAGTAGATGAGCTCATGTGTCTGTAGGCCGAGACTGGTGGCTCCTATGTGTCTTCCCATATCCATTGCCCTTGTGAAGTAGGCGGGGGAAGAGATTGTACTTATCTCCCGTTTTAGAGATACAGGATGCTGACTCAGTACATTGGGGCACTGCCGGGACCAAGAGTCAGGTATTTTGGCACCTGGTCTGGAATTCTTTCCACCATATCTGCTTGCCATGAAGAACAATATTTCAAGTTGAGGGATGGAGCTCTAATGGGAGGATTCCAGGCATCTTCCAGTGGTGATGTTATTTTTGAGCTGAGGGTCTGAAAGAAGGAAATTCTCAGCCTCCCCTCAACCCACTCTTCGCCCCGTTTACCCAAAGGAATCACTCTGTGTAGGCATCTGCTCACTCGGCCCCTGGATGGGGAGCTGGGATCCAGCAGGCTGCCCTTGCCCAGAGCTACCTAGTCACCTGTCCAGCCCTGCTTGGCCCTGTCTTTGGAGCCTTCCTGATGCTAGAGCCCCATCCCCACTCCTACCCCTGGCCCCAGCACGGCACTTGTCATTGGGTATAATGATTGCCTAGTTTCTTGCCTGTCCCACACTAGATTGTAGCTTAAGGGCGGTGTCTCTGAGCTTGGTCACCTCTGTCCCCAGCACCAGGACTGAGCCCTGTTATTGTGTGGCCAAATGAGTGTGTGCTCCAAGCCCTGACCCTCCGTCCCTTCCTCTCTTAACCGGTGCTTCTCTTTTGGCTGTGCCATGTGGCTTGTGGGACCTTAGTTCCCTGACTGGGGATCGAACCCAGGCCATGGCAGTGAAAGCGCCGTGTCCTAACCACTGCGCCGCCAGGGACCTCCCCTCACTCTTTTTTTCATTATTGTTCCCCAAGGAGCCTTTTAAGACATCCTCTCCCCTAATCTCCATGCTCATGAAATTTTAATACCATAGATACACTGTATATTTGTGTATGTACTTTTCACATATCTGCACTTTATACATAAAGAGTAAGATTTTGTTCACTCTCCAGTTGCCAATTATCATCCCCCTTAACCTTAACCCATGCCTCCTGCCCCCCCTGCCAATTTAATTTTTCTCTTTGATGCTCAGCAATACCCAGCAGACTATATATATACTCATTTATTGTCTGTCTCTTCTACTAAAATATGAGCTCCACGAGAGCAGGGATTTTATTCTGTTCTGTTCACTGTGGTGTCTCCAGCACCTAGAACCCTGTCTCAGCCACAGTGAGTGCTTAATGGATGCCTGTCGTCACATGAATGAATTCTAGGAGGTCAGTGATGTGAGGGGCGTGGCAGGGGACCAGGCCTGTCTCAGGAAGCCTTAGGCATCACCTTTGTTCTTTTGCTCCTTCATTTGCCGCTTTTACTCAGTCGCTCAGTAGAGGCACAGGGCTCTATGGAGGGTTAAGACATGAACACAGACAGGTACTGCATAATTCCACTTCCATGAGAAACTTAGACTAGCCAAAGTCAGAGACAGGAAGCAGAATAGAATGGTGGCTTCCAGGAGGAGTGGGGAATGGGGGCTGATGCTAACGGGAATGGGGCTTCCTTCAGGGCTGATGAAAATGTTCAGTGGGGACACAGCTTCAGTAGGAAATGATGAGAAAGTTCTGGAGATGGACAGTGGTGATGGTTGCACAACAATGTGAATGTAGTTCACACTGAACTTTACACTTAAAAATGGCTAAAATGGTAAGTGTTATGTATATTTTGCCACAAAAAAAAAAGCTAAAACAAAAAAGACATGGGGGCTTCCCTGGTGGCGCAGTGGTTGAGAATCTGCCTGCTAATGCAGGGGACACGGGTTCGAGCCCTGGTCTGGGAAGATCCCACATGCTGCGGAGCAGCTGGGCCCGTGGGCCACAATTACTGAGCCTGCGTGTCTGGAGCCTGTGCTCTGCAACAGGAGAGGCTGCGATAGTGAGAGGCCCGCGCACCGTGATGAAGAGTGGCCCCCGCTTGCCACAACTGGAGAGAGCCCTCGCACAGAAACGAAGACCCAACACAGCCATAAATAAATAAATAAATAAACAAATACAAAAAACCCCAGGTCTGATCTGTCACTCCCCAGTAAAAAAAAAAAAAAAAAAAAAGACATGAACACAAATTACCATATGATCAATATTGTGGGTCGTACCGGGTATCAGAAAAGTCCAGGGGAAGACAATTTTGGCTGAGGTAACTGAAGGAAACTTTCTGGAGTGAGAGACATTTGGGCTGGGCCTTGAAGGATAGGGAAAAGCTGGGTGGAAAAGGCTGGCAGAGGGCATGGGTGGGTGATGGGGACGGCTTGGGCCGAGGCCTGGAGGTAAGCTTGCCCCTGAGTGTGTACGTGCGGCTGGGGTACACAGGGCTCCATGCTGGGAATCTTGAATCCCTGTCACTTCTCCCTTCCACCTGGCAGCCTGCGCATGAGCCCCCAGGAAGGCTTGTGGGGAAGCTTCTGACCAGAGGATGGGGGCAACCTGTGGAATCCAGGGGATCCTAGCTCCTCAGGCCTCCTTAGGGGTGGGTTGAGGAACCCCCCATAAACCTGGGGTTCTGGTCTCGATTGCCCAGCCAGCCAGCCGGGCCCCTCCCTGTTAGCGCTAAGGCCACAGCCTAACTGAGGTCAGGGGTGGAACTCCGAGCAGGACTGCCTCCTGCTGTTACCCTGTGGGCATCAGAGTCCAGACTGTGAAGCACAGTCTCCTCTGGCAACAGCTGGCCTTTCTGGGGTCAGGTCCAGGGAAGCTAATAATAACCACTTATGGAGTCCCTTCTCTGCCTGGCACGTAAGGGCCTTCACGGGTGTAATTTTATAATCCTAAGAGGCAGGCAAGGACTATTATCCTTCCCATTTCATAGATAAGGACAGTAAGGCTCAGAGAGGTTAAGTGCTTTGCCCAGAGCCAGAGAGCTGGGCAGTGGCAGGGCTGACGTTAGACCATGTGATTCCACAGCCCTGACTCTCAGCCCTTGGGCTACCCCAGGCCCTAGGCTTGCTTCAGACCAGGGCTCGCAGGGCCACTGTGCTGATGGCCCTCTAATCCTGGGGCAGCTCCTCCCCACAAGCTCCAGGAAGCTTCCCTCTCCCAGGCCTAGATGCTTTTGTCGCCTGTCCCTGCCAGTTCCTCCCTGTTGTGCCGGCGGTGGGCGCAGCCCCTCCTACGGTGAGGAGAGGCAGGGCTGTACCAGCTGGACGGCACCACAGGAGGCTCTCTTTGGCATAGCTCTTGGCACCTGCGCCAGCGTCTTGGCCCAAAGAGGACACGTTCCCCTTCTTCCAACTTCTCTTCCTTGAGAGCAGGGTGACAAGGTACTGCTGGGTGTTGTGCGTGCAGCCCCGAAGCCCATCAGGGCCTTCCCTGCGCACTCGCCACATGGCAGCCCCTTGCCCAGCTCAGGCCTCACAGCTCTGTGCGGGCAGCACCAGGACAGGTGAGGAACCAGAGGTTCAGAGGTAAGTCACACAATGTGAAAGCAGCAGGGTCAGGCCCAGATCCTGATTTCTCTACTACTTGTGCTATATAAGGAATCACAGAACATTGGAGAAGGGCCCTTAGAGGTCATCTAATCCACTCGCTGGGGTGGGGCTGAAGAGACCTGTCCAAGGTCACGCAGCTCGTGAGTGACAAGGAATTTAGTTTTCCCATGACTCTCATTATAAACGTGCTGGCATGTTGCCACGTATCTTATTAGCTCCAAGATAAACAAAACTTGCATTTAAGATTGTGGTAGGCTTTTTTAAAAATGTGTTTGAGGCCAGTGCCTTCTACTACAATAGTTGTCAGAAAGCCACAGACACACACAGGTGAGCCTGTCCCCCCAAAGCATGCTTGGCCCCTGCCGCCCCCCTCCTGTGTGGGCAGTGGCTGGTGCCCAGGCGGCGTGCTCAGTGCAATGTCTTCTCAAGGACAGGACAGGGAGAGGGCTTCCTGGCTGCCTCCATAGCACCGTCTAACTTCAGTTTAGCTCTGGTCTAGAGCTGCAGAGAAACAGGAGCAAGAACTGGGCATTTTGTGTTTATACCAGCGTGACTCTTCCAGCAAGAGGTTACCCAGCTTGGACAAGTTTCTCAACCTTTTTGAGCATCAACGTGCTCGTCTGTGAAACGGGGCAACAGTAACGTCACTGGGGAGGAATTAGCAGGATCAGTCACGATGGAGGTAGAGCCCCTGGTACAATAAACGGTGTAGACGACAACGACGATGAAGATGGGAGGGCACAGAGCAGCGATGGCACTAACCATACGAGTGTAAAGCAAGGGACAGCCTTACTGAACGAAACTAAGTGTTCTGAGCCCCGCAGCCAATGTCTACCACTCACTCACGTGCACCTCCCTCCTAACACGGCACTGGGGGAAAGTCATGGGTGTCAGAGTCTGACAGACCTGGGTTTGAATTTAGGCTCAGCCACTTCCCGTATGACGCTCATCCCTGGGCCTCCAGCTAGTTCTGTGCCATCCAGACGATACCCACTAGCCGCACATGACTATTTAAATTAAAATGTAAAATTCGGCTTCTCAGTCACACTGGCCATGTTTGAAGTGCTCAAAGCCACATGTGACTAGTGGCTCCCGCACGGCACGGTGCAGAGGAGACCGCTTCCCTCATCACAGGGAGTCCTCTTGGACAGCGCTCACCTGTGCCCTGAATGTGGACGCGGCGCCTGCTCGGGGCATGCTGCACACGTGGCCTGGCAGGGCAGAGGGCAACAAGGGGCGCTCAGCCCGTCCCTGCTGCGAGCACTCTGGCTGAGCCCCGAGTCTCCTCACTCACCTGGCCTCAGCTGTGCTCTTTCCTGCAGCATGGATGTAATGCCGGGCCCAGCTGCTCTGACTGCACTCCTGCTACTGACTTACCATGTGACCAAGTGATGTCACCTCCTGGAACTTCAATTTCTTCATTTGCAAACTAATAATTCATGCCCCTCCAGCCTCAGAGCAATGTTGCCAGTCAAGCAAGTAAATGATTGCAAGTGCTCTGAAATGTGGGGACTATAGAGTCGCAGGGACAGCACAGTGAGATGGGGAAAGCCTCCATCTGGTGTCAAAACCGGATTGCAATCCCACTTATCACAAGCTGAGGACCCTTAAGTCCTCAGAGGAGGCCGCGTCTAAATTCCTTCACTGTAAAAGGGTAACAATGAAGATACTGTAAACTTTCATGTTACCGTGAGGATCAGTGATGGATCTGAAAGCAGCAGAGTGCTACTCAAGAGCAAGGCATTATGGGACCGCTGCTCCTGTACAAAACAAGGGGGGCCCAGCTGAGCCAAGCATCTGCCACCTCCACTCCTTTCTGTGCTCCACCTGCCTGAGAGCCCTGCTCCCACCAGGTGAAACCTCTCCTGCTCCGAGCCAAGAGACCAGGTTGGGACAGAAATGGGGGCACCAAATGGGTCAAGACAGCCTGTTCCGCTGATGCCAGAACAAGACACCGAGCCCGCTTGGGCCACACAGCCAGGTCACATCTAGGAAGTCCGCTTACATCTGTGACATGTCCCTCGGGCTCTCACCTTGATCTCGCTCCAGGCGGCTCTGAGGTGCAGCAGGGAGCTGCATAAGGAGCACGGTCCCAGGCACCCAGACCCCAGCGCTGCTCCTGGGTTTGCTGCTCACCAGTCACACAGCAGGTGTTCCCTGGACACCAGACAGGTGCCAGCCACCAAGGAAACGGGGGCTGGAGAGATGGCTAATCCCGGGCCCTGCCCTCCAGGGACTCTGTCCGGCTGGCCCTCTTTTTCATCTTCCACTCCCTCACAGAAGTCCACCCTACCTGAACTTCAGAAGCACCCAGTGGGGTCTCTACACTGGGACAGGGACCACCCGAGGCTTTGGGTCCCTTGATAACACGAGTGGTATCATTTTTATTGAGCACTTCCTACATGCTATGATATACACCAGAGTCTTACATGTGTTCCTTTTTTTTTTTTTTTTTTTTTTTTTTTTTTTTTTTTTTTAAAGGTCTTTTATAGCTACTTTATTTATTTATTTCTTTATTTTTGGCTGTGTTGGGTCTTCAGTTCGTGCGAGGGCTTTCTCTAGTTACGGCAAGTGGGGGCCACTCTTCATCGCGGTGCAGGGACCGCTCTTCATCGCGGTGCGCGGGCCTCTCACTATCGCGGCCCCTCCCGTTGCGGGGCCCAGGCTCCAGACGCGCAGGCTCAGTAGTTGTGGCTCACGGGCCCAGCTGCTCCGTGGCATGTGGGATCTTCCCAGACCAGGGCTCGAACCCGTGTCCCCTGCATTAGCAGGCAGATTCTCAACCACTGCGCCACCAGGGAAGCCCTCACATGTGTTCCTTTTAATCTCCACAATTCTTAGAGTTTTTATTACCTCCAATTTACAGATAAGAAAAAAAATATCAAGGTAAGAAAAGTTAACATGCCCAAAGCACACATCTAACAAGGGACAGAGCAGGGATTTGAACTCAGATCTGAATACTCTACAACAGTACCCTGAACCACTGCATTTTACATTGTCTTCTGATCCTGTATTCTCCAATGAAATGATTGCTGTTCTAGAAAACATTTTTTCCTTCAGGAGCCCAGGATAAGAGGAGAGATGGGGAAGGCAGAGAGGCCAAGATGCTTCCCTGAGCTGCCTGGCGGGGAACCACCCTCACCCACTTGGGTCAGGCCCAGTGCTGGGCTCAGTGGGAGTCGAGGCAGGACCTGTAGCTGTCCTCTGACTCTAAGGAAGAGCCCCGCCCGAGCCGTCAAGGGTCGACTGAGGATGGGTGACACTGTGAGGGGCAGTGGGGCCCCCAAAAGTGACAGTTCCTAGGCCACAAACAATCCAGTCCCCAAACAAGGCAAAGAACACGACTCTTGCTGCTACTGGACACATTTCCAGCTGAGAAAAGCAGAGTTTCAGGCCTGGCGGGCTGTCTCGGGCAGGATGGATAGAGGGGAAGAGGAAGGAGAGAGGAGGTTGGGAGACGTGGTAGGTCCACGACAACACTCCAGGTGGCACAGACCCGTGGCTGAAGGACTGGGAAGTATGGCTGCCTAGGTATTTTCTGGCTACCTGGGTATTAAGCAAGAAATGCTTGAATGTGGCTTGGTGTTTAAGAAGAGCAAGCTCTGGAGGCAGGCAGCCTGGATCACATCCCAGCTGTGCAGCTCACTGGCCACTTAACTGTCAAGTGGCTTTTCTGGTGTAGGTTTCCTTGCCTGTAACGTGGGGTAACAACAGTACCTACATCATGGTGTTGGTGAAATAAAAATTACATGAAGCTCTTTGTCCAGTATCCAACACGTAGTAAGCACCTAATAACAGTTATTATGAGAATATTTCTCAAAAATATTAATCCTCCCCCCAAAGAAAAAGACAAAAATAAAAAAGAAACACAGCATTTATAGGTATTTAGGTCGTGCGTTTGGACTGGCATGGTGTTTTGTTTTTTTTTTAATATTTATTTATTTGGTTGTGCCGGGTCTTAGTTGCGTTAGGCGGGCTCCTTAGTTGCGGCTCACCAGCTCCTTAGTTGTGGCACACGGGCTCCTTAGTTGTGGCATGCGAGCTCTTAGTTGTGGCTTGCATGTGGGATCTAGTTCCCTGACTAGGATTGAACCTGGGCCCCCTGCATTGGGAGCACCGAGTCTTATCCATTGCGCCACCAGGGAAGTCCCAGGAATGGTGTTTTTGGTACTTGTTTCTCATATACACAATCCTTGCCTGGCCAACCAGGTTAACAGTCCCCTAGAAGCAGACATCACACACTGTTTTAGCCTGATATGGCCCCAACGTCTACAGCATTGGGCATGGGTCCATGCACATAATAGGACCTCAGAGACTCCAGAACTTCAGGACTAAAAGACACCTGCTGTGCCAGGCTAACTGCGTGTGTGTGTGTGTGTGTGTGTGTGTGTGCGCGCGCACGCGTGTGTGTGCATGTGCGTGTGTGTGTGTGCGCGCGTGTGTGTGTGTGTTAACTAAAAGGATAACGCACAGTTCTTGCCCTTGAAAGGGTCACAGTTTAGCGAGGGAGGATCTTAAATCATCCTGTGACAATCTAATAATCCCATGCTCCCAAACCCACACGCACTCTTACCTGACATCTCTCTCACCGCCCCCACAGTCATGCATGCATGCACATTTCCCCTCAGTTCCCTGGGCTCACAGGCAGCTCTAGCCCTGGCCTCGCTGGAAATGCTAGCTTTGGTCTGGACCGTGCGTGGAGCACAGAGGTTTCAACCTTAAATGGAGTGAAAAGCTGTTTGGCCCCGTGCCAGTCTCATGGGTCCCCTTCCCCACCCACTGCCCATTTTTATCAGACCCTCCTGATGGCAGGTCTATGAAATCTCCCCTGGAGAGGGCTGTGAGTCCCTGGACTGATGTGTTTGATCAGCTGTTTCTAGTCTGCGCTGGGGGAACGAGTGCAAGAAGAGCCGGCAGGAGTGGTGTTTGATCAGAAAAGCTGGGAAGCTCTGGGCCCAGCTAGCTGCTGTTAGCCTTCTGCTACGCTCTCCTCAGAGGACAAAGAAAGGAGGATGTTCTGATGGACCAGCCCACAGGTAACCTGGGGAACCTGTTCGCCGGCCGGGGTGAGAGGTGGAGGCTGGGCTCTGCCTAAGCGCATGAGGGCTGCTGGGAGGAGCACTGCTCGCTCCTGGCCGAACGGCAGCAACATCGACCGGGCTCCCCAGGCTCACGGTCTGGTGCCAGGCATGTCAGGGAGACAAGCGTCTAGAGGACGTGGGACCTCTGCTCTGGTAGCACTCTGTGTGACAGAGCGGAGGACGGGACAGATGCACGAGGAAAAGCCTGGAGAACATTCACCAGAAGGTGAGCTCAGCTTCCAAGCCCATGTCCTAGATCCTCTCTTCTAAGTGAAACCTTGAGGCCTGGAGTGTTTCCCAACAAAGGTCTAGGACGGGTCCACATTGAGCCATAAGCTATTTCTCTTTTTTCACCCAAACACATGCCCGAGTACCAGCTCGTGGAGGGGAAGATAAACAATGAATCTGAAAGCTCCAGAGGCAAGGTAGGAAGGCCGGAAATCATCACAAACGTAGTGCTTCCCTTTCCCTCGCTCTCACTGGACGTGCTCCCGCCTGACATCCAGTCCGTGTCTTCCCTCAGACATGACCCCTCAGCTGTGGCACCAAGGAGCTCTGAGAGTCCGGCTCCAACCCAGGAGGTCCTGTGCCCCTCTTAGCACCGTCCACCCTGGCCTGGGACAGAGGCTCTGGGTTATTATATATAATGCAGCCCAGAGAGCTCCATCTGACCTTGGTCTGGGGCTCCCCTAGCCTCCACTCCAGGTCCTCTATCTTAGGATACATCAGGCATCCTCCTTTCCTGCCCTTCTCTGCCCTCTTCCCTCAGGTTCTTTTAAAGTATTCGAAACATTAACAGACATCATCTATGAAGCATCTATACTGTTAGCCATTTTACAAATGTTGACTATCCTCCTCACAGTCATCATTAGGGATGACTAGCCCAAGGTCATAGTCTGTTTAGAGGTGGGGCTGGGAAGCTCCCCAGCCCGTGCACTTTGCACCGCGCTGCTCTGCCTCTTGCAGCCAGCCCCCTGGCCCAGGCTTAAGATAACTACACCACCAGGGAATCGCTCGGCCCATTTCCTACCTCTGCTCAATCACTCCTGACCCACAGCAGCACTTCACCTCTGTACACACGCACTTTCATGGCCGGAGCTCAGCTGCCTGGGACACTCTCAGGATTATTGCTCCAGATACGACAGCTCCAGCCCCTCTCTCCAAAGACACCACTTAGGCAGAAAGGTATACTTCCTAAAGGCCCTGTGGGCTCTGGGCAAGGGTCAGGACTGTCCCAGGAGAAGTGAGCAGAATCACCCCCAGCCCTGCCTGAGGGCGGACCTGAGCTTAGGGGGTTGCAGGATATGACGCCCCCGCCCCAGCCTTACCTGCAGGACTCTTACTGCAGAAATTATGTACATCCTATCCGTGTGTCTGCCTCTCTTGTCTCCTTGTTGGCTGTCAGCAACATGACATTTTCAGCTGTTCACCATGAAAAGTTTCTGCTTATTTTATAGTTATCTGCTGAGCACTTTGTACTTTGGGGGCAGTTGAGATTCAAGAGATAAATGAAAAGTGCTGTTATAAAGATCCCTAAGGATGCAGACAGAGAGAGGAAGATGAGAGACACGTAAAGGTGCAGGAATGAACAATCTTCCCAGTGCTAGAAAATGTAGGGAATGGCTGACCTGTATGTGAAGGACTTTATTAATTACAACTAAAATTTTCAACACCAAATTTCAAACACCAAACATTAAATCTAGCCTTTTAATTAGTACTACAATTCTGTGGGGTAAATACAATAATTTCCTCCATTTGTGAACAGGAGCTGGAAGGAGGGAGCTCAGAGAGGATAAGTATCTCACCAAGGTCACACAGTCATAAAGTGGCATAGCTGGGATGTACCCAGGTTGGACACCAAAGCCTGTCTCTGAAACCCTGCACCACACTTGCTCCCTGGGAACGAGGGTTTAGAAAAATGAGACTCCACACGACAGGAGAGTTTTTTGTCCTTCCCAGGCCATGCTAACATGGCCCGCAGGTACACGATAGCCCCTAGGAAACCAGGCCTATCAAGCGTGGTCCCATCTGACAGCTGCCCAGAACCAAAGAGAAAACAGGTTTATGGCATCACAGCCCATTTGAAACTCATGCAGCATAACTTTTCTCAAAGTACATATTTTATTTACATAGAGTAGTGCAAGTTGAACACGAATAATGGTTTGTAATCCAATTGAAACAGCCATCGTCTGCTGGCTGACCTGTCCTGACATGTGCACCCTGTCCTGACCGTGGGTGGTAGCAGGTGTGACTGGCCTTTGTAAGGGAAATGATGCAACATTTCCATGCCTTGGAAGCAATCTAAGTTAGCTGATGGGATAATTTTTTTTTTTTTTTCAACAATGTAATCCCCGAAGCACAGCAACTTCTCCCTTCCTTACAGGCCAAGTCATAGGTATAGCAAGTTTCTGAGTTCTGGCTGTGCTTCTGAGCTTTTGGCCCAAGTCCTACCAGCCCCAAGGTTTTCCATGGCAACAAAATACTCCCTTCAACCCCTAAGTTTTCTTTCACTCCCACTTTCTCCCTATTTCCCAAGTATCCCTGCAATACACTAGGCCAAGCGGAGCAGGGCAGGGGCTGCTGAAGTCTTCCTTTGGGAGGACTGATTAAAGCATCCTGTGATTTTCTCCACCACTGTCCAACTTCCTAGTCCCAATTTAATAGAAATATTGCTTGTCCCCTAGAACCATGCTAGGTAAGGCTGGCAGTTCCTCCAACCCTTAGTCAATTCGTAGATCTCAGGCACATGAGAGTTAAATCCCCCACCCCATATTATTAATAAGTAATCAGCCTATGGTGACCGCAACATCACCTGGGGTAGAGAAACTCTTTGGGCTCATCTCATCTTTCTCCTCGATTTACACCATGAGCAGAGAACAGGGTCCTTGTCTCCCCATTTACCCCTGTTTGACTGGATCTATTTCACCCTCAGTCCTCGACTCTCAGGGCTCTTCCCTGGGGGATGAAGCTGAAATACATTCCATGGCTGGTGGGAGGGGAGAGTCAGACAGCTTCCTCAGAGAGGACTTGAATGACCAGGGAACCTGGCATTCACACTGTAGACTGTGGCACTTGCTGGACTCAGGCTTTATAAAATAAACAAGTCTCTGGCCCTTTGCTGCCCCTCAGGCTCTGCTCACACACTTGCACAGTCTCCTCTTCCCAGGGCGATCCTCGCTCTTGAGCCATCTACTTGCTGTCTGTCTCACTCACCGGGCAATGGGCAAATGCTGTTCCGTAGTGAGCCCCATGGAATGAGACTCCAGCTTGGAATCTGTCTGCCCTTTCCTCCTCACCAGGTGTTTTACAAGCTCTGGGAGCAGAGAAGAGTTGGGGTCTTACTGAATAAATATGCGTTCCAAGAAGTCCACAGACTCCTCTACACCACTGCCAGTGCCCCCAGGGTTCAGCCCTGAGGCCACAAGGGCAGCACCACAGCAACAAGGCAGAGACCACCACTGCCACACGAGAGCAAGTGATGTGGACAAGGGGACCCCGATAACATGTCCTCCGTGGCAGCAATTCAGAAGGTCTCTTGGGCAGAAGTGGGAGAAAAGAATAAAATGGCCAAGTAGGGCTAGAAAAAGTCTTCCTACAACAAAATCCATGCTCGGGCATCTCTAGGGCGCAGCACTGTGAAATCGCTGTTGATGCAGCAGCTTCCGAGGTCCACTCGGAGCAGAGACGAAAGTCAGGACGGGCCTTTCCCTCATGTTGACCAGAACCAGCCCAGGCCTCGTGCTCCTGCTGGCTGTGCCGCGGGGTGAGAGTGCAGCTGGCAGCATATCCCACTGCTCTGTCTGCTCTTGGCAAAGTGAGTTGTGAGTCTGGTGATTCTGAAGA
The DNA here is from genome assembly GCF_949987535.1 of Balaenoptera acutorostrata. Taxonomy (NCBI): domain Eukaryota; kingdom Metazoa; phylum Chordata; class Mammalia; order Artiodactyla; family Balaenopteridae; genus Balaenoptera; species Balaenoptera acutorostrata. The sequence continues at coordinate 17,703,047 of NC_080064.1, read as the reverse complement.
AAACCAGTGTCCTGCCACGGTCTGGGTCTCCACCAGAAACCTGAGAAAGGGTGCCTCAGTACTTGAAAAGATCTGGAAGTTGGGTTTAAAGCTTACAGCTGTCTTTATTCAGAAGACTTTTTAAAAAGAAAAATCACTTTCCCCTACAGGTCCTCAGCAATTAATTTTTAAGTTTATTTTGTTTTTTTGGCTGGAAGAAGTTTTGATGATGCTGCGATTCCCACCCACCCATGCATTCTTATGTGCCGGGCTTGGCCTCCATGCCCTGTAAGCAGGGCTGCTCCACTCTTTCAATGGGTTTTATCTGGTGCCAAGGGGAGATTCGGTGCCACCTCATCACTTGCTGATCAAGAGCAATCCCGGTCTGACAGCTCACAGAACTGAAAAACCTTAAGAAGACAGAGACGGCCTTGGCAGAAGCAGTGAGGGCCTCACAGGGAGGCAAAGTCTTAGAGGTTTGAGCACCATCTTCTGGCCAGTTATTGGCCTTTGAAAACTTCATTTACTTCAGAATGGGACGATCCCTGAGCTGACAAGCTCAAGTGATTTGCACATGAAATGAGCACACAACTGGAGGCGGGGTGAGCTGGCCCAGCTGCCTGCACAGAGCAGGATGGAGGCCAGCAGACACACTGGCCAGTGTTAAGGTCCCACCTTCTGCCCTTCCAGCAACGTGTGATGGCGACAGAAGTACCGACCATGACCCAGATCGACCCCTCCCCTGCTGGTACCTGGTGATGTGAAATGTGCTTAGAGAGAAGGGGTGGCCTTGTCTTCTGCCAGCCTGTATTTTGAGGGTGAGTGATCAAACTGGGCAGTACCTTCTGCAGGGGGTCAACCACACAAGGTGGCAGGGAGCCGCGCTGGGTGTGGAAACACTGCCCTAGCAGACGTCAACCTTCTGCCATCAAGGAAAGGAAGATAAATGCTAGTCATTCCCTCCATCTAATTGCACTTCATAATGGATTCCATAAACCATTAATTACCAGATTATATTTTAGGAACTGAAGATGAAAAAGCTTTGTAAAATTCAGACTCCAAAGGATCACTGACCTGCAGTCATAGTGGCAGCTGGAAAGAGCTCAGACAACAGGCTACTCACAGGCAGGGAAGACCCTGGCAGGAGGAAGACTCAGGGGCCACCACGGCGCTACTCCACCTGGCGCAGGTTCACTGCTACGTTACACGTATCACGTGCTCCTCAGGGAGGGGACGAGGCCTCCAGGTTGGGTAGAAGCTTTAGGCTTTGATTAGGGAAAGGGGATTGAGGACACCACAGAAAAGCTGTGGGAACCAGCCTCAGGTGCAGAACACCATGAAGAGTCTTCTGCAAAGGCAGAGACGGTTTGCAGCTAGATGGCCTCACTGAACACTCCCAGAAGAAACACGCCAAAGGCTTCGTTTTGGGAATGGCTGACTGTACTGACGAGGTGGGACTCAGCATGGAAATGAAGCCGTCCTGCGTCAGCATGCTGTTACCTGTCCTACTGCCACCATGAGGGGGGCTGGAAGGACGACAGACGTGAGGAAGGGGCTGAGTGTGCTCAAGGCTGGGAGTCCCCAGATGGTCTGATGGCGCTCTTCCCTCATTTTTAAATGGCCAGAAGGCACTGGCGGCGCCCGCAGCCCCACTCTGTGCGCCACTGCCCTGCACTGAACTGCCGCTCTGCACGCTGAGGGCTGCCAGCACATCACACCGCTCTGGTTGCTCTGGTCACCAGCTCTTATCCCGCTGCCCTTTCAGGCTCTATTTCAGAAGCTATACTCCGCTTGGGGACGGACAGTGTCAGAGAGGCCACAGCAGCAGGCCTGTGAGGAACAGGCCTGCCTGCTACGGAGGGCGGTCGTGTTGGTGTTGATGACTCAGACTTGGTTTTATGAGAACCATGATGCTTCTGTCCATTTCCCAAGTGAGACCACTTAGGTTGGCGCTAAGCTAAGATGCTCAGTACTCAGGACACCGAGGGAGGAAGGGCAAAAGGCAAGTGGGGGGCATCCTCTCTACTGCAAACGGAGGACCCTCCACGGTGAGCAGCCACTCACTTGGCCTCCCCACAGATTAGGGTCACGGTACCGTCTAGCAAGTCCTCCACGGTCACTGCCACAAGCTCAGAGCTGGTCTGGGATGTCTGTGAATCTGGCAATGTCACAAACACCTGTGAACCAGCAAGCTGGGTCTCCTCCAAAGTGATCACCTGCTCCGTCTGGGCCACCGGCTCTGGGGTTTGGATCACCTGAAAGGGAAAGACCGTGAGGCTGCTCTGGGCAGTGTCCACAGTTGGATCCCCAGAATTTACATGGTTTTCATCTCACGCTGTAATGATGATATTTATGTTTTCACCTGAGGAGAGCAGTTACATGTGCTTAATGGGAAGAGGCAAGTCTAACACACCAGTGATGCAAAAGAGAAGGCAGGCAAACAATTTAAGTAACTCTGTGGGCCAAATTGCTATAATGTAGCTCAGTGTGCCACCTCAGGGTGCCTGGACTCTATGATTACACACCAGTGAACGCGGGCTCAGTTTCTCACACTGGGTTTTCCTGTCTTGAGGATTACACTGCAGAAGTAAGTGCCATGTGAAAGGAATGCTACTGAATCAAAGTGGTTTGTGTCATGCTTGAACCATGGAAATGGGAATGGCTTACCAGAAGCCTCGGGTTGCCAAAGGTGGCGTGTCTGGACCTTGATCAGGCTAAGAGCCTTACTTGGAGGCTACGTGGCTACAGAGCTAATGGCTACAGGAAGAAGAACGGGTAGACAAAATGTGGCTTCTGTCAGCTCCCTCACGCAGCTCACCAGGCTGGAGGGCACGGGCTTCTCTCCTCCACAGGCCACACACGCCCCTTCCAAATCTGCAGCATCTGTTAAAGATGACTTTCCCATCTCAGGGAGAACTAGTCTGGTTAAGTACACCCAGTTCCTGCCTGAACCTCCGAGTTGATGTTTCTGAGCCACGGAGCTCGGAACAGCTGGATGTTTTCAATACAGAGCGCCCGCAGAGGGCACAGCAACCCTGGCTCTTGAGAGCTGCCGAGAGCAGAGAATGCTTTCCACTAGACCTGAGTGGGCAGAAATGGGGATGCCAAGCTCAGCCATGTCTCTGCTGTAGGAGTGAAGAGACCAATTGTGATGTTCAATAAAAAATCATCTAGGATAGCAGTTTTCAAACTGTTTTTCTTTCTTTTTCTTTTAGCAATGGAATCTTTTTTTCGCCCCAAAGGACATCTTACCCAGAATCCTAATATATAAGAAAGATAAAAGCAGAGCTGTTCTCATTGAAATGGCAGCAGGACTGGCACCCAGAGGCCTGGCCACCTGCCTTGCCCTCTGCTCCCCACAGAGGCCTGTAAGAACATGGCTATAAGGGGCTGCTCTACGGGACAGGATGGGGGGCGGCCCAGCCAGCTCACAGTTCCTCTCCCGTCCATTCACAAATTACTGTCAATCAACAGAATGGAGTTTCTTTTCCCTTCCTGCCCACCCTCTCTGGAGAAGACGGGAAGAGCAGTAATAGAACTAGAGACACAAAGAGGGGCTGGAGCAAGTGTAGCCTTGAAATATCAGAAGAGGGGGGCTTTTCACCCAGGTAAAGGTGAGAAGCCCAGACGTTCAAATGTGCCCTGTGCCCAGCCCAGAGGAGCTACCGAAGCATTTCAGCTGAAGGTGGTCTCAACAAAGAGCTCATCTACCCTCCTCCGAGGTTTCCTGCAACTCTCACCACATCCCATGGTGTTCTGCAGAAGGTGAGGGAGGGTGTGAATTGGGTGGAGAGGCCAATGTCATTCTGCTTTTGAAAATTCTTGTTCCAGCTTCCCTCTACTCAGGGGCCATTTCACATGTAGTCACCAGGAAGCTAGAGTTTTCTGTTCTGTTTGGTAAGAGATCCAGAGAGACTCTTCTGCAAGATCCTCTTGGTCATGAATGTATCACTCACGGGGCCCTTTGAGAGCCCCGGGGAGAAAGGCTAGGTGTCGTGATGGGGCTGCCTCCAGAGAAGCCTCAGGAACCCCGTGTCAGCACCCTCATATCTGATGGCCCCAGAATCACCTGCACCATCTGTGAGGCGGCCGCTTGGCTTTCAGTGCCCGTCACCTTCGGGTGTTCAGACTCCAAGTGACAGTCCAGCTGGGCCTGGGAGGTGAAGAGCTCCCCGCAGAGCTCACAGGGGAAGGTGTTCTCCGACTGCTTGAAGTGCTCAGTGGTGACGTGGTGCTGCAGTGCCCCGGGAAAGCGGAAAGTGGCTGCACAGTACAGACACCGGAACGGCTGCGACCCTGGAGGAGGGGGACAGAGGGAGTGACTGAGGGAAACGAGAGCAGGGAGGGGAGAGGAAGGAGCAAGCGGGGGGCGAGGAGCACAGGCAGCTCCAGAGGCAGCTCTTCAGCTCCTGTGAGGCCTGGAGCTTGTACAATTTGGGGAGCCCTCTTTAGGAAAACTGATACAAAATTACACATACAGGATCAGGGGCAGATCTTTGGAAGGGTCCCGCCAAGAGAAAGGCTCCAAGGCACAGCTTCATTAGCATCAGATTCAGGCTAAATCTGCCTCTGCCAAAGCCCATTATTCATTCAACTGTAATGATGCTGACAATGTTTATTTCATCAATTCTAAGAAGCACCTTTTAACGTCTCTGAAATGGGATCAATGGCCTCTTACTACTGCTACAGGCCATGGAGGTTGGGTGTAATTGTCAACAAGTGCACTTGCACGGACATCTAAAGGCGCAGCATCAAGACTTGCAGAATGAATGTCCACAGTCTGAAAGAAAAGCCCTAAGACAGGAGCAGTGCATGTTTTAAACTCACAGGAAACAAATGGTTTAGGAGGGAGGAGGTAAGGGTTGGATGTTCAGCTACATTCCCAAAGCAGGAATCAGAAGACTAGTTTTGCTAATGCTCGAGAGACCAAAACCACCTCACTGTGCGCTCCATCACCAATGCTCTTGATGGTGGAGGGCAACACCATGTGGCATAACACTCACGCCAACAATCTGAACTGAGAGCTACTCTGGGAAGCTGAATTCTTACGTTAATCAACTTATTTCTTACGTTTCCTTTTTTTATGTATGCATACAAGAGTGCATAAAATCTACATCAAATTAAGTCCAAAGCAGCACTTAGGATAACCTGCAAACTCTAAGTGATAAGAAAGCATAGTTTAACTGGCAGCAGTTTTTCTTTCTTAATGGTTCATTAAAAATGGTGCCTCTTATATAACTGGCAGTTTAGATTTGATAAGATATAGCAGGAACAGTGATAATCATGGGTAACGCTTACGAGGTGCTTACTGGTGCCAGGCCTAAGTGTTTTCTGTGTACTAACATATTCAATTCTCACGGTTACCCTATGAAGTAGGTACTGCAATCGTCCCTGTTTTGTAGCTGAAGAAACTGAGGCACAAGTCAGTTGTTACTTAGCCTGGGTTGCGCAGCTGTAGGTGGTGGAGATGCGACTCATCCCTGGGCGGTGTAGCTCAGGAGCATCTTGGAAGGGGCACTGACCTGAATGCTGGCACTTGATGTGAACCTGCAGCAAAGCTGGCGTGGGGAAGAGCTCCTTACACTGGTCACATTCATGGAACTTCATATCTGCGAAGCACACGAGGAAAGAAGTGGTGGGAAAGAACAAAAGGAAGATTCTCTGAGCCTGGGGAGTAACAGGGCTGGGGGCGGGGTGACGGCTCACACTTAGCGAGCATCTACGAAGTGCCAGGAACCTGATACCTATGCTACATTAGTGCAATCTGTGGTAAAGAGCGCCAGATCTGGATCCAAATGCCTGGATGCAAAGAGGGTTGTTGTGAGAATTAAAGGAGAAAACATGCATGGGTGCTGAGCACAGTGCCGTGCACTCAGGAAACACTTCATAACTGCGAGCTGTTGTGATTATCCCCCAATTTATCTGCAACACAGGTATGAATAATTGACTTTCTGAAGAAAAGGAAACAGGTTCAGAAAGGGAAGTCACTTGCCAAGGTCACACAGCTAGAGTTAGGATTCCCACCCCGGCCTGTGTGCCACCCTTCCCCTGTGTCATGACCAATCACCACCGAGGCTGGCAGGAGTCACACTGCTCTAGGTCTCCAGTTGCAAGAACTACTGCTACTCAAGCTAGTGCTACTGACGGACTGACGCGGCACCTGCCGGCGTGCCGGGGAGGAAGAGGGCGGCACTGCAGCACACCACACTCTAGCACTAGAAGTCGGGATTTAGGGCTGGAAACCAGGACGCTACGTCACCAAGCCCCTTCCACTCCTCAGCCCCCACTCCCAGCCCAGGGCACCCCAATTCACCTGCGTGCTCTGCTTTGATGTGCTTCTTGTGTTCGATGGTGTTGGGAAAGGTTTTGTCACAGGAGCTGCACTGGAGTGACGAGAACTTGGAAGATCGATGGTTCTGAGCAGCAAACACGTCAGGGTGGTGGGTCCGATTGTGGTACCACAAACCAGACAATTGCTAAAAGGAACGTGACAAATGTTAGGTCTTGAATGTTCTAGCAAGCTGGAGAGTTCACAAAGCCTCACGAGAGAAAAGCGCTCCCAGGGAAGCTTACGGACCTGCAGTCACGCTCTTACCCACCACAGTGAGTGCTGACATGCGAGGGGACGCTGGTGCTCATGGGAACAAGGCACCTGTGTATTTACTGAGGCCACCACAGGGCAGGGCCGGGGCCTTCAGAAACCCATTCCTCACAAGCTTAGGAGGGAGGTGTTAGGCTCTTTCCAGCGACGTGGAAGCTGAGGCACAGAGGGGTGAAGTGACTTGCCCAAGGTCACACGATTAGGAAACAGGAGGACCAGGATTCACACCCTGGCCTTCTGAATGGAGAATCTGTGCTTCACCACCGAGCTGTCTTGCTGCCTGTCAGAGGCCCAGGGCGCAGCAGGGAAACCTGCTGGAGAGGGGCAGGTGCGGTCCCTACTCCATAAGCCAGTGCCCCCTTCTTCCCGGGTTCCAGAGCAGCGCTGCGACACTCTCCGTACAATTCCATGGTTTCCTAGAGACCAAGCCCAGGTTTTACCCAGCTCTGTAACCCTCACGTCACAGCACAAGGCTTGGAACAAAGTTAGCTCTCAATTTCTGTTGAGCTGAAATTAGCTGCTGGGTTTCTCTCTCTGTACCCAAATGCTATAGATGCCAGCAAGGGCCATTCTTTTCTCTGTGGTCTTAGAGTTTCTCAAAGAAGTGGTTTCTTTTCAGATCTGTATGGGGTTTCCCTTTAATTACATAGCAAACTCTAAGGTAAAAAAGCAGAGCCCTTCCCCAGGAGTTAAAAAAAACCCCCACAAAACACCAATAATTGTGCTAAACAAGATAATTCCAGGTAGTGTTACACACCCCAGTGTCATTCTCACATCCCTCAACACATGGGATCAATAGGTTCTAAAGAATGTAAATATCCAGGGAAAAAGCAGGATTCAGTTCAGGACAAGGCTGAAATCTAAGAGAAGAAGTGCAAGAACTCTTGGCTCCAATTAAAGCTCCCCCACTGACCCCACTCTGACCAGGTCACCACAGAGGGTCTGAATAACCTATCAGCTGCATTCTTCATGAGAACCAGCCAAATGGTCATATCCTGGAGACAAGAGGTGTTCTGCAAGCCACAAACACGGGGGCCAAGGGAGACCAAAGGGAGAGTGGATGAGGGCCCGGGAAAGGTGCCCCCAGAAGCTGAGCTCACCTGGTAGGCCTTGTTGCAGATCCCACAGCTGAAGGGCTTCCCTCCGACGTGGGTCACCATGTGCCGCTCCAGCATCGAAGGGGCGCTGAAGATCTTCCCACACGTGGGGCAGGGGTGGTACTCCTTGGAGTGCACCTCGTGGATGTGCTTTCGGTGATCCTGCAGAGTCGGGAAGCTCATCCTGCATTTCTTGCAGTCATACGGATCTTCTATGTCTGGTTCCATGAGGAGAGGGAGGGGGACACCACAGGCAACAATCAGTGACAAGTGGTTTTCTGTGTGCAGCTCCAGAAGCAAGACTGTTTAGAGGTCATGCAGGGTGACAGACTCAAAGGACCAGAAATCACTGCATCCATCACCTAACTACTGCCTACCTTCATCCTGGGAGGTGGGGTTCCTCTGAGGCTTCTGGATTAACCACCTCTGAGCATTAGTTTACCTCAATTCCTCATCTTATATCTTACAAGTTAAATTCCATCTTACTACTTTCCAGGGAGTATCACCTTTGCTCTTCCCCTGCCTGCAGTGGGTGTTTTGGGGTTTTCTAATTCTCTATAGAGATTTCCCACATACTCCCCAAAGCATCACTATTTCCTTTTTTGTCAGTAGTACAATGCAGAGGATGAATGCTTCCTTGATCCCCACTGTGGATTCAACAACAAAAACATTTTCATAAGTAATGTTTATTGAGTGCTATATGACATGCGTGTTTTAAGTGCCTACATATATTAAATCACTTAATCCTTCCAATAACCCTATGTGTAGGTTCTACTACCAGTCCTATTTTATAGATTAGGAAAATCAAGGTTTAGAGAGTACCCAATGGCACAAGTATGATATTGCTGAGCTGGGTAACAATCCCAGCTTTCACTCCCAAGGCCATTGGACAAGGTATTGTCCCAAGGCCATTGGACAAGAATACATTTGCCATCCCTGTGGCAGGAAAGGTCAGTCTTTTTCTGAAAGTAACAGAAAATAAAATGTTTGAATAATAAAATCCTTTGCCCACAGAAAGGCCCAGCCCATCAGCCAATCTTGTGTGCGCTGATCCAGGTTAATTCAGGGATTCTGACACGCAGCAGCACTCGGCATCATTAACTAGTTTCCCTGTGGACGTGAGCTCTTGAGATCTCAGTTTCACACTATCTTTTAAGATACCCTGAAGGACTTCTCCGTAAGCAATGATGTGATCCTATGAAACAGGCAAGGAACAGTCAATGAGAGAGGGGCCTGGATGCTGGGCCTGCTTTGGGTGATCTGCTCCAAGTCATGGCAAAGTATTTCGGGTCTTCTCTATTCTGAAAATTGATAATGTCTTCCCCTTTCCTGACTTCATGTGATGCTATTGGGAAAAGGAGACTAAAGTGGAACGTCATGTAAAGAGATTGAGAGGACTTCAAAGTTGTGGCATTGGATCCAAGCCAAATCCCACGCACCTGGAAGTCTACTGCAACTGGATCTGCTGGACAACCTTGTAAACTCCTTGGGGGGAGTGGGGGGCAGCACTTTATGTTTTCCTGTATTGCCCAGTGCCCAGCCACATGCTGGGCACATACAAGCTCTGGCCAAGTGCCTTGTTGGCTGGCTGACAACAGGCTTGAATGTGTTGACAGAAAGCACATGTTTGTGAGATACTGTATTTGCCAACAGCTAGAAACTGGTGTGTGGGGAACAGAGGTAGGGAGGGGAAAAGGGAAGAAGGGTATGCAAGGTGCATGGCATGAAAAAAAAGGGCAGGCTCTTATGGTGACAGATGGCACTGGAGAAGGCTGCTCTTGTCACCAATACTCTCTGGCATTTATTGAGCATTTTCTATGTGGCAGGCATGGAGCTTCATGCTTTACGTGTGATATCTCTTTTATTCTCACAACAGCCCAATGTGGTAGTATTACTATTTTCTCTACCTTACAGAAGGGGCATAAGAGGCTTAAAAAGGTAAAGAAATTTGTCTAAGGCCTCAAAGAAGTAAATGGCAGAGTAGTCAAGGTTCAAGCCCAGACCCGTGTGATTTCAGAGCCCAAGCTCTTAACCACCCTGCTGGGCTGTGCTGATCACACGACTGCTACAACAAGAGCAGCTGAAGATGATGTGACGTGACCAGCGGACGCCTCCTTGGCGATTTCCTGATGATGTGATGAGGAATCACAAAATCTCCTCTTCCTCCCCTGTGTGTGTTGAATGGAAGTGTGTTTTTGTCTGTATCAGTTCTAGTAGAAGGGGACAAAGATGGGGGCAGACCCTACTAACTGGGTGAATACAAGGCATTTGGAAGAGAATGCTGGGCAGAAGGCTTTTAAGGGAGCATGACTAGGGACCACTCACAGTGGTACACATTAACTCAGAAAGTGTCCAGGCTGCTCCTATGGGGAAAGGCAGGTTATGACCATAAGATGAGAGTGGGAGAGGTGGGGTGGGAGTAGGAAAAGGAAGCTCAGCGGACAAATGGAAGTATTCTGGTGCTCTGCGAGTCTGTCTGTTATAGAGGCTCTTTCCTTCAAACATAATGGGCCTTCTGTCAGCCAAAAAGAGCCAGGTGGGCTAAAACGGAAGACAAGGAAACAGCCTGGACAGAGAATCACACAATGACACGTTAAAATGGGATTCTTCTTGAAATAGGAATGAGGGACTCTGGCTTTTGCAGGAGAATAGGAGAGGGGAAGGCACTGAACGGGGCCCAGCTCTGGTGGAGTGATGCCTTCTGTTATGACTGCTGCGTGCCTTCCCAGCGCCAGGCCTGGTGCTGAGTGCCTAATAGCCACAATCTCAGTACATACTGTGAAAGGTGTGCAGGTGGATGGAGAGGCCATTGGCTTGCCGGAAGCCCTTGCCGCAATCTCTGCAGACATATGGCTTGTCCCCGGTGTGGGTCCTCACGTGGCGGGACAGCTCAATGGACTGGGCAAACACAGCGTCACAGTACTGGCACGCATACATTTTTCCTGGAAATATACATGAGTTTATTAGAGGCAGCACTAAACATTCATAAAAACAAAATCACATTCTAAGGCACACAGCAGGGAAATATAATCTGGGAGACGACAGTAAAACATGAGGCAGTTTGTAATACGCTGGGTGAGAGGTCTGAGCCATCCTATCAGACGGCACCTCACAAACACAGGTGATCGCACAGAGAGGGTATCAGTGTCTCCCTACCCTGAGGGATAAGGACACAGTTCTCATCACACAAGACTAGCCATCTGTTAATCTGGCCACTACAAGTATGCAAGAGCTCATTCCATTCCCAGGAAACAGATATATCCTTGAGCCCAGAAATACGTGAGTCTGGATCCCTTGAAAAACATACAGGGCAGAAATGCAACTGCACATAAAAATGACAGACATGGATTCAGAAAAGAATGAAAGCTTTCTGCCAGCAACTTGCTATAAAGATTCTCTTGGCTTCTCTATTTTCTCATGCACTAATGAAAATACAATGACCAGACTGCCAGAGAGTATTAGAAAATACCGGTAAAGAGCAAGTCTGGAAAATTGGCATTTGTAAAAAAATGCTAGACCAAATGTACCTTCAATCTCCCTTATGGGCCAATAGAGAAATGGGAAAATCAATAAGGTGAGGGTCCAGACAGCCCAGATCCTAGGGCCGACCTCAACTAGGGCAATCCACCTCATTTTCATTTTTTATATGTTACACTTTGGAATAAGATTTTGTTAAGAAAAAAAGGGTTTCTTACCATTTCCTAGAAGATCAGAACAAGACAAGGGTGCCCACTCTCACCACTATTATTCAACATAGTTTTGAAAGTTTTAGCCATGGCAATCAGAGAAGAAAACGAAATAAGGAATCCAAATTGGAAAAGAAGTAGAACTTTCACTGTTTGCAGATGACATGATACGATACATAGAGAATCCTAAAGATGCTACCAGAAAACTACTAGAGCTAATCAATGAACTTGGTAAAGTAGCAGGATACAAAATTAATGCACAGAAATCTCTTGCATTCCTATACACTAACAACGAAAAATCTGAAAGAGAAATTAAGGAAACAATCCCATTTACCATTGCAACAAAGAGAATAAAATACCTAGGAATAAACCTACCTAAGGAGACAAAAGATCTGTATTCAGAAAACTATAAGAAACTGATGAAAGAAATCAAAGATGATACAAACAGATGGAGAGATATACCATGTTCTTGGATTAGAAGAATCAATATTGTGAAAATGACTATACTACCCAAAGCAATCTACAGATTCAGTGCAATCCCTATCAAACTACCAATGGCATTTCTCACAGAACTAGAACAAAAAATTTTACAATTTGTATGGAAACACAAAAGACCCCGAATAGCCAAAGCAACCCTGAGAAAGAAAAATGGAGCTGGAGGAATCAGGCTCCCTGACTTCAGACTATACTACAAAGCTACAGTAATCAAGACAGTATGGTACTGGCACAAAAACAGAAACATAGATCAATGGAACAGGACAGAAAGCCCAGAGATAAACCCACGCACATATGGCCACCTTAGCTTTGATAAAGGAGGCAAGAATATACAAAGGAGAAAAGACAGCCTCTTCAATAAGTGGTGCTGGGAAAACTGGACAGCAACATGTTAAAGAATGAAATTAGAACACTTCCTAACACCATACACAAAAATAAACTCAAAATGGATTAAAGACCTAAATGTAAGGCCAGACACTATAAAACTCTTAGAGGAAAACATAGGCCAAACACTCTGACATAAATCACAGCAAGATCTTTTTTGACCCACCTTCTAGAGTAATGGAAATAAAAACAAAAATAAACAAATGGGACCTAATGAAACTTAAAAGCTTTTGCACAGCAAAGGAAACTATAAACAAGACGAAAAGACAACCCTCAGAATGGGAGAAAATATTTGCAAACGAAGCAACTGACAAAGGATTAATCTCCCAAATACACAAGCAGCTCATGCAGCTCAGTATCAAAAAAACAAAAACCCAATCCAAAAACAGGCAGAAGACCTAAATAGACATTTCTCCAAAGAAGATATACAGATTGCCAACAAACACATGAAAGGATGCTCAACATTACTAATCATTAAAGAAATGCAAATCAAATCCACAACGAGGTATCACCTCACACCAGTCAGAATGGCCATCATCAAAACATCTACAAACAATAAATGCTGGAGAGGGTGTGGAGAAAAGGAAACCCTCTTGCACTGTTGGTGGGAATGCAAATTGATACAGCCACTATGGAGAACAGTATGGAGGTTTCTTAAAAAACTAAAAACAGAACTACCATATGACCCAGCAATCCCACTATTGGGCATATACCCTGAGAAAACCATAGTTCAAAAAGAGTCATGTCCCACAATGTTCATTGCAGCACTATTTACAATAGCCAGGACATGGAAGCAACCTAAGTGTCCATCAACAGACAAATGGATAAAGAAGATGTGACACGTATATACAATGGAATATTACTCAGCCATAAAAAGAAACAAAACTGAGTTAATTGTAGTGAGGTGGATGGGCCTAGAGTCTGTCATACAGAGTGAAGTAAGTCAGAAGGAGAAAACAAATACCATACGGTAACACACATATATGGAATCTAAAAAAAAATGGTTCTGATGAACCTAGGTGCAGGACAGGAATAAAGACACAGACGTAGAGAATGGACTTGAGGACACCAGGGGGCAGGGAGGGGAAGCTGGGACGAAGTGAGAGAGTGGCAATGGACATATATACACTACCAAATGTAAAACAGATAGCTAGTGGGAAGCAGCCGCATAGCACAGGGAGATCAGCTCGGTGCTCTGTGACCACCTAGAGGGGTGGGAAAGGGAGGGTGGGAGGGAGAGAGACGCAAGAGGCAGGGGATATGGGGATATATGTATACGTATAGCTGATTTGCTTTGTTATACAGCAGAAACTAACACAATATTGTAAAGCAATTATACTCTAATCAAGATGTAAAAAATAAATAAAGTAGCAGTACAGCAGGGAAAAAAAAAAGAAAAAAGAAAAAAAGGGTTTCTTGAATCAAGAGTTGAAATTATTGAGGAGCCCAGGACTCAGCCTTTGGCCTTCTTCTCTGTCTCCACTTTCTAGATGATCTTATCTCAGAGCCTTACATTCCACCTGTACATTGCTAGCTCCCCCATTCTCTCTAGCTCCCACATTTATATCTCTATCTCCCAGCTGTCCCTAGAACTTCAGACTTATATCCACTGCCTATCAGTCTAGTTCTCCAGCTGGAGGTCCAAGAGTAGCTCAAATTTATCACCATGCCAAAACAGAGTTCCTGAGTCTCCACCGCCACCACCCCCGCAACCCACCCACCTACATACACACACTGGAAACTCCAGTTTCCCCCCGTTTCAGTAAATGGCAGCATCATTTACCTGGCTGCTCATGCCAAAACCCCCAAAGCCATCCTTAATTCCTCTCTTTCCCTCATATCCCACATCTAATCCATTATCAGTCCTGTCACTTCCACTGTCAACAACATATCCCCAAACTTGAACATTTTTTTACAACCCCTCCAACACAGCTTCGTAAGACCCATTCTGGATTTTTAACCTCCAAAGTGGTGAGACTATACATTTGCGTTGTTTTAAGCCACTGTTCCTGGTAATTTTTTACAGCAGCCATAGAAACGAACACACCTCACATAAAAACCAAAGTCCTTATCTTGGCTTAGAAGATCCTATAAGATCTGGCCTTTTGTTGTTGTTCTTTTTTAAATAAATTTATTTATTTTTATTTATTTATTTTTGGGTCTTTGTTGCTGAGCGCGGGCTTCCTCTAGTTGCGGCGAGCGGGGGCTACTCTTCGTTGTGGTGCACGGGCTTCTCATTGTGGTGGCGTCTCTTGCTGCAGATGACTTCTCTTGTTGCAGAGCATGGGCTCTAGGCACGTGGGCTTCAGTAGTTGTGGCTTGTGGGCTCAGTAGTTGTGATTTGCGGGCTCTAGAGCGCAAGCTCAGTAGTTGTGGCACACGGGCTTAGTTGCCCTGTGGCGTGTGGGATCTTCCCGGACCAGGGCTCGAACCCGTGTCCCCTGCATTGGCAGGCGGATTCTTAACCACTGTGCCACCAGAGTCCCAAGATCTGCCCTTTGGTGACCTCTCTGACCTTATCTCTCAACACTTTTCCCTCATATACTGTACTTTAGCCCCTTCTAGTTTTCTTCGGTCCCTCAAACAGGTAAGTCTCATTCGTTCTCACTTGGAGAGGGGGTGCTCTGCACTCGTGATGTTCTTCTCCTAGATCTTCCATTGGTTCTGTCTCTCACTGCGTTCAGGTTTCTATTCAAATCTCCTCTGCTTTCTCTGATGATACAAATATTAATAAATAGTTCCCAATCCCCACCCCTGCTGCTTATTCTGCTTTATCTTTCCTCATTGCAATGACTACTATCTGAATTTATATTACACATTTATATATGGTCTGTTGTACCCACTGGAGTGTTAGCTCCACGGGCTTGTGTATAGTTACACTATCCCTAGTGCCTGGAATAATGCTCAAGAAATTCATTCACTCAGTAAATGTTTATTGAGGACCTCCTATTGCTAAGTACTATTCTAAGTTCCACAGATACAGCAGAGGGAAGGAAAAAAAAAGACTAAGAGCTTTACCCTCATGGGGCTTGTATTCTAGCAGGGGGAGACTAACTGTAAACAAAATAAATTAATACGTAGATGATAGATCCTATGATAAGCGAGAGGGAGAAAAATAATGCAGGGGAACTGGGGCTGGGGCACTGAGATTTTACACAGGGTGGTCAGGAGAGGTCTAACGGAGAACATGAGGTGTGTGTAAAGACTTGAAGGCGGTGAGGAAGTGAAGCCTGGAGATGTCTGAAGGGAAAGCATTCCAAGCAGAGGAACAGCAGGAACACAGGTCCTGCAGCAGGTGCCCTGCAGGTCAGAGGGCTTGCAAGGAGGCTGCAATGGGTAGAACAGGGCAAGTGAGGGGGAGAGCAGTAAGAGATAAGGTTGGAGAGGCATCGGGGACTTGATCATGCGGGGCCTGGCAGGCTACCCTTCAGATTTTACACTGAATGAGGGGAAAAGCTTTTGCAGGGTTTTGAGCAGAGAAGCGACCTAACATGGCTTAGCTTTAGAAGGATCACTTGGGCCTGTGTACTGAGAACACTGTCCAGAGAAAGGGTGAGAGGAGGAGACCAGTTAGGCGGCTACCACAATCCAGGCGAGATGATGGTGGCATTTGTACTCACACACAAATGCTCCAAACGATGTTCAGAATCCTCCGAGAAGCCTTCCCTGACAACCCACCGCCCCCCCTCCGCCTGGACTAGAAACCCCTGCTTCATTCTTCCGTATCTCCCTGTAATGCTATTATTCCCTATCGCACCTCTGATGGGTGACCCTGACCCTGCACGGTAACTGTCTCTATACTAGAGACACGCTGGACCGTCAGCTCTGTGATCCCAGGTATTCCAGGTAAGTCACTTAGTGCCTGCCATTGCCTGATCCACAGCAGGTGCTCAACCAAGGGTTTTCTTATGCTTGAACTCCACCTCAAAGCCCAAAGAATTCCTGGCTTTATGTAAATTCTATAACTAGAAAGCCATAATATTATGTTAGCCAGCCTCTCTTCAGAAACTCTCACCAAAAGCATTTTACATGTCTGTGCACATATTGCCAGCATCTGTGCACCTAGAGAGTCCACCTCTATTCCTGTTTTTGATCTCTCTGAGATACGTATCACGCCTAAGCCCAAATGGGTTTTTAGGCAGCTCACAGTGTTAAAGTTTGCAGGAAAAATGAAGAAATTCTCCACGCCTTACCTTCTGAGTGCTTCTTCTTGGTGTGGTAGGCCAGGGCAGAGGCCTGGGTGAAGGTCATGAGGCAGTGCTTGCACATGAACGGACGGTCCCCAGTGTGAAGGCGAAGGTGGTTCTTCAGGGTAGAATTGGCTGCAAACTTTGCCCCACACTCTTCACAGGAGAACGGCTTCTCGTCAAAATGCTCCGTCAGTTTGTGGTACTGCATGCCTAGGGAAGCCATGCCAGGGACCAGAGATGCTAGTGATCAATGTTATGAATTCAGCAGGAGGATACACCCGAGCACTGTCTCAGGCCAGGCCTCAAGAGGAAGCACAGCGTGAACCACAGGACGCCAGGCCACGCTGCTCATCAGCCCACCACCCAGCGCTCCAAGCCACCTTGGTCCCTTCCTGGCTGGGTCAGGCATCAGGTGTCCCGGGTTCATCTTTTCTATCTCCTCTCTCTCTCTTAAATAGGACCCAGTCACCCAGAAAGAGTGAAACAAAACTCACTTTTCTGTTTCATTAGGTTTGGGGCAAGGGAAAACAATTCAAATTCTACATCCCCTGGTTTCTAGGACTCTTGTTTACTATCAAGAAACAAGTGATACATGGAAACCTAAGAGTCAGGTGTGAAATAGCTGGTTATTATTATGAATAATAATAGCCACAATTTACTGAGTACTAACTCTATTGAAGGCACTGTACTAGGTGTTCAGCTATATTATCTTAAATCTTCATAGCAATTCAAAAAAGTAGGTGGTATCAGGGTGCCTATTTAACAGGGGGAAATTAAAGCTCAGGGAGCTGATTCCAAAGCTCATGCTCTTCTCAAAACATTACTCTGCCTCTGCTCTATTTTCTAAGCCTTCCCACAGCCCTTATTGCGTACTGGAGGCAAGGCCTGGAATCCAAACTACAATATCTGAATTATCATCCTCTATTACTTCGCCTTCTTGAATGTACCTGAGGCATGAGCAAATTCTCTTCCACAGAGGTCACACGTCACTGGAAGCCTCTTCTTCTTCTTCTTGGGGACGTCAGGCTCTCCACCTGTACCATGCGCCTCCAGCTGATGTTTCTCCAGCTCCTTCTTAGAGTCCTTGGTCTCGTTACACTCCTTACACTGCACCTGTTTGCTCTTGGCCACCCGACAGCGCTTCATGTGCACCTTGAGGCGGCAGTAGAAATGGAAGCTCTTGTCACAGGCCTTACAGACGAAGCTCTTCTTGGCAGAGTCTGGGGAGGCAGAAGTATCTTTCTCTTGTTGTTCTGGCAAGGAACCAGTCTCTCCTTGACCGTCCTGTTTCCCAGGCTGGCAGTTTTCTTCAGCTGGCTCAGTTGCCTTTTCATCTGCTTTGTCCTTGGCTTCAAGGTGAAATTTATTACTCACCATCCACCTTTCCTTCTCTCCCTTTTCCTGAGTAAGGAAACCTGCACAGGAGAGAGATCTCATGGCTCTGGGAATTTCCCATGTTTCTACTTTGCTTTCTAACTTTCCTTCTTAGGGGAGAATGGAGACTACTTGGGACTGTCATCTTTACTCTCTGATAAACACAGATAGCATCATTTTACATCTATGTCTATGACTTTTCTAAGTATTTGAGAGCATATAAAATAAAGCTGCAATGGGTGAACTCTTAAATGAACTGCTGCCTCTTCTCTCCAATAAGGAAACAACCCGGGGGCGTAACAGGACCCCACCCACCCTGTTTCTTACCGGCATACACCAACTCCTGCATGACAGGCTGCAGGCCTGGGAAAGATCTGTGGATGCCGCACAGGAGCTGACATATTTCAATGGCCGAGATGGATTTTTCCATGGCTCTGCTCAGCAATGCTCTCAGGGAAGCTTCAGGGCTGGCTGTCTCAGAGGAAATGCTCAGAATCTAAATGAATACCATGAGACAAAGGTTTGCGGTTAATATCAGCAGATTTTCTCCATGGTTTTCAACTTAGAAAAAACAAAGCTAATTTCAGGGAGGCATTGCTCCATCTGTAACAAGTATACATTTCGTGCCATAAATATAGTGGAGAGCCCTCTTTCTCCACGAACAGGGAAATTAACACAATTTTAACAAGGAGGCACAGATGAAGACAAATGTGCAAATACAAAGGTGCAAGCAAGGAAGCACTGAGGATTTTCTGGTGAGAAGTATCTTCTCAGAAACCAGGAGTCTCCCAAAGAACTTTTCTAGATCTTAGTATTATATGCTTGGAAAGCTATAGGACTTGGTCGTTGGCATTTCTGTCTTGATGATCAAGATAATTTTTCATAATATATAACCGTCTGAATGCTGGGAAGTAATTCTGCATGATCAGTGGCTTCACGTTTTTAGATACTTATATGTACCCTTTTAAACATCATTTTCTTTCATAAAGAAACTCAGGTTTTTAAGGAAGGTTCAAATAGGGGCTTTAAAGAGGCCAAGAATATTATTTCAAAGCCATCCTCTGAGAATGTTAGAGCTATCAGCAGAAAAGAGTCAGTACACTGAGAAAATAAAGCTAAACCATCCACAGATGGCCAAATGGAATTTTCATTTTGGAAGATATTTTATTTCTGCTCTTTTCAAGTCTATCTAAATAAACCTGATGTCCCTGGAGGCAGGCTTGAGACTAATTAGTGAGGCTAAAACTGATCAACGGCAGAAGCCCCATCTCTGAAGTGCAAGGCGTGCTGGGGAGCGTCTAGCGGATGAATCTCTCCTCTGAAGCCCCACAGAAATGCGTGCCATCTTCTGCCCATCTGAGAGTCAGACCAAGGTGGGGCTGTCACCTGTGTGGACAGAGTTAGGACAGCCTGTCTACACACCATCCATGCCTACTTGGATCAAAAGGCACGACAGGTGAATCTGTAGTTTAATTTTATGTTCCTTTATAATTCTTTCCCACTCAAGACGCACATGATCCTGGGATGAACATCCGTGAATTCCCCCTGCAATCCCCACCTGGTTTTTCTGGGATGCTGGCCACACTGTGAGAAGCCTTACAGAAAATGAGTTGGCACTATTTGTTATCCCATATGGGCAAAAGCTTTGTTCTTTCTATGTTTATTTTGGCTCTTTCTAGAAGCCAGAATAGAGCATGTAATAAGACCAATTTTACTTTTCTTCCTCTGAAAAAAGTTGCTTCTTAGAACATGTGAGAGACCAGTATCATGGTTCCCTTTGAGTTTTCCTAGGTTTAAACAAATGGAATAAATCTGGGTTCGAGTCACCTGAACCTGAGTTCCAGTCCTGGCTGCTTCTCTGACTAGCTGGTACATCCTAGATACATCACTGACCCCTCAGCGCCCGAGCTCCCTTATCTGTAAAATGTGGGTGGCATCACCTGTCACCCAGAGTTGGGAGGATTATAAGAGCAAAAGCATGACAAGTGTTGGTTAGCCTGGGCCTGCCCGCAGCAGGTGCTCCAAGGAGCTGGTTCCTCCCTCAGGAGTGAAGACAGTCCCGGGCATCAACGCTGTAAAACTCCCCCAAACATTGTGTTGTTATCCCCACCACACCTCTTTCACAGTCTCCGCCAGGCGCTCTTCCTCTGAGGCCAAGCACTTGAGCTCAGCCCTTTGCTGGATGGCCTCTAGGATCAACCTGCGATGCCTCAGGATGGTTTCGAAGGCGGCACTTTCTGGGGTCATCACTGAACAAAGAGGGATTGAAAACTCATTAGTAAAACTATGAGCACCATTTTTCCCTTTCATCTTTTCTCAACTCAGTTCTTCATAACGAGAATATACTTCATCTATCTCCCACCTGGAGTTGGGAGTGAAGAAGATGGCAAACATCACTGTAATCAGAGTAGAATTAATATAAGCTTAGAAGAATTGCTGCACATTTTACTTTGAAAGGTTTACAAACTCCCATGTCCTTGAACAAAATTGCCAGTCCTTACTTCTACTGGTCAGGATGTGGAAGACTACCGTAAGAGAGCTCTATTTTCTGCAAAGACTGACAGTAACCTCTGGTGGGGGCAAAGCCAGCACAGAGGCCAGGCAACCTACCTGCCCGGAAGAAAGCGTCTGCGCCAGGCTCCCTTCGTATTTCCTCCGTGAGCAGGTTCAATGGGCAGGCCTTTGTCTCCTGAGCCACCAGCAGCAGTTGCCAAATGGCTGCTGCAGAGAGAGTCTGCTCTTCTAGAACTGCTGACATCAGAGCACTGAAACCACCTGAACCAGAGTCACGTTTCACAAGCTTCTCCATGACCTTCAAGATGCGGCACAAACATACACGTAAGGGACTTTCTAGCCACTGGCCCAGCTGCAGAGCTGCAAGTCTGAGCACTGGGTCGTAGTGAACGTATTTCTGGGGAGGAGTTTTTCAACATCCTTCACTTCTTTCAACCTGAGAGGTGTTTATACACGAGAAGGTTCTTCATTCCTCCTTTTGAATGCTTTTCCTTATCACTGCAGAAATTACAACTATCCTACTTGTCACTCTGCCTTAGAAATTGAATCACCTACTATCTCCTTCTCTGCTGACCCCTTAGCATTTCTCAACATGGCTGTGTGTATGTTTATATAAAATAGAAATATATTAAAAAAATATATATGTTAATCTTTTTTCTTTCTCTCTCAATTTTGCCCACCCTTCCTCCCTCTCTCTCTTACCTCTCTTTCTCCAGGGGCTAAACTCTTCACATGTGGGATCATTTTTTGTAACATCTGGTTGTCTGTGAAAATCTCTGAGAGGTTTTCGTGATACCGCCTCAATAGTTCAATCCCATAATCATCAGGGCTTGCTTGGACTGTAAGGATATTAGCAAAACAACAACAACAAAACCTCCTTAAGGCCTTTTCTACACGACACGAGGGGAGTTACAAATGCGGGCAGAAGAACAGATCAGCACAGGAGCTCTGTCTCCTCTGGAGCACAAGTGCAGCTCGTGGATTGGGGCCTCACACATGTGTGCTCACGGCTCCTCTGGTCTACACTTAATCACTCAGTGTTGCAGGGTCACAAAACCACCAACACTTTGAAAGTTAGCGCCCAGTGGTAGAAGCTAGTGATTGCTCAACCAGGGGGTAATTAGAAGGCTGCACTTGTAAGAGGTGCAGATGTAGAGATTCAAGGGATGTTATCCACCAGGCCTGAGGTAAAGGATCCATGCGGCGATCCAAAGTACAGGCAGGCACGAGTCAGGACGGCGGTAGCAAAGCTGACCCATTGTTCTTCTGTTTATATGCCCTCTGAGCCAATCTGTTAGTTACTCTCTTTTAAGAGGTTATATTTATTTGAAAGTAAAGAAAAATCAAAACTATCAGGCATTCCCCTCAGCTTTGTAGATATTTAAAAATTTATTTTCCTCTCTGGCCCAGTAACTCCACTTCTGGGAATCTAGCCTTAAGAAATGATCTGAAGGCAAAAAAAATCTGTGTACAAAGACATTTGCCACTGAGAAGCCTGTGACGATGATGATGAAGATAACAACTAATATTTACCGAGTGCGTATTACGTGCTGAGCACCGTGCTCCGTGTTTACATATATTATCTCACAGTAGCCACAGAAATGAAGGTGGAAGGTACCATTCTTACCACCATCTCACAGAGGAGAGAACGAGGTTCAGAAGAGTTAAGTCGCTTACTCAGGGTCACAGAGCTACCAAAGAAGTCAGGATGCAAATCCCAGTAATCTTGATAGTCTTAACCATTATGCTACGTGTGCCCCTAGACAAGGGCATGAGTAAGACAGCATAAGTATACTTATGATAGTAACTACATAGCCTTAAAAAAATAGAATTCTAGGGAGTGTTCTGAAGCGTGGAGGAGAACGTTTATGCTATACTGATAAGTGGGGGAAACGGTAAAATAGGGTAGAGCATCTCAACATTGTAAAAATAATGTGATAGATAAAATATGTCAATGTGTTAACAATGAAATAATCAAGTGGTGGGATTTGAGGTTTTCTTTTTTCTTTTTTAAACTGTTCAAGTTTGTATAAGTATATATTATTCTTATAAGCTAGTTAGAAAGTTCTCTCATTTCCCAAATAGCCTTCTTCTGAAAACCACTTCATTCTCAAATGTTCTGGGACGGGGGATGATTGGCTAGAGTTGGGCTGTTTTTCTAAGGGATAGTCCCCAGACCGGCTGGACACGAGGGGTGGTTAATTCTGGGCACTGCTGGAAGCAAACAGCACTCCCGTGGGAGTGGCGACATCAGGACCTGAGTTCCTGCTGCTCACACGTGTGAGTGCTGTGAGTCTATCTGCTCCACAGGCGTTCACAGGTGGCACGTGACAGCCCCGGGAAAGCCACACTTGTAAACCCTGAACCACGGGACCATCGCGGGGGAGCTTAATGGAGAAGAAATTCTTAGATTTCCGATCCTAACTCCAGAGATATCAAGAATCACTGATTTGTGACAGCTAGTTTCTCTTTCACAATGGCCTTTCTTAACATTGTCTTATCTCCCCAGCAAGGAGCCAAAAGGGTGTTTTAAGCTATAATTTTCTGTAGGAGTGGTTCCAGTCCAGAGAGTCAATAATTAACTAATACCTGTGGTGCTCGGCAAAGCAGCTAATTTCTGCAAATTCTCCAGCAGAAGGCCCAAGTTTGGGAACGTCATCTTCACAGCCTGAAGGAGTTTTACCAAACTCTCAGCGCTCAGGGTCTTCTCTTCAGCCATTCTGTGCAACAAATTTTCTATTGTCTCCTTGGGTGTTCCACCCTCACAGCAATTCAGAATCACCTGCAGTGGCAAACAATCAACCCGACACCAGTTACTGGCAATTCTAAATGCATTTGACACACCACTGGAAAGACCAGCAAGACAGCATTACAAGCCGCCCCGACTCCAGGTCCTCTTCTGCTTGTCTCTAGCGCTAGTTTTGTCATAGTCTCTTCCTTATTCTGTTTCAATAAAAATCCAAAACATTCTCCAAACAAACAGCTCCATGAAAATCTTTCTTTCTCAGTTGCGGGTGTGTGCATATTCTTTGCCTCTGACAGTTTGCATTTTGTGAAAATATTCTTACGCTAGGCCTCTATGATAGAGCAAGCAGCTTACATCTAAGCTTTAGATTGAGTTTGTTCAGACACTAAGATTGCAAAACTGACTGGCAATTAATAAATACAGTTACAGTGTTTTTCATCTTTGTTCAGTAAAGTACATGACAGTGGCAGAGGCTGCAAGTTCAGAGCAATTCTATTATTTTACTTCCTTTTACTTTATTTGCATTGCAATTTGAATACCCGGATACTTCATACATTTGTCTGTGGCCTCCAAAATAATAGATTTCAAGTGCACTTCAGGATCATTTTTCTAGCGGATTCCTCATTATCTATCCCTCTCCTCCCCAGCGGCCACATGCACCAGCTCAAGTCATCATCCCACAGTTCTACCCGCTTGTTCTTCCCTGGTATGCTAGAGGGTTTTCTGAGTCAAGAGGGCACAGGCCTCCAGCAAAAGGTTGAAAAATCAAACACCTGACAGTTATTTTAAAGGTATTTTCCAATTACAATAGAACTAGCTCTTAATGGACTGCAACTAAATATGTATAACTCGGCTCTTGTGGATGATACAGGGGGTTATTTCAATACATGTAATCTACAGGTTCACAGTGACTGAATTTTGAACTTTCCTTTGGGAAAATGCCAGCTCTCAGGAGAAAGAGTCAAGCAGATGGTCATGGTAGCATGCCAGAGGATGCTATTATCAAATTACTTCTGTTTTAAAATAATAAATTTAGCTATAAAACCAAATTTGTTTTATATATGTAAAAGAAATATCTATAGTACATATATGAAAGGCATGTGTATATTATAAGTTAAGTTGTCACATACCTTGTCCATACAGAATATAGTCATTCTCTTTGTTTAAGGTCTAATATATATCAGATTTCTACTAAATGAGCCATAATTTAAAACTTAAGGGCTTGTATCTAAAAACCGTACTGATTTCTGTGCTATCTCTTAGCTCGTAAACAATAACCTGATACAAAACGAGGCAGCCAGATACTGTTAAGAGTGGGTACGAACTTTAAAGCCAGACAGGCCTAGTTTGAAACCCAGTTCTAAAATGTACGGCCTGTGTGACCTTGGGCAAGTTATTTAAGTCTTTAAACCTTATTCTTCTCATCTGCAAAAGAAGATAACAATACCAACTCTTGCACTGTCAGTATGACAATTCTCTAAAATGAAGCTGCCATTTGTAGAGCCGAGCATAACTCCTAGGACATATGTGATTGTTAATAAATGACAGTGATTACTGATATCATTTGGAAGCAGGATGCACAGTGGTTAAGAGATGTGCTTTGTTTAGAAGTCTGGGTTCCGGTGCTGGCCCCAAGCAGCTGCGCCTTTGGGTACGCTGCTTACCATTCTTAGCTTCTGTTTCTTCATCTTTAAAGTTAGGGTATTAACCATAACTTCATAAAGTTGCTGCGAGGGTAGAATTTAGTAATGCTTTAAAGGTCCTCAGCACGCTGCTTGGCACACAGTAAACGATAAATAAATGGCAGCTATAGTAATTACTATTTTTGTATCTGTTTCCAATCCTGAAGTGAAAAAATGCCTATTTACCCTCAGAACCCAAGGTATGTTTACAGAAGGTCCATGGTACCTATGATTAGCATCATTCCATAAGAGAGAAAAAGTTCCAAAAGGCCTGAGAGCATGTTCCACATGGTGTAAAAACACCGTGCCTATGCGATCAACATTCACCTCTACACTCCTGCTTTATTATTTTGCTTCAATTTTCATGAGAAAGAGTAGCCTAATGAAGCTCTGGTGGAACCTCAATCCTAAGAAGTGTTTTTGTGATTTACAACTAATTTAAGTTCTTCTGCTTCAAGCCCTTTCTGTCAAGTAAACTGAAAGTGACAGAAGAAAATGACAGCATGGTCTGCCTGGCTGCAGGGAATGGGGCTGAGTTTGGGCTCCACCTATAAATGCTATTTTATCAAGATAATGAAACAGTTCAAAGGACACATTCAATCTAGCTAATAAGGAAAAAGTTTGAATGAGTAATTGAATGAAATCGCTAAACAAGGAATGAGATATTTCTAGAGCTATAAGCAACTTACTTAAACTGAGTGCCTGAAATTAAACTTAATCTGAAGTCCAAGGAGAAAACCGGGGTTTAATCTTACTCTGTTCGTATATTATCTTTCTCAAGAAGTGCAAAGGAGTTAAACTTTTAAAAACATAATTTGCAAAATATAATTTTGAGATTAAAGGTTTTCCCATTTTATATGAAAGAAAGAGCAATATAAGATCGAGAAGAAGAAAATCTAGGATCCAGTCCTCACTATCAATCCAGTACTCAGCCATCACACCAGTGGTTTCTAAACATTTTCTCTCCTGAACATTTAAGCCACTTCCCCCAGTTTGATGCCACAAAAGTTCTCTGTCCCTATTCCTTCCTTCCAGATATAAAAATATTTTTAGCACAAAGTTGAAATCAATAACACCAACAAATACAGTTCTCTAGTTGACTTGAGAAGTCATGCCAGCAGTTTTATGAGGATTTTAGCAGCTGGCTGGTGGGAGTGTAAATTGGTACAACCTTCCTGAAGGGCAATTTGGCAATATGTATCAAACACTTGAAAAATTTTACTCTCTATTCCAAAATCTCACTTCTTAGAAATTATCCTGAGAAAATAATCTGAGAATTATGCAACGATTTGTGTGTAAAATGTTCCCCTGTAACATTATTTATAATAGCAAAATACTGAATAGCAAAAACTAAGAAACAAATGCCCCAAAATAATTAATGAATTATGGTATATCCATTAGACAATACAATGCAGCTACCAAAATCCGTATGTAGGTATGGAAATATATTCACAATATATTCAATTAAAAAATAAAGTTACAAAGCTATATGATAATCCCATCCCAGGATGATTCAAATGAGAAAAAGTGGGAGCACATGTTCCAAAATGTTAGTAGTGATCATCTCTGGGTGGTGAGATGGTGGAAGATTTGGACTTTTTTCTTTCTGCTTGTTTTCCCAATTTTCTGAAGATGAACAGTGTATCATTTCTGTAAAAAAGTGTCATAACAATTAGAAATGTGCCTAAACACTTCAACTCTTGGGGCAAATGTTTTATATCAAAATCCCACGGAGTCAGAGCAGGAATAGCCAACCATCCATGCATCTAAAGATGTAATGTCTGACTACAGTATGCAAGGCACTCAGCAAGCTGGTGCAGGGGATACACGGAGGTATGAAGCAAGAACCTGAGCTTCAAGGTGCTTACTATGTAGTATGTGAAGAAATACTGCAAGGTAAAAAGTGCTCTGTGTCACAAAAGAGGTTTAAAACAGAGTGCTGCAGAAAGGAGGAAGAGATACTCGACAGTTACCCTTTTCTCAGAGCCAGTCAGGAATTCCTCCTCGCCTGTTTCCAGGAACTCCAAAATAGGTCTCAGCTGTGTGACACACCGGATCAGGTCCTCTTTGTGTTCTAGTAACAGAACAGACAAGGTCTTTCCCTCTTCTGTGCTCCCTGGGGGAGAAAGAGCTAGAGACGAACAAGAGAAGCTCATCAATTTGAAGAAAATGACAGCATGGTTTGTCAAGAGAGATCTAACAGAATAGTAAAGTGATTCTCAGCCAATTTTGAGCACCCGAATGCAGAATCTCTTTTTGGAGAGGAAAATACTTTACTATTCTGTTTAAACTCTATGAAAGGAAAAATGTTTCATGTATCTGTCGAAACACAAAGCTGTAGAGCCAGCCAGAGGTTAACCTCTGGCTGGCAAGGCCACTGCTTTGTATCTAACCCAAATGAGAGAAACTTCAGGCTTTAAGTGCTGTCAGCAAACCAGTTCACCGTGGGCACTCAAAACACTGATTTGGATGTGTGGCTTTCTGAAGGGCAGGAGAACACTGATGGTATTCTCCAACTCCAAGATGTCAGATTAGTTAACTAGGGGGTAGAAATGAAGACTCAAATTCAGTTTGCATATATTAACATGCAGTCTCTGGAACTACAGGTAGAATTTATGTGAAAATCACTTTAACAATAACTAAGCCACTGAAGAAATGTATCACTGGAGCAAGCTTTACAGCATCTTCCCAGAATAAAATTCAGTCACTCAGGTGGATAAGGTTTCTCGTACCTTTTGGCTGCACTGCTTCTACAGCCTCTGGCTGTCCGTCTAACAGTGCTGCCTTCACCGCAGGATTAGAATCTTGGAACAGCCTCAACAGGGACACGACAGTCTGAACATCCAGGCTCTCACTTCTTACTTTATCCAGGATTCTCTGGAATGCTGACTGTCCTTCTTCACCCACAAGACATCCCATTATGGTCTGTAGAACACAAGTGCCCAGAAAGACAGATTAGCCAGCCATAAGAACTCCATGCTCCTTGGATTCGGCAAGTGGGCCCTCAACAGTTTGATCCCCGCCTACTTGACCTTTCTATGGCATTTGACGGTACTATCACCTCTGCAGCACAATTCTCCTCTGACTTCTTGACACTGAAGCATTTTGGGTAAGAACTCGCCTTTCTGACCACTCTTTTTCTGCCTTCCTCACTGGCTCTTCTTCCAAATCCATAAGCAAAAGCAGTACCTAAGACTGGTTTCAACTCTTTATTTTTTCTCACTTTATATACTCTCCTTTTGAAAAGCTCTCAGACATATAGCTTTAACTATCACCTTTATGAAGACAACGCTGAAAACCAGTGCACTAATCCTGAACTCTGTCTCAATCCAGAGCCACAGTGTCTGTTAGATGTGCCTTATCCTCCAGGGGTCTCAGCACCATATGCCTAAAACCCAACTCCCTTCATGACTTTTCAAAACCTAGAGCATTAAAATATCAACAACTCCAGGGGTAAAATAAACAACATTAGCATTCCTTTCTTCGGTCTGACAAAGCACCTCTCACACAAATGGGAGGAATGCCAACTGGAAGGCAGAATTAATATTTCTATTTCAGCAATAATGAAAAATCTGGTAATCGAAAATTTCATGAGTATAGTCTTATGTATAATCTTTATATTTCTACTTGGCAAAACTACAACTTACCTCTGATGTTTTTTAGTGTCGATACTATAAAAGAAAGTAGTTTTCTCATGAGAGTCTTTAGAGAGCAAAAAGGTTTTCTAGACACACACATGCACACACAGCCACATACACAACACAAAAGGATCTCTTGAATATGTATACTGGCAAAGTTCACCTAGACAGTTATTATACATTCTGACAGTAATTATATGTTTAAAATTGTTGTTTAGAGGGACTTTATCTTCTTCTCTCCTCCCAAATAAACAGGATTATAAATGAGTTAGACTTTGTGTTTCTTGAGTTTGTTCTAGCTTGTTTCCTGATCAGAGAGCTAAGTTAAACTTAAAAAAAAGGTTCCTATGAATTTTGGTCATCTCCAAAAGTAAACATAGATAAAACACAATTTAATAATCCTTATTAAGTTTTTACTGGAATAAGTAACTTCCATGAACATAAGATAAACTCATTTTGTCTCTATTTTAAAAATAATAAACAAATGAGATAAAAATGTAAGTTGAATGTTTAATTCTCTTTGGTCACATTTATTCATCCTTTCTTGCTTTTATTAGTTGGCCTAAAATCTCTTTAGAATGCCTCTTCCCTGACAGCAGTAGGGACCTGAGGTTGGCAGCCTCAGGTTCCCAGTATGCCTCCAGGTTTTCAAGCCCTTGAGCTGAACCTAATGACTTGCTTCTAAGGAAAAGAATATGGCAAAAGTAATGGGACACCACTTGTGAGGCTAGGTTACTGTGACTTCCGTTTGCCCATGTGTGGACTCCCTCAGTGTCTTTCCTCCATGGGATGCAAGCTGCCATGTTGAGAGGTACCCTATAGAGAGGCCCATGTGGCAAGGAACTCACATCCCCAGTCAACAGTCAGTGAGTGAGCTTAGAAAGAGACATTCCCCAGCTGAGCCTCGACATGTCTGCAGCCCAGGCTGACACCCTGAGTGCAGCCCTGTGAGGGACCCTGAGCCAGGGACTCAGATAAGCTATGCCTGGATTTCTGACCCACAGAAACCGTGAGGTCATAAACGTTTGTTCTTTTAAGCTGCTAAATTTTAAGACTAATTTGTTCAACACAGGAATAGGTATCTTATAAAGACCCACTATTGCTAATGCCCTTAGTTTTAAACCTGTTTCTTCCTCTTTATTTTCCATTTCTATCCTCCCTCCCTCCCTCCCTCTTGTGCACTTAACTGATACAGCATACAGCTATCTCATTCTATCCTAGGCCAGTTTTCTTCCCCCCGAAGCTCTCCGAATACCCCAGATCCACCTCTCTCAGTATCCAATTTGTCTGGCATTATCATTTGAGCCAGTGGGGAAGAGAAGCTTTCATCAATGGTGGCATCTGATGCGCTTCTCATTATCCTCTCTGCTGTTTCCTCCTCTGCAGAACTGCTCAGCAGTGAAATTAAAACATTTGTTAACTTCATTGCTCAGCAGTGACACCAGGGTGACCATCTGGGAAGAGAAGCAGGGGTAGGCTGATGAAAGGGCCAGGAGGGAGCAGTCAGCTGCTTGGAAAGCCCTGCTCTCTGCTCTTTCTTCCAGCACCTACTGGGGACCTGCACCAGAGCCAGTGCTGTAGCTTACTCCACCAGCCCCCTAAGCTGCCTGGGGCTCCACAGTGGAGTGAGCCCTTTCCTGAAATAGGGGATCTGACTAAACAGAAGGGTGTCACATATTGCAACAGGCTGGAATTCACTGATTGCTATCATGTAACAGAACTCTAAGAAATGGACCAAAACAGAGTTTTATTCTTTAACCAGACATTTGGAACTCCTTTGATTCTTAGAGTTAAAGGTACTTCAATAAATTTGTATCAATTCATGGTCACAGAAGTACTCAAAGTACTTTTATCTATGAGTGAAATATAGGTCAATATATTTAAAGATGGGACAGTTTTCTTTCCCTCTGTTATATGTGAAAAAACCATTTAATCTTTCCCTTACACTCAGATCTTTTAATTGAATTTACTTATTTTCCCAACCACTTGCCTACTGCCTGCGGATTTGTCTTTGTTACACTATATTCTTGTTCGCTCATGCCTTCCCGAATGCTGAGGGCCAGGCAATGGTAATAATGAGACAGACCACAACAGCTCAATACCATCCCAGATACCGTGCATACTTGCCATCTGCTTTACTCCTTACATCAGATCCTGGAGGCATTACCACGACCACTTAAAGGAGAGTCAGAGAGGTGAAGTAACTTGCCCAAGTTTGCATGGCTAGTGAGCAGAGTACCCGGATGAAACACTGAGCTCATTCCAATGACCTGGCACCCCTTTCACCCAGTTCCATCTCCCAAACTTTGAGTGTAACCAAATCCATTTCACTGGATTTTATTGGACTTACTAGAATCGACATCACTTGAACACTGGGTAGCATCTAGAAAATCTGTACCATTACTCCTGGTCTCACTGATTAGTGAAGAGACTGGTATACAATGGGTGCTCAATAAATGTTTGTTTAACTGAATGAAATTCCCTTCCCATAAGACCACTAGCCCTTCTAGCTACAGCTCCATATCTTAGATTTAATAATTAGCAGAGAGGAGATCTGAAAAAAACAACTTAAGTTCATCTCTCATAGACCTGTAAAGTGAACCCTATCCACTCACTTCTCAAGAAGGTTACCCTATAGTGTGTCAGTAAACACAGTCCACAAAACACTGCCCTACAGGTCTTGGCAAACCTCTGAACTAGTAACACGGATGAAAACATCAGATTCACATAAGAGCCTTCACTGTTGTTTGCCTTTGAAACAAAGTTGAAGGAAAAAAGGATGCTACCAGGTCTTCAGCTTTGGGAGTCTTTCTAGAACTTTAGGTGAAAAGTGGATCAAACAGCAAGGAAATCAATAGTAGAAAAAGTTATCTCCTTATTCTAGTCAAACACTCACCTTGCTATCTACACAGTTAATTAAAAGCAGGGACACGGCTAGGAACAAAGCAAGTAGACAATTAAAAGTTCTAGCATAAAAGGTGAAAAAAAGTATGTTTGCCTTTAAATACAGGTTTTGCTCAGCTCAGCCAGAAAGCCTCTTAGGTCAGTATCAGCTTTTTCTAATGGTAAGAGATACTACACTGAGATAAAGACAAGGGGAAGCCACTTTCCCATCCCGGCACCCAAGAGATTTCTCCTTAATCAGTTTTGGCTTTGGTTTCACACAATTCAAGCTGCCCAGGTTCTTCTCATATTGCTGCAATCACTGCTCAGAGAATGGCTTTGCCACCTTTCATCATTTATCTCAGGAAAGAAAATAATCAGGACACTGGTTCATGATGTCCTCCCTTAACACAATCCAGGCCAGGTACATACCTCATATCTGTTTTTAAGAAAAGGAACAGGCTGGTCCATCTCAATCAGAACATCACTCACAAGCCTTTAACAGGCCTCAAAATTACACACCTAAGTGTAGATTATAGTTAACATTGAGCCATCTTTTTAATTTATGATGATGAACCAAATAACAGCCAACAACAACAAAAAACATTCAAAGCTCTCTGGGAGCTAAAGATGTATAAACAGAACAGTGACAAACAAAACCCCCAAACAACCTTTACAACTGTAGCTGAAATGCAGAATGATGTTCCAAGTGAACAGTTCTAATAAATACATTCGACACTGAAGTATTTTGGGGATTCCTGTAGTTGGGTGACTTCTGTATACACTTCCCAAAAAATTACATACGTGGCAGGATTTCTTTGTTGTCAAGACATTCTATAAGGATAGGGATCCAGTCTTATTTATGTTTATTTTCCTAGCAACCAGCTCAATGCCTGGCACATACCAGTTGCTCAGTAAATATTTGCTGTATCAAGGAGAAAGCAAAGAATAACACTTGGGAAATGGGTATTCAGCAGCTACTCAAAACACTGAGAGCTGTCAGCATAGACACTGTGACATCTGCCATCATACATTAAGAATTTTGTTAAGCCATTAACTTCTCCATCAAAACTTCTCAAAATGTAGTCTAGAGATACCAAAAAAGCAGTCCATGGGGAACTTGTTAAAGATGGAGATTCCCAAGCTCTACCACAACGCAAGAATCAGACTCTGGAAATGCGGTCTGGAGGTGTACATTTTAACAAGTCCACCATTTTAACAAGTGCATCATTTTTATATATACTGAACTGCTGT
This sequence comes from Balaenoptera acutorostrata, assembly GCF_949987535.1. Lineage (NCBI taxonomy): Eukaryota > Metazoa > Chordata > Mammalia > Artiodactyla > Balaenopteridae > Balaenoptera > Balaenoptera acutorostrata. Next base: position 17,670,524 of record NC_080064.1, on the reverse strand, counting down.
TCTAGAGACTGATGGCTTTGCACGAGACACTACACCTGCAGTTCAAGAAGCTACTTCCAAGGGTAATGGTACCTATTTGAAAGCATGCCTTGCAAATTAAGCTTAAATATCAACAGCAAACCATCTCATGTCAGAGTAAGTGACCACAGCACTAGGATATTATAAGGCATTAAGTGAAAAAGGAGTTTCAAGACTGACTGAGTCTAAAAATGACTTTTTTAAAATGACTTTTTAATTTTAAATAATATTTTTAAAATTTTAATCACTTTATTTTATTATTTTTTTATTTCTTTCTTTTTTTTCTCCCTTTTCTTCTGAGTCATGTGGCTGACAGGGTCTTGGTGCTCCAGCTGGGTGTCAGGCCTGAGCCTCTTAGGTGGGAGAGCTGAGTTCAGGATATTGGGCCACCAGAGACCTCCCGGCCCCACGTAATAGCAAATGGCGAAAGCTCCCCCAGAGATCTCCATCTCAGCACTAAGACCCAACTCCACTCAATGACCAGCAAGCTACAGTGCTGGACACCCTATGCCAAACAACTAGCAAGACAGGAACACAACCCCACCCATTAGCAGAGAGGCTACCTAAAATCATAATACGGTCACAGACACCCCAAAACACACCACCGGACATGGTCCTGCCCACCAGAAAGATCCAGCTTCGCCCACCAGAACACAGGTACTAGTCCCCTTCTCCAGGAAGCCTACACAACCCACTGAAACAACCTTAGCCACTGGGGGCAGACACCAAAAACAACAGGAACTACGAACCTGCAGCCTGCGACAAGGAGACCCCAAACACAGTAAGTTAATCAAAATGAGAAGACAGAGAAACACACAGCAGATGAAGGAGCAAGGTAAAAACCCACCAGACCAAACAAATGAAGAGGAAATAGGCAGTCTACCTGAAAAAGAATTCAGAGTAATGATAGTAAAGATGATCCAAAATCTTGGAAATACAATGGAGAAAATACAAGAAACGTTTAACAAGGACCTAGAAGAACTAAAGAGCATCAAACAATGATGAACAACACAATAAATGAAATTTAAAATTCTCTAGAAGGAATCAATAGCAGAATAACTGAGGCAGAAGAACAGATAAGAGACATGGAAGATAAAATAGTGGAAATAACTACCACAGAGCAGAATAAAGAAAAAAGAATGAAAAGAATTGAGGACAGTCTCAGAGACCTCTAGGGCAACATTAAATGCACCAACATTCGAATTATAGGGGTCCCAGAAGAAGAAGAGAAAAAGAAAGGGACTGAGAAAATATTTGACAAGATTATAGTTGAAAACTTCCCTAATATGGGAAAGGAAATAGTCAATCAAGTCCAGGAAGCATAGAGAGTCCCATACAGGATAAATCCAAGGAGAAACACGCCAAGACACATATTCATCAAACTATCAAAAATTAAATACAAAGAAAAAATATTAAAAACAGCAAGGGAAAAGCAACAAATAACATACAAGGAAATCCCCATAAGGTTAACAGCTGATCTTTCAGCAGAAACTCTGCAAGCCAGAAGGGAGTGGCAAGACATATTTAAAGTGATGAAAGGGAAAAAACCTACAACCAAGATTACTCTACCCAGCAAGGATCTCATTCAGATTTGACAGAGAAATTAAAACCTTCAAAGACAAGCAAAAACTAAGAGAATTTAGCACCACCAAACCAGCTTTACAACAAATGCTAAAGGAACTTCTCTAGGCAGGAAACACAAGAGAAGGAAAAGACCCACAATAACAAACCCAAAAATTTAAGAAAATGGTAATAGGAACATACATATCAATAATTACCTTAAATGGATTAAATGCTCCAACCAAAAGACACAGACTGGCTGAATGGATACAAAAACAAGACCTGTACATATGTTGTCTACAAGAGACCCACTTCAGGCCTAGGGACACATACAGACTGAAAGTGAGGGGATGGAAAAAGATATTCCATGCAAATGGAAATCAAAAGAAAGCTGGAGTAGCAATCCTCTTATCAGACAAAATAGACTTTAAAACAAAGACCATTACAAGAGACAAAGAAGGACACACATAATGATCAAGGGATCAATCCAAGATGAAGATACAACAATTGTAAATATTTATGCACCCAACATAGGAGCACCTCAATACATAAGGCAAATGTTAACAGCCATAAAAGGGGAAATCGACAGTAACACAATAATAGTAACACCCCACTTTCAGCAATGGACAGATCATCCAAAATGAAAATAAATAAGGAAACACAAGCTTTAAATGACACATTCAACAAGATGGACTTAATTGATATTTATAGGACATTCCAGCCAAAAACAACAGAATACACTTTCTTCTCAAGTGCTCATGGAACATTCGCCAGGATAGATCATATCTTGGGTCACAAATCAAGCCTTGGTAAAATTAAGAAAATTGAAATCGTATCAAGTATCTTTTCCGACCACAACTCTATGAGACTAGATATCAATTACAGGGAAAATCTGTAAAAAATACAAACACATGGAGGCTAAACAGTACACTACTAAATAACCAAGAGATCACTGAAGAAATCAAAGAGGAAATAAAAAAATACCTAGAAACAAATGACAATGAAAACATGACGACCCCAAACCTATGGGATGCAGCAAAAGCAGTTCTAAGAGGGAAATTTATAGCAATACAATCCTACCTCAAGAAACAAGAAACATCTCAAATAAACAACCTAACCTTACACTAAAGCAATTAGAGAAAGAACAAAAAAAACCCCCAAAGTTAGCAGAAGGAAAGAAATCATAAAGATCAGATCAGAAATAAATTAAAAAGAAATGAAGGAAATGATAGCAAAGATCAATAAAACTAAAAGTTGGTTCTTTGAGAAGATAAACAAAATTGATAAACCATTAGCCAGACTCATCAAGAAAAAAAGGGAGAAGTCTCAAATCAACAGAATTAGAAATGAAAAAGGAGAAGTAACAACTGACACTGCAGAAATACAAAGGATCATGAGAGATTACTACAAGCAACTATATGCCAATAAAATGGACAACCTGGAAGAAATGGACAAATTCTTAAAAAAGCACAACCTTCCAAGACTGAATCAGGAAGAAACAGAAAATACAAACAGACCAATCACAAGCACTGAAATTGAAACTGTGATTAAAAATCTTCCACAAAACAAAAGCCCAGGACCAGATGGCTTCACAGGTGAATTCTATCAAACATTTAGAGAACAGCTAACATCTATCCTTCTCAAACTCTTCCAAAATAGAGCAGAGTGAGGAACACTCCCAAACTCATTCTATGAGGCCACCATCACCCTGATACCAAAACCAGACAAAGATGTCACAAAAAAAGAAAACTATAGGCCAATATCACTGATGAACAAAGATGCAAAAATCCTCAACAAAATACTAGCAAACAGAATCCAACAGCACATTAAAAGGATCATACACCATGATCAAGTGGGGTTTATCTCAGGAATGCAAGGATTCTTCAACATACGCAAATCAATCATGTGATAAGCCATATTAACAAACTGAAGGATAAAAATCATATGATCATCTCAATAGATGCAGAAAAAGCTTTCGACAAAATTCAACACCCATTTATGATAAAAACTCTCCAGAAAGTAGGCATAGCGGGAACTTACATCAACATAATAAAGGCCATATATGAGAAACACACAGCCAGCATCATTCTCAATGATGAAAACCTGAAACCATTTCCATGAAGATCAGGAACAAGACAGGGTTGTCCACTCTCACCACTATTATTCAACATAGTTTTGGAAGTTTTAGCCACAGCAATCAGAGAAGAAAAAGAAATAAAAGGAATCCAAATTGGAAAAGAAGAAGTAAAGCTGTCATTGTTTGTAGATGACATGATACTATACATAGAGAATCCTAAAGATGCTACCAGAAAACTACTAGAGCTAATCAATGAATTTGGTAAAGTAGCAGGATAAAAAATTAATGCACAGAAGTCTCTTGCATTCCTATACACTAATGATGAAAGATATGAAAGAGAAATTAAGGAAACACTCCCATTTACCACTGCAACAAAAAGAATAAAATACCTAGGAATAAATCTACCTAAGGAGACAAAAGACCTATATGCAGAAAACTGTAAGACACTGACGAAAGAAATTAAAGATGATACAAACAGATGGAGAGATATACCATGTTCTTGGACTGGAAGAATCAACATTGTGAAAATGACTCTACTATCCAAAGCAATCTACAGATTCAATGCAATCCTTATCAAACTACCAATGGCATTTTTCACAGAACCAAAACAAAAAATTTCACAATTTGTATGGAAACACAAAAGACCCCAAATAGCCAAAGCAACCTTGAGAAAGAAAAATGGAGCTGGAGGAATCAGGCTCCCTGACTTCAGACTATACTACAAAGCTACAGTAATCAAGACAGTATGGTACTGGCACAAAAACAGAAATATAGATCAATGGAACAGGATAGAAAGCCCAGAGATAAACCCACGCACATATGGTCACCTTATCTTTGATAAAGGAGGCAAGAATATACAATGGAGAAAAGACAGCCTCTTCAATAAGTGGTGCTGGGAAAACTGGACAGCTACATGTAAAAGAATGAAATTAGAACACTTCCTAACACCATACACAAAAATAAACTCAAAATGGATTAAAGACCTAAATGTAAGACCAGACACTATAAAACGCTTAGAGGAAAACATAGGCCAAACACTCTATGACATAAATCACAGCAAGATCCTTTTTGATCCACCTCCTAGAGTAACGGAAATAAAAACAAAAATAAACAAATGGGACCTAATGAAACTTAAAAGCTTTTGCACAGCAGAGGAAACCATAAACAAGACGAAAAGACAACCCTCAGAATGGGAGAAAATATTTGCCAATGAAGCAACTGACAAAGGATTAATCTCCTCAATATACAAGCAGCTCATGCAGCTCAATATCAAAGAAACAAATAACCCAATCCAAAAATGGGCAGAAGACCTAAATAGACATTTCTCCAAAGGAGATATACAGATTGCCAACACATGATAGGATGCTCAACATCACTAATCATTAGAGAAATGCAAATCAAAACTGCAATGATGTACCACCTCACACCGGTCAGAATGGCCATCATCAAAACATCTACAAAAAATAAATGCTGGAGAGGGTGTGGAGAAAAGGAAACCCTCTTGCACTGTTGGTGGGAATGTAAATTGATACAGCCACTATGGAGAACAGTATGGAGGTTCCTTAAAAAACTAAAATCAGAACTACCATACAACCCAGCAATCCCACTACTGGGCATATACCCTGAGAAAACCATAATTCAAAAAGAGACATGTACCACAATGTTCATTGCAACTCTATTTACAATAGTCAGGACATGGAAGCAACCTAAATGTCCATCAACAGATGAATGGATAAAGAAGATGTGGCACATATATACAAAGGAATATTACTCAGCCATAAAAAGAAACGAAATTGAGTTATTTGTAGTGAGGTGGATGGACTTAGAGACTGTCATACAGAGTGAATTAAGTCAGAAAGAGAAAAACAAATACCGTATGATAACACATAGATATGGAATGTAAAAAAAAAATGGTTCTGAAGAACCTACGGGAAGGACAGGAATAAAGATGCAGACATAGAGAATGGACTTGAGGACACAGGGAGGGGGAAGGGTAGGCTGGGATGAAGTAAGAGAGTGGCATGGACATATATACACTACCAAATGTAAAATAGATAGCTAGTGGGAAGCAGCCACATAGCACAGGGAGATCAGCTCAGTGCTCTGTGACCACCTAGAGGGGTGGGATAGGGAGGGTGGGAGGGAGACACAAGAGGGAGGGGATATGGGGATATATGTATACATATAGCTGATTCACTTTGTTATACAGCAGAAACTAACACACCATTGTAAAGCAATTATACTCCAATAAAGATGTTAAAAGTAAATAAATACATAAAAATTTAAAAAAAAATACTGAGTTAATGTATCAGCAAACAATAGCAGTTGTCACCTACTGAGCTCCTTCTATGTGCCTGGCATTTTAGTATGAGTTTTACATAAATCTTAATTAATTTCACAATGACCCTATGATGTAGGTGATAACACTCCCAAATTTTACAAATTAGGAAATTAAGGCTTTCAGAGACTAAGCTGCTGAAGCTAACAATACTAGTAAATGGTAGAGCTGGATAAATAAATGGTATATCCATACAATGGAACCCTGCTCAGCAATAAAAAGGAATGAACATGCAACAACTTGGGTGAACCTCAAAATAGTTATGCTGAATGCAAGAAGCCAGACCAAAAGGAATACAGATTATATGATTCCATTTATAAAATACTCAAGAAAATGCACATTCATCTAGAGAGAGAGAAAGCAGACCAGTGTTACCTGGGGAAGAGCAAGTGGAAAGGGGCAGGATGGAGGGATTACAAAGGGATGTGAAAACATTTTTAGGGGTGATGGATATGTTCACTATCTTGATTGTGATGATGATTTCGGGTTTCAAAACTTAGCAAACTATAACCTTTAAAGGTGTACAGTTTGCTGTACATCAATCATACCTCAAGCTGTCTAAAATAAAGTGAGAGAGAAAGAGAGAAGTACGGGGCCTACATACAAAGCAGTACCCCCCCAACTCTATATTTAATTTAATCTTACGTTCTTAAAGTATTTTTCCCTTTTTCTTTCTGTAGCTGAACAATTTATTATAGAATAAAACAGAATCAGTTTTAAATATAGCTACCAAGTGATTTGTAGTGCTCTTACTCTGACCTCTAAAACCGAGGAAGAAATAACATAAGCCTGTAATGATCACCAACAGTGAATCAGTGTTATTGCAAAGTACTATTAACGTTATTGCCATCAAATGATTAGGACAAGCAGTGGGGGGGAAATGCTGAATGAATCCCTGTACAGCAAACATTTCTTGAACACCTGTTATGTGCCAGACACTTTTAGGTACCAGTGTTAGGAAAAAAATGCATAAGACACAGTTTAAGTTAGTACAGAGGTGACACTAATAATTTGAGTATTGCTGATCTAAGGAATGATGTTGCTTCTCTGTAACCAAAGTTAAGTGGAGAGGAAGTCTTAAGAGAGAAAATGAAGAGGTGTGTCTATAAGCTATCGAGGTAACAAACTAGTGACAAAATGATGGATTGAACAGTTAAGAGAACATCCAAGTGCAAAAATATAAAACCATAATGTCCTTCAGCATAATCAGTACAAAGAGTACCAAGGATTTACCACTTGAAACCTCCCCTGAGAGAGTCATCAGGGTCAGCCCAGTCTTGTAAACAGCTTATCTCTCAAAAAAACAATTTATAGCCAACTGTCGATAAACCATGGTTAAAGTAAATACTTGACCTTGAATTTGTTTTTTTAAAAAGTAACTTGATATGAATCAGGGAACTATTTAAATAGTAGAAGGCATTTATTGCTTGGATTAATAGTAACTAACAGACACTAAATTGTCTACAGCAACATGGGAGGCCTCCCCACGCTACCCCCTCAGTCAGATGAGCAAGCCTACAGGGGCAGTGCCCGCTCACTCTGCCAGCACCTCTCAGAATGGGAGGCATGGCCGGGAGAAAGGGGAAGCAAGGGAGTCCTAAAGTGGCAGTGCAGTCAACCCTGCAGCGTCAGGTGTGAGGAACTGGGTAGTGAGGGAGCCCACAGGCGGGGATGCACCTCACTGAGATAATGGAAAAAACAGAAAACGTCAACTAAGAAATATAGCATGATAACCATTTGACAGTTTTCTGTCAGGTGATGCCTATGTATGTTTATACATACATGACATACACGCATCATTTTTACCCCTTTAGGAGGTAACTCAATGTGTAAGAGAAGAGCTCTAAAGTCAGAATGCTTAGGTTTGAATTCTTGCTCAGAGTTTAGTTTTATGAGCTCTGCAACCTTGACCAAGTTACATCACCTCTTTGAGACAGTTCTTCTCATCCATAAAACAGTGATAAAAAATAATAATATCCACCTCAATGATTTTTGTGAGGATTAAATGAGATAACATATGTATTGATACCAAGTGTATCAAAGTAAGTATTCAATAAATGTTCACCATTATTGTTTTTATGTCTGAAAATGACCACTGTATTCCTAAACATGATGCAATTTACTGTGCAAGTCCATATTAAATCCTTTTCGTACCATGTTTTGAGTATTTATTGTTGTTTGGTTTTTTGTTTTTATTACCTGATCTCTGATTTGGGGTTATCCATGACTACCTTCTGCCCCATTTTATTCCTGATTAATCAGGAGGAAATGGTAAGCTCAGTTAAGTATCCTGGATCAAAACCCTGGGATCCACCTAGTGATCAAAATATAACTTCGTTTTGAAAGTATCTTGCCTAGCACTTTTGCACAACTTTCCTTTAGGGGATAAATGTCAAAAAAAAAAAAATTTAAAGTTTGAAAAAAATTGAGACCCTGATAACTGATCTGCTATCCTGAGAACACTAAACCAGCAAACAAATAAAACTCACGGCACCTACCTCCTTCTGTGCACCTTTAATTTCTGAACATTCTTCTAGTCTTTTTAAAACATCCTGGGTAATCAAGAGTGCATCTGAGAAGATTTTTTCATTTTCTAGAAGAAAATTCAGCTGGTAATGTTTCCCCTCATACTCTGAATGTAAAACAAAACAAAATTAAAAAAATTGGTGATTGATTACTTGAAATGATTTTTAAAAGTTTAAGCTGTCTGAGAACCTTTAGGTCATGTACTGCATTTGTAAATAATAGCTAATGTATCAGTTATGAGTAATAGCAAACAGCATCTCTAATAGCTTCCTCCTTTGTGCCATCATCATCCTAGTTAAAATAATGGGTAAGAATCAAAAATGGTACATGGTTATTTCAATACTGCTTTTCTGCTCTGTGGTTCATCTTCAGGCTTGCAACACTCAAAACCACAGACACTTTTAAAAGAAGAATGTCCTGGGACTTCCCTGGCGGTCCAGTGGCTAAGACTCCACGCTCCCAATGCAGGGGGCATGGGTTCAATCCCTGGTCAGGGAACTAGATCCCACATGCATGCTGCAACTAAGAAGTCCGCATGCTGCAACTAAGGAGCCGGCAAGCCGCAACTAAGACCTGGTGCAACCAAATAAAGATAAATATCTTAAAAAAAAAAAAAAATAAGAATGTCCCAGTACAAGTATTGCATTGGATTTTGGTTTCCAATCTAACAGTGGTCTTTGATAAATTTATCAATGAAACAAACAAACAAAAAACTCATAAAGATCACTGAATCTAGTAATTGACAACAGAAGGACAGATTACGAAACAACTATTAAATGAATATTACCTGGTTCTGGGCTTGCTTCCTTTGCCTCACTAAAGGTTTGTACACCAGGAGAAGGGGAAAAAACTTCAGCTGTCAGAGGAGTCTCCACTGGGGTGTCTGCATTCCCCTGAATCCCTTGGGCAGCACAAGGATCCACACTCATCTCTTGCACAACTGTTTGGATCACTTCCCCCATCTCGGCTTTCACAGGGCCCCCTGGAGGGGTGGAAACCTCCGGGGAAGAATGAAGCTCTCCAGCACCCTCGGAGGAAAGGATTTCTACTTCAGGCTTCTCCAACTCCTTCCTGGATGACTCTGAGGATGGTGTGGAGACATCCCTCACCACCTGACCCTGAACAGAGCAGTTTACAAGGCTAGTTAGAAGGTTTTTACAACTAACAGCCACATCAAACATCTGTAGGCTGTCGGCTAAGGAGATGATTTTGGAGAAGTTGTGCTTGCCCACAGGTAGTTTGCCAGTGTACATCATTTCTAACAAGAGGGCAAACTCCTCAGGGCTCACGACAGATGCATCGATGGAGATGGTGTCTGTGTTGTCCAGCAGGGTTTTGAACAGGAGGCTGGCAGCAGCCAGGACAAGTTTGTGGGCCCTGAAGTAAATGGTACCAATGGAAATGGTGCAGTCACAGAACTGCTGCTCCTTGCACAGCGTGTAGAGCTGCTGCAGCAGCTGCCGGCTATAGTTGGGGAGCTCCATCGCATCAGCTCTGCCTGAGGACTTCCTTTCCTCTCTTCTTCCAGAATCACTTTGTGAGGATCAGCACTAGACCCTGGAGAAACCCCAAAAATGCCATGTTAATACTTCATAAGCACACAGGGAAATGCCCTGAATGAAATATTAAAATGAACAGGCAATTCACTGGTTCATTCAGCAAATGCTGCTGAATAGGAAGGGGTACTGTGCCAGGTATACTGAATTAATGATGATAATAACTGGCATGGGTTTAACTGCATGAACAGGACTATGCTTAGTGTGTCATCTGGATGATCTCATTCGATCCTCACAAAAACTCACTGGAAAAGTACTGTATCCTCCCCATTTTATAGATGAGACTGAAGCTCAAAGAGACCGAGAGAACCAGCTTAAGGAAAAACAGCCATTAAGTGGCATGCCCATGTCTCAGTGATTTCAAAGCTGTAAGTAACTACATTGCTAAATGCATTCTGCTCTCAAGTTCTCAGCCAAATGAAGGAGACATATATATATATATATATATATATATATATATATATATATATATATAGACAGATTTATAATACAATGTCCTCATATTACTTGACCTATCTGCAGCACTGAATACAGGTCGTCATTCCCTCCCCTTTAAAATGCATTTTCCACTTGATCCTGTGCTCTCTGGTTCCTTTGCTGGGTCCTCTGCATCACTTTGGCCTCTAAAGTTTGCTGTGCTCCAGGACTGTCATCTCACTTCTTCTCTCTCATCTGATTCCATACCTTTGAAATATCTAAATGTTGAGAGCTTTCAGATTTATATTTCCAGCTCAGCCCTTTCCTCTGAACTGCAGACGCACACTTCCAACTACCTACTGAACATCTCCAATTGGAGGCCTGTTAGATTTCTTAAACTTAAATCCAAACTCCCCTGCCATCTTCCCCACTTCACAGCAATTCTGTCCCTTCTAGCTGTTCAGACCAAAAACCTAGAAATCATCCTTGACTCCTGTTTTTTCTCATATCCCTTACCCAATCCTTTATAAATCCTGTTGGCTCTACCTTCAGAATATATCCAAAATCCAATCACTTATTACTACCTCCACTGGTTCTACTCTGGTCAGCCCAAGCCACCATCACCTTTTATTTGGATATTGCAACAATGTCCTAACTGGTCCCCCATGCCTCCACCCCTTCCTAGCCCTACCCCTACCCTACTCTATCTTCAACCCAGTAATCAGAGTGATCTTTTTAGCACATAGCCATATATGTCACTTTGCACAAAAGCCTCCATGGTTCCTGGTCTCACAGTGAAAGCCAAAAGCCAAAATTCTTACTCTGGCTGTCATTAGCTCTAAAACCTCATCTTCTGCCTCGCTGCCCCTCACCCATTCTGCTGTAAGCACCACGCCTTCCCTGCTGATTGTGGAACACACTAAGCATATTCACCCGTAGGTTTCTTCACATGTGTGCACGGCTCACTCTCTCACTCCCGTCAGGACTCTGCTCAACGGCCACATGATCAACAAGGTCTTCCCTGACCATGTTCTTTATTTAATTAATTAATTTATTTTTTAATGATTTAGAACATTTAATCAAATCTGACCATGTTCTTTAAATAGCAACCTCCTCTCCAACCTCAGAACATTCCATCCCTCTTACTCTATTTTTTATCATAGCCTACTGACACATATTTTTACTTACTTATTATGTACCCCCCTTCACTAGAATATAAACTCCATTAAGGAAGGAACTTTTTTTTTTCATCATCTGCTGCAGCCCAGTGCTTAAAATTCTGCCTAACACAAACATTGTTGGCTAGTTGGTGGAATGAATAAATGAATGGCAGGAAATGTAATGATAGAGATTTGTACTTAGAAGCCCAGTTTGGGGAATAGGGATATCCAAGAGTTAGAGTAAGGTTTTTGTGGAGGAGCTAACAGCTAACCTGCCTTAATAAATGAGCAGGCACTGATGAGGTGAAAAGAGTGGGAGAAAAAGGCACTCCAAGCAGGGAAGCCTGCGTGAGGCACACAGATAAGAAAACATCACATGGCAGGAAGGAGGTTTAGGAGGGGGGATTATAAGGAGTTCAGTGATACTGGAACATATAGAAAGGGACAGGGAGTATCAGGAGATGAATCTGGAGAGGCAGGCAGAGGTTCTGGCCACAGAAAGATACATGGGCCATGCTTAGGAGCTTGGATTTATCCTAAAGACAATGAGGAGTCAATGAAGGGTTTGAGGGGCTTTAAGCAGGAAAGTCACATGGTCTTGACATTTGTCAAAATAACATTGGTTGCCTTTGTTACCTTTCCACTCCACCACTATTCCTTATTTTCCCACATTTGAAACTGACAAATAAAAATAAAAATGAAAATGAAAATATTTCCTAGTTCTGGTTTCCAGGTTTGTGGTCTGGCATGGAAGGAGCTTAAAAGTCACCATTCTAACTTGACAAGTAAAAAGGTAAACAGATGGAAAAATCAACAACTCTTCTTAGTTCTGTCAGAGAAGTGAGGTCACAGGGCAAAATTACTGCTCCCAAAATTGGAGAGACAGGCAGAGAATCACAACTTCTCAGAGCAGAAACCCACCAAGAGAAATCCATGGGAAGCAGTGCCAGAACAGGAACACTAAACCTAAGTTAACGAATTGATGGAGGCTCAGGGTGGACAAGTCTGAGAGTTAAAAACTCCAGAGGGACAAAGTCATAATTTTGTGAGTTTTAACTCCAGGAGCTCTACTGGGTACTCACAGTGAATACTGGGGGAAAATTCCCTTCTGCTTCTGGCAGGAGGAAGGAGAAAGTAACCATTTTAAAATATGACAGAGCATTCTGTTCTTCTCAACAAGGCCTAGAATCAGAAGAAATTATTTTACCAGAGTCTAACCTAACTGGAGGAAAGGAAATACCCAACTTCAGCCCACTCTAGCCATCCTGTACCACTTAAGGAGGTGGGGAGGGAGAGACTGAAAAGTATCAGTGAAGTTCACAGTCCAGCGGCACAGACTTACCAAAAGACTGAGACCTAATAATAGGTCTATAAAACACACTTCCTCCCTTCACATCTTACCACCCCATCACTATAGGCATATTTACCACAGTTCCTTTTACCCAGTACTTTATGTCTACCTTTCAAGAAAAAATTACAAGGCATACTAAAAGGCAAAAAGCACACTTCAAAGAGACTGAACAAGCATCAGAACCACAGTCAGATATGTCAGGAATTATCAGACAAGGAATTAAAAAAAAAAAAAGATTAATAAGATAAGGGATTTAAAGGAAAAAGTAGACAACATGCAAGAACAGATGGCAATGTAAGCAGAGAGATGGAAATTCTAAGAAAGAATGAAAAAGAAAAGCTAGAGGTTAAAAACACTGTAACAGAAATAAAGAATGCCTTTGATGCACTTACTAGTAGACTAGATATGGTTGAGTAAAGAATCTCTGACCTTGAGGATATAACAATAAGGAACTTCCAAAACTGAAAAGCAAAGTGAAAAAGGTCTGAAAAAAACAGAATCAAATATCTAAGAACTGTGAGACAACCACAAAAGGTAAAACATATGTGCAATGGGAAGAGAAGGAGAAGAGAAAAAGAAACAGAAGCAATATTTGAAGCAATAATGACTAAGAATTTCCCCAAATTAATGTTAGACACCAAACCACAGGTCTAAGAAGCTCAGAACCCCAAGCAGGATAAATGCTCTTAATAACTATACTTAAGCATATCATATTCAAACTATAGAAAAATCAAAGGTTAAAAAACAAATCTTGAAAAAAGCCAGAGGAAAAAGCACCTTTCCTACAGAGAAGCAGATAGGAATTACATCTAATTTCTCCTCAGAAACCATGCAGGCAAGAGAAGAGTGGAGTGAAATATTTAAAATGTTGAGAAAAGAAAACAAACAAACTACCAACCTAGAATTCTACCCTGAAATTTTTTCCTTTAACAGTGAATGTAAAATAAAGACTTTCTCAGACCAGCAAGATTGAGGGACTTGGTTGCCAGTAGACCTGCCTTCCAAGTAATGTTAAAGAAGTTATTCAGAGAGAAGGAAATAATAAAGTACAGAAATATGGATCTACGTAAACTAATGAACAGCACTGAAGAATGAATAGGTGAAGGTAAAACAGAAATTGACAAAGATAGCAGTTTTATTTTTTATTCTTAACTGACATAGATAGCAGTTTGTTCAAAATAATAACAGCAACAATGTATTTGATTATGTATGCTTATGTTTATACAGGTAACCCTTGAACAACACAGGTTTGAGCTGTGAAGATCCACTTACATGTGGATTTTTTCAACACTAAATACTACAGTACCACGTAATCGGCAGTTGGTTGAATCCACAGATACAGAGGGCTCACTACAAAGTTATAAGCAGATTTTTGCCTGTGCCAGGGGTCAGTGTCCCTAACCCCTGCATTTTTCAAGAGTCAATTCTATATGCTTATGTATAAATGAAATGAATGACAGCAATGATACAAGGGAGAGAAGGCAAGGATTAAGATTATGTTATTATTATTATAAGGTACTTATAATACATGTGAAGTGGTACAGTGTCATTTGAAAGTGGATCTAGATTAGTTGTAAATCTATTGCAAACTATAGGACACCACTAAAATAAGTTTTAAAAAGAAGTATAACTGATATGGTAAAAAGGAGTGAAAATGGAATCACGTCAAATGCTCAATTAAAACTACAAAAGAATGAAAAAGTATGTTAGACAAAAGTAGGAACAAAGAACAAGGGCAACATATAGACAACATTAACAAATATGGTAGATCAATGCTCTAAATATACTAATTAAAAGACAGATTGTCAGAGTGGATCAAAAGACAAGACCCACTCTGATGTTGTTTACAAGAAACCCACTTAAAGATGCATATAGATTAAAAGTAAATGCATGGAGAATGATATACCATGTTAACAGTAATCAAAAGAAAGCAGGGGAGCTATATTAATTTCAGACAGAGCAGACTTTAAGTAAGGAAAAATATTAGGGATAAAGGGGAGTTACTTAATGAAAAAGGGGTCAATACTCTAACAAGACATAATAATCCTTATTGTGTAGGCAACTAACAACAGAGCATCAAAACATGTAAGGCAAACTGAAAGAAATACAAAGAGAAATAGGTGCATCACTATTATAGTTGGAGACTTTAAACACCTCTCTATCGGAAATGGATAGAGCCTAAAGGCAGAAAATCAGTAAGGACATCAGTGAAGTTAATAGCACCATCAATCAATTGACTATAGACTACTTCATCTATAGCAGATTACATATTCTTCTTAATATCACATGGAACATTCAACAAGATAGACCACATTCTGGGCCATAAGTTACCCTTCACAAATTGAAAAGAATAGAAACCATACACTCTGTTCTCAGACCATGATGGAATTAAACTAGAAATCAATGACAAAAAGATAGCTGGAAAAATTTCCAAATACTTGGAGATTAAACAACACACTTCTAAATAACACATAAGAAGAAATCTTAAGACAAATTCAAAAATATTCTAAACTAAATGAAAATGTAAATACAACTTATCAAAATTTATGGGATGCAGCAAAAGCAGTGTTTAGAGGGAAATTTATAGCACTGAATGCATATAGTAGAAAAGAAGAAAGATCTAAAACCAATAATTTAAGCCTCCGCTTTGGGATACTAAAACAAGAAGAACAAAGTAAATCCAAAGTAAGCAGGAGAAAAAGAAAATAGAGACAAATAAATGAAACTGAGAAAAGGAAATCAAGAGAAAAAAAAAAACCAAACAAACTTAAAAGCTGGTTCTTTGAAAAGATCAACAAAATCAATAAGCCTCTACCAGGCTAACTAAGAAAAAGGAGAGAACACCGATTCCTAATATCAGAAATGAAAGAGGGGACATCAGTACAGATCCCATGTACAATAAAAGGATAAAAAAGGAATAATATAATAATATGCCCACAAATTTGGTAACTTTAATGAAATGGATCAATTACTTGAAAGACACAATCTGCCAAAACTCACACAAGGAGAACTAGACATCTGAATAGGCCTCATCTATCAAAGATACTAAGTCAATAATTAATAACTTTCCAACACTTGAAGCAGCAGGCCCAGATGGGTTCACTGGTAAATTCTACAAAACAGTTTAGGAAGAAATTATACCAAATATCCACAATCTCTTCCAGAAAATAGAAGCAGAGGGAATACTTCTTAACTCATTCTATGAGCCTAGCATTACACTAACAGCAAAACCAGACAAAGACATATAAGAAAAACACAGACCAAAATACAAAAATCTTCAACAAAATATTAGCAAATCAAATTCAACAATAATAAAAAGAATTTAACACCATGACCAAGTGGGATTTATCCCAGGTATTCAAGGCTGGTTCAACCTTTGAAAATCAGTAAATGTAATCCATTATAACAACAGGCTAAAAAAGAAAAATCTCATGTTCATATCAATAGAGGCAGAAAAAGCATTTGACAAAACCCACAAAATTCATGATAAAAACTCTCAGCTAAATAGGAATAGAGGGGAACCTCCTCAACTTGATAAAGAACAGCTACAAAAACCAACAGCTAACATTAGAGTCAAAGCTTTCTGCCTCAGATCAGGAACAAGGCAGGGATGTCTCATTTCACCACTGCTTTTCAATATCATTCTGGAATTCCTAGCTAAAAGGTATACAGACTGGGAAGGAAGGTGCAAAACAGTCTTTGTTCACAGATGATATGACTGTGATGAGATATGTAGAAAATCCAAAAGAACTGACAAAAAATTTAATAATAATAATAAAAGCAATAGCAGCAAGGTTGCAGGATACAAGGTAAATATAAAAAACTTAACTGCTCTCCTGTCTATCAGCAATGAACAAGTTGAATTTGATATGAAAACATTACCGTTTAATTGGCACCCCCAAAAGAGAAATTAAAAATGTGAAAATACTTGAGGATAAGTCTAACAAAATACATACAAGATGTATATGAGAAAAACTACAAAACTCTAATGAAAGATATCAAAGAAAAACTAAGTAAATGGAGGGATATTCCATGTTCATGGATAGGAAGACTCAGTAGTGTCAAAATTTCAGTTCTTCCCAAATTGATCTATAAATTCAACACAATCCTAATCAAAATCCCAGCAAGTTATTTTGTGGATACTGACAAACTGATTCTAAAGTTTATATGGAGAGGCAAAAGATCCAGAATAGCCAACTCAATATCAGGGTAGAGGAACGAAGTAGGAAGACTGACACTACTCAATACTCAACTTCAATACTTACCTACAAAGCTACAGTAACCAAAACAATGTGGTACTGGTGAAAGAATAGATAAATAGACCCACAAAAGTACAGTCAACTGATCTTTGATAATGGAGCAAAGACAGTATTTTCAACAAATGGTGCTGGAACAACTGAACATCCACATGTAGAAAAATGAATCTAGATGCAGACCTCATAGCCTTCACAAATTTAGCTCAAATTGGATCACAGACTTAAATGTAAGAACACAACACTATAAAACCTCTAGAAAATAACATAGAAGAAAATCTAGGTGACCTTGGGTGTGGTAATGACTTTTTAGATACATCTCCAAAGGCATGATCCCTGAAAGAAATAATGGATAAGCTGGACTTCATTAAACTTAAAGAACTTCTGCTCTATGAATGATAATGTCAAGAGACTGAGAAGACAAGTCATAGACTGGGAGAAAATATTTGCAAGAGACATATCTGTTAAATGACTATTATCCAAAACATACAAGGAATTCTTAAAACTCAACAATAAGAAAACAACCTGATTAAAAAATGGACCAAAGACCTTAACAGACATCCCACCAAGGAAGAGATGCAGATAGCAAGTAAGCATACAAAAAGATGTTCAACATCATATGTCATAAGGGAATTGCAAATAAAACCTATTAGAAATGACAAAACCCAAATCACTAACAACACCAAATGCAGGTGAGGATGTATAGCAACAGGAACTGCTATTCATTGCTGGTGAGAATGCAAAATGGTACAGCACTTTGTAAAACAGATTAGGAGTTTCTTATAAAACTAAGCATATCCTTATCATACGATCCTGCAATTGTGCTCCTTGATATTTACCAAAAAAAACTGAAAACTTACGTCCACACAAGAACCTGCATGCAGATGTTTATAGCAGCTCTATTCATAATTGCCAAAATGTCTTTCACCAGAAAAATGGATAAACAAACTGTGGTATATCCAGACAATGGAATATTAGTGCAAAAAGAAATGAGCTATCAAGCAATGGGAAGACATGGAGGACACTTAAATGCATATTAGTAAGTGAAAGAATCCAATATAAAAAGTCTCTATATTATACGAATACAACCATATGACATTCTGGAAAAGGCAAAACGATGGAGATAGTCAAAAGATCAGTGGTTGCCAGTGGTTGGGAGTAGGGAGGGATGAATAGGTGAAACATGGAGGATCTTGAGGGCAGTGAAATTACTGTGTATAAAACTACAATGGTGAATTCATGTATCATATACATGTCAAATTCCAGAGAATGTATGAAACCAAAAGTGTACCCTAATGAAAACTATGGACTTTGGGTGATAATTATGTATCCATGTAGGTTCACTGATTGTAACAAATGTATCACTGTGTTGTGGGACAGTGGGAGAGGTTGTGTGGGGACAGGATTATATGGGAACTCTGCACTTTACTCTCAATTTTGCAGTGAACCTAAAACTGCTCTAAAAAATAAAGTTCATCTATTAAAAAAATTTTCCTTTTAGGAATGTAAATTGTCAGTACTAATCACCCCAAACCCTATCTATACCAGGTATAGATTGTAGAACACTCACGAATTCATATAATTTTTTTAAAGTTTACTCAAAGAGTAGCTTTGAGAACATCTAACCTTACTGTTTGACTATAGCTTGTTTTAATATCTGTGTTATAAAAATGCATACTTTTTAAAGATAAACTGTGGCCTAGGAGCTAACTGACTTGTTGAAATAGTAGTAGCAACAGGAGCAGGAATGGAATATCTCCCGGTTCTTGTGGAAAACAGAAAAAAAAGTTCTGTAAGATTTAAAACAGGCAAAAGTAGGAGCTATCTTTAGAAAAAAAGGAGGTAAGTCTGAAAATTTGTAAATTAACTTATTTTAATATCTGAGAAAAAAATCAGAACAAGAATTCAATTTGCAAATAACACAAAACTACTGAACAGGCACTGATGTGGTTTTTCTAAAGAACAAATGATATCAGGAGAATATGATTTTCTTCCTAAGACAAGACATAGGCTCTATGGATTACAGTAAATCAAAAGACTTATCTGGACATAAATCTTTTCAAACAATCCTATTAATAAGGAACACATTATTGGGATTATATTTTTAGGACAAACTAAAACTTACTTAAAATGTTGCTTTGGGGTCATTTTTCTGGTCATTTTTGGTCAGTCTTTCATCAGATTAAAAAATACGAAGAGCCACCAATGATCCAGAGGGACATATTTTGAGCATTAACTACAGGATTGTGGTCAGAGCTATTTCATATTTTTGTTGACAACTAAATTAGACAAGAAAATAATAGAATAATTGTAACAGAATAAGCAACTGAGCAAGGTTAAAAAAAACTGAACAAAATTATGTGGTTTACCAATATATAGATACTAAAAACATGATTATAAACTTGAGCAATAAAAGGAGAATGAGGATAGTTAAGGCAGAATAAATTCAAAGGTTACTTAATGAACGTAAGCTGGTAAAGTTGAAAGTTGAAATTTTACTGAGATTAATAGGAATACTAATTAAAGGAAAGACTTTTGGCAAAATGGCACACTGAGCTGATGTAAATGGACCTTTTCCTCCCACTTCACACACAGAAATGCTGGATAAAATGTAACAAAAATGTTTTAAAAATATATAGTCAAGCTAGGGCCTCCCTGGTGGCGCAGTTGTTAAGAATCCGCCTGCCAATGCAAGGGACATGGGTTTGAGCCCTGGTCTGGGAAGATCCCACATGCTGCGGAGCAACTAAGCCGGTGCGCCACAACTACTGAGCCTGTGCTCTAGAGCCCGTGAGCCACAACTACTGAAGCCCACGTGCCTAGAGCCTGTGCTCTGCAACAAGAGAAGCCACCGCAATGAGAAGCCCGCGCACCACAATGAAGAGTCGCTCGCCGGAACTAGAGAAAGCCCGCAGGCAGCAACAAAGACCTAACGCAGCCAAAAATAAATAAAATAAAATAAATTAAAAAAAAATATATAGTAAAGCAAAAAAGAAAAGGAAATCCCAGGTACCTGAAATGGAAGTGACATCAAAATCAAAGCTGAAACAGTAAAGTGGGTGTTGAGACCATGATGGCCCACAGGGGTTTCAAACTCCAATACAGGCCCTAGGCTTGGAGGAGAAAGCATTAATGCTCACATGGAGACTGGAAATATAGCTTCAGGCAGGTAGAAGGTGGGGGAGTTGGAACTGAGACCCTTGCACAAAGCCCAGAGCCTCAAACACCTATCCCTCCTTTATATGCAGTCTGAAAAATCTCTGCTCACTGGCTCAGGGAAACAGAATAAAAGTTGCTAATTATCTGGGCCTTGAGTAGAAGAAAAGGCACCCACAAGAAATCTAAAATGTAGGCCTATGAAGGATCCAAATTTATATATTATATCATATAAGAATCTTGGGCTGAGAAATTAACATAAAAATTGGTCTTTGACATGCAGGAGAAAAAACCAGAATACTTTCAAAACCCAAGGCACAGAGACTCTCACAGGAAAAAAGAAAAACACAGAAAGAAATGAGCTCACTATTACAAACCATATGAGGAAGACCTGAATGTGAAAGGTAAATTTATAAAAGCTAACAGTAGAAAATGTCAGAGGGTATCTTTGAAGCAGGGGTTGGGAAACTTCTTAAACATTGCCCCAAAAGCTTAAAAAAAAAGATGAATATGATTATACTGATATTAAAGGTTTCTGTCAAAGAACTCTTTAGTCTATAGACATGATTAACAGACAATGGACAAATGGTAGAACCAGGAGATATCTGTAAAGTTTGATGAAAACAAGGAGTTAATATCTAGAATACATAAGAAGTTCCTGGAAACCTTAGGGAAAAAAATCCAATGGGGAGAAAAATGGGCAAATGACATAACTAGGCAATTCAGAGAAGGAGAAGCTCACTTAACTGGCTAACAAGTAAGAGTAGTTGTTACAATAGCAGTAAAAGCATGTGACATTTATTATATATTCAGGAAGTGCTTATTACATTCAGGAATATGCTTTACATATATTAACTCATTTCATTCTCTTAACAACCTGATGATGCAGATGCTGTTATTATTCCCTTTTACTGATGGGGAGACTAAGGCCCAGAGAGGTTAAGTAATTTCTCTAAGGTCTTACAGTAACATGTGGTAGAACATAAATTTGAATCTAGAGTAAAACTGGTGGTATATAAATTGATATAGCTATTCTGGAAAAACACTCTGGTAATATTTAGTGAAATTTTCTGTGCATATATGCCTTGTGGCCCAAGAATCATATTTCTGCATACATTTCCCAGAAAAGTTCTCACATAGGTTCATAAGGACACATGGCCAGAAAGATCACTGGGCCATTGTTTTTGGTGCAGGGAAATGAGAGGTAATTTAGATGTCCGTCACAAAAAGAATTTAAGTAAATATGCAGAATGTATACTATGGAATATAGTGCATTAGAAAGAAGTAACAACTAATACCCAGTTGAGTGAAACAATAACAACCAGAATGAGATCTAGAGCATAATGCCATTTACGTAAGTTAAAAACAGAAAAACAAAACAATGAATAACAATAAGGTAAAGCTACATTGTAGCAAAAGACATTTTATCAAATACATTAGAGTAAGTGCTATAAAGGGGAGGGAAATAGGAATAGGGGTCGGAGGTGAAGGAGGAAAAAAAATCAAACGAGAAGGGCCTTGCCAAGATAGATGCTAGAGTGTCTCAGATGAGGATTCCGGTGCCACCCCCAAAAGGCAAACAGTAAAAACAAAAAGTCACATGAGGAAATGAATCACCACAACGGAAAGACATAAGATGCAAGAAAGAGCACAAATAGCATCTCCAAGAATTGAAAACCCTAAAAATTATAGAATACTATGAAAAATGTTACAAATTAATTGTTTCATTTTAATAAACAGGCAAAATGAAGGGAAGCCATAATGAAAGAAAAAGATAATATGAAAAAAGAATAGGCAGATGTGAAAAAGAACCAAAAGAACTTCTAGGAATAAAAGTTAAGTCACTGAAATTCATCTATCAATGAATTAAACAGATTAGATACAGCTAAAGAGAAAATGAGTGATTAGGAAAAGAAGTCTGAGAAAATTACTCAGAAGGTAGCAGAGAGGTAAAAAAAAAAAAAAAAAACCCCAAAAAACAGAAATATGAAAGAGAGGTTAAAGGACATGGAAAACAGAATATGAAGGTTTCACATGCATCTAAATAGGTGTTCCAGATAGAGGTAATGAAGAACATGTGGGAGAAGCAATTTGAAGATATAATATCTGAGAATGTTCTAGGATTAAAGTCAGACATGAGTCTTCAGAATAAAAACTTGGAAGTATCAACAACACTGAGAAAAAGAAATTGTAAGCAAACCAAAAGAAAAGATTATTACTTAATCAAAGAAGACGGTTTGACTGGTACAGACTTCTCATTAATAACGATAGATGTCAGATGAAAATGGAGTAACAGTTTTCAAATATTAAGGAAAATAACAACCAACCATGTATCTATATACAAGTTGAAATAAAATCACCTTCAAACAAAGATAAGAGGCTCAGAGACTGTCACTGAAAGGATTACTATAAGAAGAAACTTGAACCAGAAAGAAAGGATAGAATGTAAGAAAAAATAGCAAGTAGCAAGCAAAGAAACTGCTAAACGTATCCACTAGAAAAGTTAAAATCAGAAAAACTGATAATACCAAATGCTGGTGAGGATGTGGAATGACTAGAACTTGCATACATTACTGCTGAAAGTGCAAAATGGTACAACTACTTTGAAGAACTGTGTGGAGGTTTCTTATAATAAAAGATTAACCATTGATACAAGCAACAACATGGATAAACCCTAAAAACAGTATGTTAGGTCAAAGAAGCCAGGCACAAAAGGGTACATATATATGACTAAATCTATAGGAAAGAGACATACAGACAAAACTAATCTATAGTGATAGCAACCAGATACTGTAGTGGTTGTGGAGGTTGTGGGGTGGTGTGGGGGAAGGGAATTAAACAGGAAGAGACACAAGGAAACTTTCTCGGGGAATGGAAATGTTCTGTACCTTATTTTGGATGGTGGTTGAAGAGTAGATATTTGTCAAAACTCTTCAAATAGAATTCATTGAACTGTATGTTAATTATATCTTAATAAAAAAGAAATTAAGAAATGTGTTTTAAAATGCACTGGCTATTTTAAAATGGATATGGGAAGGGGAGGTTAAAAACAAAGTAGAATAATGACAACCATAGTAGCTACCACTTATTGAATGCTTACTATGTGCCAGGCACTGTTCTAAATGCTTTGCATCTATTAACTCATTTAATCTTTTCAACAACCCTGTGAAGTAGGTACTCATCCCCATTTTACATGTAAGAAAATGTGGCACAGAGAGGTTATATAACTTACCTAAGGTCACACAACTAGTGTGTGGCAGACCTGGGCTCCAAACTCAGGCAGTCTGGCTCTGAGGTCTATATTCTTAAAAATCCACTGCCTCTCTGAAATTAAAAATCAACAAGAACATGGAAGATGAGAGACGGAGAACTAGAGTTAGGATGTTCTAAGAGTCAAGGGGATGACAAAAATAATGATTAACTTTAGCTTTTAGCCTAAGTAAAGTATGTATGTTAACAGGTAAGGATATAAGGGAACAGAAACTGAACAAATATTTGCAAACAAGAGGTATAAAAGGGAATTAAGAAAATGTGATTAATACAATAGCAAGTGGAAAAGGGGGAAAAGAAAGGCAAAGAAAGTGTGGTAAATAGAAAAAAACTTAAGACGGTAGAAGTCAGCCCAAATGTATTAGTAATCACAATAAAGAAGCAGATTAAACTTTCCTGTTAAATGGCAGAGATTCTCTGATTGGATTCTTAAAAAAACCAGCCATATGCTACTTATAAGAGAATTAACGTGTAGGTGTGTTTACACTTAAAACAGTGCCTAGCACGTAGTAAATACTATATGTGTTAGCTGTATTATTATTACCAAGAAAGACTGAATTTTCCTCATTAAGTAGTTTTGAAACTAGCCATCTGACATGACAGCTAAAGTACCTACCTGTAAATAAACAGTTAAACTATATAATCTTTGTAGACCACTTTCAGGTACAGAATACCTGTTATTAAATAAATCTAATATATAATCATGAGGGATACATTAGTGATTTGGGGGCTACTGAAATGTACTATAGAGGCTAAACTACACTTTGTTGATCGCACAACTAAAATGTAAAAGCCTCTAACATATATTTTACTGTTTCCCCCTAACTCCCTTTGTAAGGAAGTTAAATGGAGGGGAGAGAACATAGCACTAAATATAATGTCACGAAAGCGTGCTTTTCAGAGTTAAGAAACTACAGTGGAACACAGCATGTTGGAATCTTTAAGTCTTCTAGACTCCTGTATAGAGGCAACCTAAATTATGTTATTAAGCACTTAACTGAAATCACTAGGCTTGGGAAAAGTGTCAAAGGTCCCAAGGGAAGAACATTTAAGTAACAAAAGAGCACCAGAAAGATGGATGTTCCTCAAAGCAACAATATTAAAGCCTCAAGAAAAGACTATACTGATATAGAATAAAGATACTTAGAAAGAAAAAACTTAATTGGCTGAACCAAGTGCTGCATAATGACCCAAAACACAAATGGGAATTCAACACAAAGTGGAAACTAGGCCAGTGTTCTAAAAGAAGCACAAAGATTTTATTTATTTATTTAAATTTTTATTTTGTCTACTTCCAAAAAGAATCTGAAAGTTTGAGGATTCTTTAAGTTACAAAGAAACAACAGTTACACACAGGGGGAAAAAAAAAACCCCAAAACCAGAAAAAGCACAAGTGAGAACTTAATCAGAGCTGGTAAGAAACATGGAATCCCTTCGATGAACAAGAAGGAAAGTAACACTAAAGACTTACAGTCTCTTATACACATCAGTTAATTAAATAGATGTTCTGAAATCCACAACTGCTGGCAATGTCCTCAGCAAGACACTCAAACAAAAGACTTTGCTGCCACTGCTGAAGGGTAAAAGACTCTTTTCTGGGCCTCAGGAACTGGACCTGCCATTCCCCAATTTACTGTAGTTATTTCCCCATAAGTCTTCAGCCAGCAATACACATATGTCAACTAACAACTATTTATGGGTCAATTGCCTACCAATTACTCAGCCCACTGCTAGGTGCTGTGTGGGAGCCAAGTGAAGTATAAAACAAGGTCCTTGTTCACAGAGAGCTTGTAATAAAGCTGACTCAACTTATTTCAACTGGAATGACTGAAAACAGAAGTCTTAAAAGGACTCAATCCACAAGAGACAAGAAGAGGGAAAGGAAGAAGAGAGAAGGGAAAAAAACAGATTGATCCCAGTGAGTGGAAAGGAAAAGGGAAGAACTGGAGTTGGTAAATGCAAGTTAGGTACAATTTCAACAGGTAAGGGTGAAAAGGGAGGGAGAGTGCTCTGGAATCATGTATGTGCATAGGCAGTTAGCACTGGACCCATTGGAAAGGCACTGGAAAGCCCTCCAGTAAGTTGCTGCCATCATTATTATGGACACTGGGCTGGCTAGGGTGGGTCTCCAAAAATACCCATGTAAGAGGAAATGTGGAACACTAGGCTGTCTAGGTTAGGGAGGCCAGAAAATGAGCAGAGGAACTTAACCTGCTTTGAGGGAGGGGCTCCTGAAATACAGCACAATTAAAGCAGAGGTATTCCAGTGACAGATGGCATGGTCTAATAGGGAAAAGTGACTAGCAATGGGAACGAAGAACAAGCATCCTATATATATTGTCTAATAATAAATAAAGCTCCGTAGGAGCAGAAGTTGGACACACATCTGCCTAGATTTCTATATCCCAATACCCAAGAAAGAAAAGCCATCCTAATACTTGATCAAGGGTCCTCCATTCCAGTTCTCCTAACAATTCTGCACTCTCCTTTGGGCACATCTATCTCATAGTCTGAGACATCTCTCATATGGCCTGGCTCAATGCAACCTTATCTGCTTAAAGTTTGTTTTGTTTTGTTTTTACTGTTGCTATTGATAATCCCTATCTCCAGAATATAATCTTTACTTCTCTCTTGATTTCTGGGCTCTGCTGGAACCAGAGAGCTGGAAGGGACCTTGGAGAGCCCTATTCATTGCTTTCAGCAAACAGAAGTTCATTACTTTATCCATCACGTACTCTTGTCGAATGACCAAATGACCTTAGTCCAATCCCTCCCCTTTTTAACAGAGGAAACTGAGGTCCTGAGAGGCTGAGTTGCTCTTTGATCCGAGTCAGCTTTAACCCCATGGCTATTTAGTATCTCACAAACAACCAGAATCAGGTGAAATAACAGGCACTCTCAAGTAATCAGAGCAAAGATCACACACTCAGAGACAAGAAATGGGGCATGTGCTACACACAAAAAGATGATTTAAAATGTAACGTATCTAAGGAATCAGCTAAGTTAAAAGAGAACCACTAGCAATTATTTCTGAGAATGCAAGGAGGATTGGTGAGGTTAGAAAAGGGTGACCGTAGCTTTTAGCAGGCCCACATTGCTCAAGTTCAAAAGCAGCTGTCATTTGGTTTCTTCTCTTACCCTGCGGGCCTGAAAGGCAGCAATGTATATAGCGTAAGGGATGGAGATTTTTGTATTTGATGCTCCTGGGTTCAGGCAGCACCTTTTTATATGTCTTGTCACTGTTGTTTCTAATATTATTATCATCACTATCATCATCATTCCATCCCAAATGCTAGTCTACTACTGTTACAATCTTCGAGATTTGTAGCAATACCTGAATGGCCTGTGTGCTTTCCTAAGGTACGTTCTGGTCATTGGGAAATCCAGGTAGCCAGAACAGCTCTGAAGAATTTCAGTACTGAAGATTCTAAAGCAGCTGAATCGGCCTAAGAGTCACCTTTGGGGATTTGGGAGGCTGCCTACCGAGCTCTATGGTACATATCAAGTAGGGATAATACCTTGCTATATTCTGGGATTTACACCTCATCCTTCCATTTACCTTTGTTTTACAGATGAAGACTAAGGCTCAGGGACGTTAAATGGCTTGTTAAGAGCCACAGAGCTAACAAGGGGCATAACTGAGCCCACGTCTCAATTCTCACGTCTTTTCTCTATAATGTGAAGGCCTCACTGGAGGCCAAGACTTAGCTACCACTTCTGCAGATTATTCTCCCTCCCAAGAGCTCAGTAGCCATTAAGAAGTATAGCTGTCAACTCTTGGTTACTTAACAAGTACACTTACAGTCTCACCCTGAGGGGAACTGTTTAGTGAGCCAACCACATCCACTGGCCCATCGGCTCAGGAGACTGTACTTTTCTCAATTACCAATTCATGTCTCGTGAACAGAGTTAGCCGTAATGGTATCCTGCTCTCTCTTTTCATATTCTATCAAAGATATTATTTATCAAATAATCACAAGAGCTACTAATAAGCACATTTTACATGTTACCCCCTTTAATACTAATAACCCAGCAAGACAGTTAAACCCAATTTATAATTAAGTCCCAACAGTGGAGGGGTTAAGGAACAGGCCCAAGATCACATACAAAATCAGTAGAGGAACTGAGTTTTGTTTTGTTTTGTTTTTTTTAGGAACTGAGATTTTAATCCAGTCTAACTGAGCCTTTTAAAGCTCATGCCCTTCTACCCACTAGAACAGTTTCTCATACTTTAGTGTGCATAAGAATCACCTGGGGATCTTGTCAAAGAAAAGATTCTGATCCAGGAGGTCTGCAGTGGGATCTGAATTCTGCATTTCTAATAAGCTCTGGGTTGACTCAGATGTTGATAGTCCAAGGAATCCTCTCTGAATAGCAAAGCACTATACAACATTGCCTGTTCTCAAATCACATTTTTTCACATCTAATTATTATCAAATATGTTTTAAGCAACCCTTCACCTCTAAAAAGTTCCAAGTCATCCTCAAAACCTTCCCTTTTGCACCTGCCCTTGCTCCAGTCAGAACAGCTTTAAGAATAAAACCTACAAAATACGGAGGATTCTAATAACCAGGCCTTAGGTGAATAGCTCTGTGGCCTGGCACCAACCAAAACTCCTTTAGAATGCATTCCAGCAACCCGGACTTCCAGGGCTAGACAAGCTTCCCCGGCTGCTGCCAAAGTAAATGGAGGTCAAACTGTTCCTGATCTAAAGTGGTCAACTGAACCTGGTTAAGCCTTGGCAGGTCCTAGGATGGTACAGCCAATCAATAAATGTATGCTGAACTGGACACAGTGAAGAGATCTGGGCTCATGACACCATATATGACCTACTGTGACATTTCCATTCTAACTACTACGCCCATCTGTCTTCCCCCACAGAACAGAACAACTCTGCTTGTCTTCCATAGCGTTCCATACCCAGATCCCCGAAAAGCTGTATCAAACAGCATTTCAAGGCCTATCTTCTCTTTGGTGGTATAAAGTCTAAAGATTAAGGCTTAATATTATGTGCTGCCTTGACAGCTGGTAAAATCAAGAAGGCCTCAAATGTCCTTACCACAAATTCCAGTACCCATTCTGCTCCCGTGGACAAGGTCCCCTAGCCAAACAATCCTCCTTATCAGAGGGGCCAGGCACTGTTCCTGTTTATTCCTGGGTAGTGGGTTTCAGTTCCCTGCCAGCCCCCAAAATTATTCAAACAAGCCAATCACATCCTCTGGCATAAACCAGAAAGCACCCGCCTTCTTCATACTACAAGCCTGCCTCCCACAGCCCCTGGTTGTTAACTCTGCTCCTGAGTACACCCTCTGTGTCCTCCTCTGGGGCTGTGAGTATAAACTGCTTTCAGTCTCATCTGCCAGTGTCCAGTGTTGTGTGCTTAGCCATCCCCACAACCCTAGGGTAGGAATCCCTCCCTCATCAACGAGGTGAAGAGGAGGTGATTAAAAATCGTTTTTTGCCCAATCCACTGATCTCTGCTCTTTTTCCTATCCTTGAATCTCTTGAATGCCTTTGGCAAGGTCTTTAACTACTCTATGATGGTAATGGTGTTCAGCATTTGTTCTAAGCTCTGTCCATACATTTTCCCACTTAACTCCCCAAACATCCCTATGAGGTAGACACCATTATTATCCCTAATACACAGATGAGGAAACTAATGTCCAAAAAGATTATGCAACTTGCCCAAGACCATACAGGTATTAAGCTAGAGCAAAGCTCAAATGCAGATCTACCTGGCTCCCTGTTCTTAATTACTACCTTAGTCTTGAGAGGATTTCTGGGCTCAGTGCTATCATTCCTCAACTCCTCTCACAGACAGAGATGTGCGGCTAGATGCCCTGACAGGATCACCTGCATTTGAGATGCCATGTCTTTTGCTGGTCTCTGCTAAAAGATGGATGGAAATGCGTATCTGGGAAACAGTGCTATTGGAACAGGCCAGCTGGCTTGCCAGGAAGAGACTGGCAAGAGACTTCCCTCGACGGCTTGAACTTAATTTACCAAAGGTCTAGTTTGGTTATCAACCTCATAGATACAAACACCCTATCCTGTAAAAGTCTCAAAATTAATCAGACTTGGGGAGTTTGGATAGTACTGTCTAAACTTATTGTAAAAGAGAAGAAATATAAATCAGAAAGTCAATTTGTTAGTTCATTTATTAGTGAAATATGCCTACTCTCTGCAGTCATCTGTGAAAAAATTCCAGCGGCAAGGTCAAGTATAATCAGAAAGCCTTTTAGGAATCACAGAAGAGACTACATCTCTCAACATTCAGTGGTGGCCTGGTGCATCTGTCTTTGCCATGGAAGCAAATGCTTGGGCCCCAGACTGGGCAGGTAGAGTCTGAGGGTCAATGTCCACTGCATGGGCACTGCCAACTGACATTCTGTCTTGTCCCTTCCAATACCAAGTTCCTGGACTCTTCTGCGGCTCCAGCCTCTCTTCTGATACAGTTAAACTTAGCTTTGTCTTTGAGGTGACCTTGTGCACCTCACTAATAGCACTGACCACATGCTAATTTTTCAGTCTCTCAGAATGTAAGGAGTGCCCTCTGGTTGCTCCCGCCCTCAGGCTTTTCTTCCGGTGCTCCAAACCTCTATCCACAGCAGATCAGGACTATTCCTCCTTCAAGGAGCCTAAGCCCAATGAAGCGCTCAACTCCGAACTTATCCACCTTCTAACTTCCATCTGGGTCATCTGCCTGACACCACTGTACCAGATTCAGTCCTTACTCCTTCTCCCTTGGTCCGCTCACCTCCTCCTTCCTTCCTCCCATGCACTTCTTCCACCTATTACTCTGCATTCCTTCAGGCCACTCTGCCACAGATCACTAAAACTTAAAAAAAAAAAAAATTATTTATCAATCACAAACATGAATGATTCCTGATCAGAAGGATAATAAAAATCAGAGAATTTTGCAACTAGAATTATCTGTAGAGACTATGTAATTCAGCCCACTCATTTTCCAGATGAAGAAACTGAAAGAAATTCAGTGACATGGCAAGTCACGTATCTAGGCAATGGTAGGGCCAGACCCAGGACCCAGGTTTCTGGCCTTTCAAGCTAGCACCTGAACCAAAGTACCAAACTCCTAAGAATATACAACAGGCCCTCAGTGGGGAGGGCTTCCTATGTATCTGACAGACTGGCAGCCACTAGCACCAGGCGTGTTATATGGTTTACTATCTTTTTCTTTGAATGTTGATTAAATATCAGTCATTGATAGAGCTTTCGATGAGAAAATAATTATCCTCAAGCCATAAAACTGCCCAAAAGTATCTCAGGGAATATATGATTGCAAATTTCCCAATCCACTGTCATTAGTAGAACTATAAGGGAGGTTTGTGACTTAACAAAAACAACAAAAACAAGGGACTTCCCTGGCGGCCCAGTGGTTAAGATTTCGCCTTCCAGTGCAGGGGGTATGGTTTGATCCCTGGTTGGGGAGCTAAGATCCCACATGCCTCCCAGCCAAAAAACCAAAACACAAAACAGAAGCAATATTGTAACAAACTCAATAAAGACTTTAAAAATGGTCCACATCAAAAAAAAAAAAAAACAATACAATTTAAGTAACGATTTAAGATATTTAAAAGATAATATATTCATGAATAACTTAACTAAGGTCAGGATGGAGAATGCCTTTCTATGCATAAAGGAAACAATAAATTTACAAGTGATCAATAGATTTGACTACATATAAATGAAAACTTCCCAAAAAACCACCACTAACAAAATTAAAAGATAAATGATAAACCAGTGAACACTTCATGTCATATGAAGTGAAAAATAAGCAGTTAATATTAGAGTAGAAAGATGATACAAAAATAAGAAAAAAATTAACATTTAAATTTTTTTAATGGACAAAGAAAAACAGATAATTCATAAAAGAAATAAACAGTCAATAATCCAATAAAAAGTTCACCCTGATGAATAAAGAAATACAAATTAAAACATTAATACTATTTAGGGGCAAGCAAATTGGAAAAGTTTTCAATGACAATATTTCATTGGGAAGCAGTGGTTTTAGACCATGGACTCTCATTTAGCAGACTTTGGTTTGAAGCCTAACTTGGACATTTACTCAGTGACCCTGGGCAGGTCACTTTAATCACCGTGAGCCTTAACGTCTTTACAGTTTTGGTGCGAAGATGAAAAGAGATAATGCATCTTAAATGTTTTAGCAAAGTGCCTGTCAACAGTAAATGCTCAATAAGTGTTAGCTATTATGATAAAAATAATATGTGTATTAATAAGGCAGGGAAGGGAGCAATGAGGTACCTACACAGTGCTGATGGGAGTGTAAACTGGTAAAAATCATTCAGGGAAGTAATCTAGTAAGTAATCTGCTCATCTAGAGGTATAAAAAATGTCCTTGGAGAGGGACATGAGAATTTGGGGGTACTGAGGAGGATATACTTTACGTGCACTGTTTGAATGTTTTACCAGGATGTGTTTTACAGAATATATCTGTAATATATATCAGTTGTATAATTACAGATTAAAAAAAGAATGAGAATCCTATGATATTAGAAGAAAAAAAATTGTTAATGTTTATTCCTTTAGACCACTTCTAAGTATCTATCTATAAAGAAATAATAATTAGAGATATAATAAAATATTTATGCACACTGTATTCAGAGCAATAGATTTAATGGTAAAAAACTGGAAACTTAGATGTATGAGATTTTTAAAGTAAACATGGTATACAGACATATTATAGAATATCATGTAGCCATTAAAAATCAGGCTTTCTATATGGTACCTACAGCACAAGTAACCAAAGGAAAAAAAATAAATTGTACTTCATCAAATTTAAAAACTTCTGTGTATCAAAGGACACTATCATGAAAGTAAAAAGACAATCCACAAAATGGGAACAAATATTCACAAATCATATTGATAAGGGTCTGGCATCCAGAATATATAAACACAGTATATCAGAATAAGGTATTCAGAACTCTTACAACTCAACAATAAAAGGACAAATATACCAATTTTAAAATGGGCAAAGGATCTGCACAGATATCTCTCCAAAGAAGATATAAAAAATGGCAAATAAGCACATGAAAAATGCTCAACATCAGTAGTCACTGGGAAATGCAGATCAAAACCACAATGAGATATCACTCCACACCTACTAGGATGCTATAATAAATCAAACAAACAAACAAAAAGTACAAGCATTGCTGAGGATGTGGAGAAACTGGAAATCCTATATGTCGCTGGTGGGAATATAAAATGGTAGCCCCACTGTGAAAAATAGTTTGTCAGTTCCTCAAAAAGTTAAATACAGACCCAGCAATTCCACTCCTAGGTATATACCCAAGAGAAATGAAAACATATGTCTACACAAAAACTTGTACATTAATGTTCACTGCAGCATTATACGTAACAGCCAAAAAGTGGAAACAACTCAAGCGTCCATCAACTGATAAATGGACAAACAAAATTGTGTTTATCCATACAATGGAATATTATTCAGTCATAAAAAGGAATGGAATAATGATAGTGCTACAAACATGGGTAAACCTTGAAAACATGCTAAGTTAAAGAAGCCAGACACAAAAGGCCACATAGGGTATGATCCCCTTTATATAAAATGTCTAGAATAGGCAAATCCATAGAGACAGAAAGATTAGTGATTGCTAGATGTTGGGAGGAGGATTAGGGAGTGAATGCTAATGGGTATGGGGTTTTTTTTTGGAGTGATGAAAATGATCTAGAATTAGAAAGTGGTGATAGTTACACAGACTTTGAATTGTACACTTTAAAACAGTAAATTGTATAGTATGTGAATTATATCTAAATAAAAAATTTTTAATTAGGCTCTTGAAGATGTTTAATAATGTGGTGAAATGCTCTCAACATACTAAAAGGAAAAAAAAAACAGGATGCAACTGTATATATAATTCCAACTTGGTTTAAAAATATATGTACATGCATATATACATTTACATTGAAAAAAACAGAAAATATATTAAAATGCTAATAGTGGTTATCCCTAGGTAGTATCACTATGGGGGACTTATTTTCTTCTTCATATATTTCAAATTTTTTCTACAGTAAACATGCATTATTTTTATAACCTGCAAATTAAAAAACCCAGGTAGGTTTGTCTGGCTTCAAAGCTAGTGTCATTTGCAACATACTATACGCTCATTAGACATTTATTTAGCTCCTACCATGTACCAAGCAAAGTTAAATAAGATATAATCTCTGCCCACAAGGAATTTACATAACTCTAGGGTGGGGTCTGAACCCAAGTCCATGGACTGGGAAGGGGAAGAGGCATCTATAATGCTCTTTAAGTTACTGGACACACAGTGTTATTCAACTGCACACTTTCTGGGAGACAGGTCATGAGCAGCAGTGTAGCTCAGTGGTTAAAGGCCGGAGCTAGAGCCAGACTACCTGAGTGTGAAGCTTGAATGCCCAATTACAAAGCGTGACCTTGGGAAAATCGCCTAAACTCCATGGGGCATAGCTTCCTCATCTACAAAATAGGGGTAATAATAGTACCTCTCTCACTGGGTTGTTGGAAGATTAAATGAATAAACACAGCTAAAGCACCAGCATCATATGCTGGGGACACAGCAAGTGCTCAGTAAACTGATGAGCTGCTAGCTGCCGGCATCAGCATCAGCGTCATCGTCATCGTCATCATGATCATCACTGCCACCACCTCACCACCATATTCTCAAGGAGGTAGAGACAGGAGATTAAGGACCACTAGAAAGGTTGTTTTTCACGTCTCAAAACTGGCAGCTAGCATCTGATTCTTGATAAGCCTATAATAACCATTACATTCAACTAATTTCTTTTTCCAGATTCTCTCAATCTCTAATGAAACTCTTCTTTTGAGGTGTTCAAAACAATGAGGCAAAACATCAAACTGTTTGGCATAACAAACTGCTTGTGTTCTCTTACCTTTTGTCTAATTCATAGAAACAAGCAATTTTTCAAGGCTATTATAACGGAAGGAGGCTTTGAGAGACTTATCTGCCTTTCCCCTGCCTTTCCAGGCCATGCTGCTCTGGTCCAGTAGTTCATCACCGATGACTCTTCACAGGTCAAACTGCAAAATCTCCTGAGCAACATATTCATCTAATGAGTGGCTGGGGATTGTGACTGCATTGCACCTAATGCCGACTCTTCCATCCTGCAGTCAAGACTCTCAACAAGCAATCATCACTTCAGTGCTTTCACATTCAACCTCTTAGGTGTTACAAAAGACCCTTGGCTTCATCACTGACACTTTTGTCCTGACCTGAAAATGTGGATGAGTTCTGAGTTTTCACCAATCTGATTATAATACACTTTTCTTCAGGGGGGAATAAATCTCAACCACACAATAGCAAATTCCAAAATCAAAGATACCCATCTAATGTAAAAGTAAAGAGCTCAAGAAACTGAAGAATACCAAAACAGGCCTTGTGACTCCAGAGGCTGTGTGCTTAACAGTAAAGGTTTAGGGCACAGGCTGTAGAGACAGCTCGCCCGCGGGTGAATCACAGCTCTGCCTCTCTTACCAGCTATACAACTTCAGGCAAGTTGCTTATCTCTCTGGGCCTCAGTTTCCTCATATGTAAAATGGGGGTAATATTAGCTTTATCTCATGGGGTAGTTGTAAGCATTAATAAGCCTCTGTTAGTGAGTCAATGCACATGAAGGGCATTTCCTATAACATTGTAAATATTCATTAAATGTTAAAAGGAAGCATAAAAATACACCTGCCAAAATATTTGTTTTTACAGTTTTGGGCTGTGTGATCAGTTCACAGATAAACTGTTTTTCGTTTTTTAAAATATTTATTTATTTATGGCTGCGTTGGGTCTTCGTTGCTGCACATAGGCTTTCTCTAGTTGCAGCGAGAGGGGACTACTTTTTGTTGCAGTGTGCAGGCTTCTCATTGCGGCGGTTTCTCATTGTGGAGCACGGGCTCTAGAGCGCAGGCTCAGTAATTGTGGCACACAGGCTCAGGAGTTGTGGCTCGCAGGCTCTAGAGCGCAGGCTCAGTAGTTGTGGCGCACAGGCTTAGCTGCTCTGCAGCATGTGGGATCTTCCCGGATCAGGGATCCAACCCGTGTTCCCTGCATTGGCAGGCGGATTCTTAACCACTGACCACCAGGGAAGTCCGATATACTTGTTTTTAATCACTCTGCCTCATCACTTATATAAGTTACATATGTATCTTCTATATACTGTATGTCAAATATTACATAATTTTTTTTAAGCGAATGGCTGTATTTTTTCTTTTTTTTTTTTTAATTAATTTATTTATTTATTTATTTTTGGCTGTGTTGGGTCTTCGTTTCTGTGTGAGGGCTTTCTCTAGTTGTGGCGAGCGGGGGCCACTCTTCATCGCGGTGCGCGGGCCTCTCACTGTCGTGGCCTCTCTTGTTGCGGAGCACAGGCTCGAGACGCGCAGGCTCAGTAGCTGTGGCTCACGGGCCTAGTTGCTCCGCGGCATGTGGGATCTTCCCAGACCAGGGCTTGAACCCGTGTCCCCTGCATTGGCAGGCAGATTCTCAACCACTGCGCCACCAGGGAAGCCCCCATAATTTTGTAAAAAGAATTTACAGACAATCACATTGCTAGTTTCACAGCTGAGTCAAGCTAGGAAAGGGAGAGGGTTAGGCCTCTCATAACAGCATGCTGGACTATATAATGTGAGAGATTCCACACAAAGCCTTTAACTCACTGAAAATTAATCGGAGATACAAAGAACTTTTGAAATCACCTGCTCCAATTCCCTCATTTGTAGATGAAGAAACCGAGGCCCTGAGAAGTGTTTTAAGATCTTCCAGTTCACTAATAACAGAAATCAGACTCTTCTGTTAACTATGACTCACATATATATTTTTTAGGTGGAAAGCAATGAGGAAGACACTATGGAAAGGGGGAAAAGAAAGACATAGTTTGGAAGGGTTAAGGTAGCAACCTAACAATGGGAGCTAACATTTTATGAAGATTTATTATATCCCGGACACTGTGACAAGCATTTTGCATGGGTGCTCTTATATAATTTTTGCAAAACCTGGGAGGTAGTTACTATTATTAACTCCACTTTAACTGAGAAAGTGGAGACCTAGAGAGATTAAATGACTTGCCCCAAATCATAAAGCCAGTGAGCAGCACAGTCAGTAAATGAACCCACGCTGTCTGACTCTGGAAGCCGGAACCTTTACCACTGGATATTGCCCAAGCTTAAGAATTTAAAAAGCAGTGAAGCTCCTGATCCTTGAGTCTCTCTCCTGCTTTTTTGGTAACTTCTCTGTTCAGAGGCAGTGCAAAGATACGCAGTAAATGAAGTAGTTTTTAAGGAAGAACAGATGACCTGGATTGAGAGCCTACTTATTCCCCGCTATACGAGGCAGCATACACACATTACTCTGGCCCCCTGACTTGCCCAAGGCCATACAGCTGGTAACAACAGTGCCACTGGGGGAGGTGGAGCCCATGCCGTCCCAGCAAAGCTCCAAGACCCATTTCCCAGCCTAGTCAGTGGACAGTGTGTGCTAGTCTGTCCAGCAGATCTTTACTGAGCTCAGCCAAATGGCCTTAACTGGCTCGGAACTACACAGGGACGAAACCAGCAAACCCCCTGCTCTCAAGGAGTTTATGGCACAGCTGGGAAGAAGAGGCCACTTTCAGCTTAAAATCCTTCTTTTCTTTTCTTTTTTTTTAACATCTTTATTGGAGTATAATTGCTTTACAGTGGTGTGTTAGTTTCTGCATTATAACAAAGTGAATCAGCTGTACATATACATATATCCCCATATCTCCTCCCTCTTGCATCTCCCTCCCACCTGCATCTCCCTCCCACCCTCCCTATCCCACCCCTCTAGGTGGTCACAGAGCACGTAGCTGATCTCCCTGTGCTATGCGGCTGCTTCCCACTAGCCATCTGTTTTACGTTTGGTAGTGTATATAAGTCCATGCCACTCTCTCACTTCGTCCCAGCTTACCCTTCCCCCTCCCCATATCCTCAAGTCCATTCTCTAGTAGGTCTGTGTCTTTATTCCCGTCTGTCTTACCACTAGGTTCTTCATGACTTTTTTTTTTTTTCCTTAGATTCCATATATATATGTGTTAGCATACTGCATTTGTTTTTCTCTTTCTTCTACATTGTAGTTAAGCAGCAGAAGCACCGAAGAGTCTATGGAGCCCCAACTTCCTGTGAGACTGTCCTATTACCCTACTCAGATCACCCAGCCTTCAGGACACTTCTGTGTATATTTCATACATGAACTCCATTCTCCTCTCCCCTTAGTACTGTAAGCTTTTTCTCTTGCCTTTGAAGAAGTGGGAATTATTTTCATCTCTATCTTTCTCCCATCCATCACCAGGGATTATGACAAGAAGGTTAACTTAAGGAACTAACATTAAAAAAAAAAAAAGCAAAAGAGGATAACCTCTCTATTGTCTTTAACGTTTGGAAAGAGCTTATGGGATACCATAGTGTTTGCTCAAAAATGTTCAAAGAAATACATGGAAATCTTCATTTTCTGCTGCCCAGGAAAAAAAAAAAAATCCAGAACTCTAGGGGCCAATTATTCTGCTGTCTTGGACTTTGACCTTAGAAAGTCTCCCTCTGGTTTAAATCTGACCAGAACTGAGGGCAGTTGACAGCAGAGTACCAGCTATAAGAGCAGCTTGTGTCTAGGTGGTCAAATTTAATGACTGCCAGGGCTTCTGAGCATCATTCAGAAGTTATAGTACCGTACCAAACCTATGGGCTAAATGAATAAGAGCAGCAAGTTTCACTGTTGTTTAAATTTATAAGTTCTTACTATGTTCCCAACAGCATGCTAGGAGCTGGGTACTCAAAACAGTGACAGGCCTTTAAAAATGAACTAAGATCAGATTGCACTAATAAAACTAGATAAAGAGAAGGCAGAGCAAAAGCAGAGAACATAAGAGAAGCAATAAAGAGGGAGAGAGAGGAGGGATTACTGTTTGCAAACAGTAGAAGTGAGGGAAATATTTGTGATGTGAATTAGAAGGGAAGACTAATATAATACTACTACCAGTTAAAGTTTAGAAGAGTAGCTCTTGACCATCTCCCTTGCTTCTGCTTTTCCCTGGCCAGCTGGAGTTTAAAATTTTAAAAACAATCTTAATAAGGAGCTAAAAAGAGTTGGGTTCTACACCTGACTTTAGCTCTGTAACCTTGAGTTACTTAATCTTTCAAAACCTGTTTTCTCAAGTGCAAAATGAGTGAACATGTATATGGGAGCTCATAATGCTATTCTCACTTTTATGTTTGAAATTTCCATAACAATTTTTTAAATGGGGATAATAGTATCTATTGCTTAGTTGCTGTGAGGATTACAAGAAATTGTGTAAAACACTTAGTACAGTGCCTGGCACTTTTTAGGTGTTCATTAAATGCTAACTATTATTATCAACATGGTATTTTTTAAGTTCTGGGATGGGGATAAGGAGGAGAGCAAAATGCTATGAATCAGTGAATTAAGGCTACAGACTGCAGACTTAGGAACAACTGTGGAAGGAAAACCTTCCCAAATATAGCTCTTATAGGCTTCTCACTCTTTTATTCACTTTGCTTTTCCCCTTACTGCTTTATTCATTCCATTCAACAAATATGTACTGACTGCCTACAGTATGCAGGACACAGAGCTAGGTACTGAGAATGGGAAAGAGAGGAAGACAGACAACAGAAGGGGTTTTGAGGGGACAATATAATGCGATGGGCTTTTGGAGGAGGGTACCTATGAACCACCAGAAACAATATGCAAAAATTTTTGAGTATGTGGGTGTATATAACTTCTCTGAGAAGTTCTGGAGGGATTCTTAAAGGAATTATTTATTTTTTTAAAAAGTTAAGAATGAAAGTCTAATAAACTGAGCAAGAAGCAAACAAACTTTATATAAGGAAAAACATAAAATACTCTTGAAAAATCACAAAAGTAGCCTTGAGCAAATGGAAAGACAGACCGTGATCTTGGATAGAAATATTCAACATCATAAAGATGTCGGTTCTGCCTAAGCTAATTTATAAATTTAACATAATCTCAGTAAAAATACCATCAAGTTGTTTCATCCGGAAATTATGCAAATTTATTACAAAGCTCATATGGCAGAATAAACAAGCAACACAGCCAGGAAAACTCTGAAAAGGAGCAATATGAAAAAACTAGCCCCTCCGGACAGTAAAACAAATTACAAAGCCTCTAAAATTAAGATAGTTTTGTAATGGCATATGAATTGACAATCAATGGAACAAAACAGAAAATCCAGTAGGAAACCCAAATGCACATAGGAGTTTGGTATCTGCTAAAGACAGCATCTCAAATCAGTGGAGAAAAGATAAGAGCTTTTAATAAGTAGTGCTGGGACACCTGGCTGGCCACTGGAAAAAAGATAAAATTGGATCCTTCCTCAAACCAAATGCCAAGATAAATTCCAAATGGATCAGTCTTAGATACTAAAAAAAAAAGAAAAAAGAAAAAAAAAAGTGAAACCATGTATGTACTAGAAGAAAACATTAATGAATTCCTCATAAGTTGAGAGTGGCACAAACTTCCTAACTCTGACTCAAAATCTAAAGTAATACACTGTAAGACTGATCATTATGACTAGGTAAAGATGTAAAACTTTTGTATAGCAATAACACTACATATGTAAAGTCAGGCATGTGACAAACTGGAAAAAATATTTTTATAACTTATACCACAGACATTGGGCAGATATTCTGTAACTCACAAAAGGAGAAAACAAAATTAAACTATACTGAAATGTTATTTCTTACCTAACAAACTGACAAAACCCCAAAACTCTGGCAGCAAGACTCAAGAGAAACAGAAAAGAAGGGTCAGGCATGAAATAAAAACTTCTATGAATATACCTTGTTGTATAGTTTTGATCTTGGAAACATGTAAATGGTTTTCATAGTTAAAAAAACAAAATTAGATTTTTAAAATCAATTCTTAAGTTTTAAAACAAATGGGTCTGTTTATCAAGTTGGTGGCATAACCACATAGAGAAAATAATTACATGAAGTGACTTTAGGACAGTGTTTGACTATACAACTCAAATAGCATATATTCTAAGGACAAAAGGAACCACATAGAAAACGAAAACAACGTTCAGTAATCTAATGGTCAGGACAGACAGCGCATTGCCACTTGCCTGGTTAATAACATGGCCAGGGAAA